>NC_089685.1:61450809-61753839 GCF_031753505.1 Anomalospiza imberbis
TTCTTTTAATGCCAGGGAGACTTTGAATCAACCCCTTAGATATGAAATAATCTGTGTGGAGGATTTTTTTATTTCAGGTCTAAAACTGAAAGAAATTTGTTTCCTGATTTCTATTCAATTGTCCTCATGAGGTGTCAGAATGAAATGATAGTAATCTCATTAGAATATCTGATCTCAAAAGATTTTTGCTAAAGAAAGATTTTTCCATTTGGTTATATAGAACTAATGACTATATAATGTATTTTGAGTTATAAAAGCTTGTGGTTATTAATTCATTATTCTTTGAAATTCATTAAAATTGTCTGCGCTGTTTAAATCACATCCAAGGCTTTAACTTGTCCTTACATACTATAGGCTTTTGCTTAACCTCAAATGTAAGCCCCAACCTTTATCCTTATTGATACTACACCCGGATCATGGCTTCAGCTCACTGAAATCGTGTTGTCCAGCTGCTGCCTTAGCATTGACTTAGGGAGGACACTGAGCATTTGGTCTTGCACATTTCCTCCATGCCAGGGAGTTAGATCCTGATCAGAGGCTAATCAGTTTTCTCTAAGAGCCTTCTCCTTTTCAACATCCTGGATTCTTGTTTTCTGTAAGGAGGGTCATAAACTTGGCTCCTAAGGAAACACCCCTGGTGTTGGGGAGCAATGCCCAGCCTAGAGTCCATGCAGCTTCTCTCAGTTTCACAAATATGGACTGTACTTCCCGGCCCTTTCTCCTCCCTTCTCCCTTTCCAAAAAAACATCAGCAAGGCAGCAAAGGTCACAAAGAATAAACTGTAGCATGGAAGAGTGAGGTGCAGGCAGGGCCCATTCTGTGGGGCATTCCTGGGCAGCTGAGATGTCTTCACCTGGTTTGCTGCACAACAGCACATTTTATCAAAGAGCATAATGAGTGTTTGCTGCTATGGCCCCAGACGGTGTTTTGGTTACATAAAACATGTATTCAGGCAATCATTTGTAGTTATTTCCTCACTTCCTTGGAAAGCCAGAAGCTATAGTTTTAGTTAGCTGAATTCCCTCGTGTGCCCTTGCCCTGCTTGCCCCTGCAACCCAGCAGCTCAAGGAGGAAGACTCCATTGTCACTAAAAATGTTCTGTTTCCATGGCAATAGGAGCTGACATCACCAGAATTTTCTCCCCTCTCAAACACTCCCTCCCCTAACCATCTTCAAAATGGTTTTTTTGGCTTTTTTTTTTTTTTTCTGAAAGGGTAAGGAAAAACCCCAAAACATTAGTTATAAGTTAATGTTCTCCCTCAATATTCCCCTCAGACCTCCAAAAATCATATGAAGCAATTTGGTTTGAAGAGTGCCAATGTCCTTGTGTGCACAAACAACCAGGGCTGCAGATTCAGCTTGTTGATGCTCCCATTCCCAACTGCTTGCTGGTGACAGAAGGTTGCAAGCTCCCAGACGTTTCAAGCAGGCTGTGCTTGTCACCACCAGCTGTCCTGGTGGGAGTCCCTCTTCCCTTCCCTTCATGATTAGGTCTTGTCTGTCGTCATTTGTTTCCCACAGTGATGGGCGTGTTTGGAGAGCTTGAATTGAGGCAACTTCGGAGGGCAGCTACCTCAAGTTGAGAGCCTGTGGTGGTTTGAAAGTTGAGATAATGAGAAAGCTAATCAGATTGGAAATGTCAGCCAGACTCTATATGTGTGTGAAGTTAGGGGAAGAGACACTTGTTTCGGGGCTCACACTCATCAACTTTCTAAGTCAGGCAGTTCTCTAGCAATGCAAGAGTGAACAATTGCCCCTGCTCACTCTATTCTATGAAACAATTGCATTCACACGTAGTTGCTACTGTCCCTCTAGGAAAGGAGATACCATGCCTTTATATATCTGACCTGAGGGTCTCCCTCACCTTGGGGGCATGAATTCCATGTAGGGAGAGGTTGTTCTGCTTCTCATGATCCAAGTGCTGTAATTAACCATCTGTGGTGGGAATTCTGTCTGTCTTTGCCTTCTTCTGTGGCATCCCTGAGACATGTTAGGTAAATTAAGGGGCAGAGGACTACACTACGTGGGGGTGGGGTGGGGTGGTGTGTGATTGTGATTACACGTGTGCCCAAAAATCTTTCTCTAACTACTTGCTGCTTGATTTCCATTGACTGAGGAGAGGGTCTGTCTTTCACAGAATGCTGTCTTTACCTCTTCCCATTATCATAGTGGAGTGTGCCTTGTAGATCTCAAACTGTGGTCAAATTCCATCTTGTCCTTACCTTTGGTGTGAGGAATGACATTTTGGATATTTTGGCATTTTGAGATATTCTTGGGGTGTTCTTAAACAGCTTTTAAAAGTGGTGCATTTCAGAATAAGACAGAGCATTCTGTCAGTGCTTCAGTCTGTTTCAGTGCCATTGGTTGTAATATTGTCTTACTATTCCCGCCTGAAATTTCCTGTTTCCTATAGCCAAGTATTGCAGTAGCCTGTCCATTCAATCACAGCACCTCACAATCAATACATTCAGCTACTTTCTTCATTGTGCCCAAGCTTGATTGGTTAGGGTTTTTTTTTTCTTGTCTCTTCTTCTGAAGAGAGAAAACCCCTTCCTATTAGTAGGAACAGTAAACTTTGTTCACAGATGTATGTTGGTTCCATTTTTTTCACACTGGAATACTGGAATACATATTATTTGCATTTCCAAAGCAGTTCATGCTGTTCTATCGCTGACTTGTCATCTTCATTTCTTTTCTGTTCTCCCAAAAATACGCCTCAACTGCAAAATCCATCAGTGACTTTTTTTAGTTTTCTGTCAGGTTGTGATAAATAAATAAAGAACAGAGTGGCAAGAATGGTGCATTACAGAAGTACATCTGCTCACAAATGAATCCCCATTTAGTGTTGCATGTGAGGTTTATTACTTAGACAGTTTTTCTCCAGCTAATGTATGTCATGATGATTACATATCATTCCAGCCATATCAACCTAATTACTTGTGTGAACCAGACTTGTAATCTCATAAGAAATTATAACACATTAGTTTGATGATGTCTATTTTTCCTTACACTTGTATTGGGTATGGTTAATTTTGTTATCCACTTTTAATCCACAATCTATCCAAGATGCACATTGACAATTTCATCACTGTACTGTCACCAGCATCAGTCCTGTCACTGAGATCACTGTGTACTGGCACAACATCAGAATTCCTTTGACCCTTGGATGCTTTCCCAGTTTTCTGAGTCTAATCAAAAATTATCAGTACTGGTCCAGATCTTTTCTGGCCGTCTCTTTTAAAACTGTTGCATACAAATTGTCCAGACTTGCTTATCTTAGAAAATCCCTATTTAGGCACAGCCTGAAATACTTGATCACAGCTGGAGCTGAAATTAGCTCATTATGATCAATGGTGCACTTACATCATCTGACCTTCCCCAGAGGACTTTTATTTTAACTGATGTTTTCTGCCTTTTTTACACTGTTAGTAACAATTCTGGTTTCTTGTTCCAAAACTTATACCATTTTATGTGCTCTTTCAGTTCTCTTACAAATTTTCTGCAAGTCCATCTCCTAATTTATATTCATGAGTATCACCTTCCCCTTTCCTGCTATTGACGTTGCTGCTTTTGCTTTCACTCATGTTGTACTATCTTCTTAGCCTGTTCACCTTTCTTGTCTCTCCTGAAGCTTCTTGGATACCTGAGAAATATTCCTAAACACTACTTGACTGTACTCCACAGCTCATAATTTGAAGTCTGACTAGTTTGACACTTGGAGCTATTTAAAAGACATGTAGATGTCACTGGTGCTTAAGGACAGGATTTAGTGGTGGACTTGGCTAGGTTGAAGTGTACTTAATGATCTTAAAGACATTTTCTAATCTAAACAATTTTATGTTTCTATGGCTGTTTCTGTGTGCTTTCAAATTCATGAATATGGCCTTCCAAATCCACCAGATATACCTGGTACTGTTGACGACCTTACATAAGCTGGACATAACACATGCAATCAAGTTCTGTAATATTTTTTTTAAAAAGAACTTGATAGAAAACCCATCTTCCATTCTTGAATACCATTTTCTGTGATTTGTAATGCTGGGAACTTCCAAGGAGATTTAGGTACCCCCAATGCATTGCTCAAATGTAATTCTTAGAGGTGAATTGAGAAACTGCTTTTATCAAGACAGCTAGTCCCACCTGTATTCTGGTGTGATCTGGACATACCTAATCACATTCACAGGATCATAGGTAATCAGGGTTGGAAAGGGCCTTGTAGGGTCTCCACTTCAATCATGTTCAAAGGAGGGTCAACAGCAAACTCAAGTTAGAGTTGTCCAGTCAAGTCTTGACAACCACCATGGATGGAGATGGCACCATCTGTCACCACCCCAGCCCCACTGCTGACATATCTCTTAACTTGTCTTAACCTCCCTTTCCTTTTTGTATTTATATTTGTTGTGTCTTGTTCTCCTGCCGTATGGTACTGTGAAGATTCTGGCTTAAATCTCACTGCCTTGTAGGAACCAAGGAACTGCTGTTAGGTCCCACCTAAGTCATCTCCTCTCCAAACTGAACAAGCCCACATCCTTCAGCCTGTCCTCACAGGACAAATGCTCCAATCCTGAGCACTGTGGTGACCCTCCACTGAACTTGCTTCAATTTATCGACACCTTTTTTTATTGGAGTGCCGAAAGTGAATGTGCTATTTTAGACATGGTCTACTGAGTGCAAAGTAAGGGGCATAATCCTTCCCTCATTTAACTGCTGCATCTTGGTGTGTCATTGTCCTTCCCTGCATGGACCTGTCCCCCAGGACTGGCAGCTCCTTTTCAGCAGCACCTCTGTCCCTCAGTCCAGCCCAAATGCAGGATCTTGCATTCTGTTGAATTTCATGAGGCTCCTGTCAGCCCATTTCTCTAGCCAGGAGGAATTCTCTATATGGCAGAAAATTAATCTGTATGTATTTTGTCACTGACTCTGTACTAGAAAATGCCATTTCTGACAGAGTGTGTTACTCCCCCTCTCTTTCTGTCCACTTGAGCCTCTTGGCTAGGTTAAAATCCTTGATCTTAATATTCCTTTCATGCAGATTTTCCCACCAGGCCTTCTTAATGCCATTTAGGCATTATGATCATAAAATGAACAATTTTTGTTCTCTTTATTACTCAGGCCCCTGGCACTGGTGTATAGGCAACACTATTTTTCTTCTCTTTACATCTTTTAGTGCCTTGATTAGTTTTGTTCTTGTCATGGAGGTTCTGTAAGAATTAACTCTTTTCCTAGTTTTATCACCTTCCCCTTTGGTCTTTTACTTAATCTTCTGACTGGTCTTTCAGTTCTCTAAAACCCAATTTTTCTTCTAATTAAATGCTGGTTAATATTTCTGCACAGGATGAGTCCAGTTCTCTGCCAGTCTCATGCTCTATGTGGCTGGCCAAGCCAGCATTTCATCACCAGATTCCTCCACCAACTTTTTGCCTGTTGGCCAGAATGTGCCACTAATGAGTTCAGCTGAAAATTTCTTGTCCAGCTTCTTCAGAAAGGTTCATAAATCCAAGTCTATAATATGTGGTATTCTCATGATAAGAAAAACAATTAGTTTCTAAACACTTCATCATGGCTAAATACTGTCCTTGAAGTCTGAGCGCCTTCCTAAATTTGATTTTTAATTTCACCTTCAGTATGGCAGCACATCTCTCCTGGAGCTCCATTTCTTTTCCAAAGCACCCTTTCCTTTCTGAGTAGTTATGCAACCTTTGGGGAGAGGGTTTTGTACAGCTGAAGATCCCTTTTCAGGTAAGCCTGGTAGCCCTTTAAGCTTAGTGGAACATTTCTTCTCACTCCCTATCCCTTTTGGCTAGTTGCTTCTTTGGGAGCGCTTTATGCAGGTTCCACACCAGGAGGCTGGAAAGTATTTCTATTAACTGAGATATTACTTTTACATTTTCTTTCTGATAGTTCTCTACTGTCAGTTCTCTCTGTCCTTGAGTTCTGTTCTCCTTAATTCCCTAGATATGGCATCCTTCCCAAAAACCTGGAGTGATGATGCCTCCCAAATTCATCCATCCAAGCTCTTTTCAGACATGTGCAGCACCACTGTGAACAGCAACTTTCTCCATACATGGAAAGCACTTACGGGCCCAAATTCATCCCTCTAAATTTCAGCCTAAGAAAGGGAACTGAGAGCTCTCTGAAGGATGTGAGGTACCAACCCCCCCATTCTCAGATGCCCACCTGTTTCCAGGAAACAAATCCATCACTGCGTGGTGCCCTTCCACACTGGGAAGATGCCACTTAGCCCGAAACACACCAACTGGCCTTAACCTCACAACATGGGAAAGTGTTGCCAATCTTCTGATTTTTCTTTGCTTTTAATTAACTGCAGTCCTTCAGGGACCTGGCCAGAATTTTCATCGTTATGACTTTAAAATCTCAGATTATTAAATACTTATTAGCAGCAGGGTAAACAGCAGAATGCTCAGAAAATCCTAGTTAGCTAATGTTCAATGCCAAATAGAAGTCTCTATAAAATTATGGCAAGTGAAAGAAAACTGTAATAAATATAGCAATTAGGTGTTTCAAGTAGTGATCAGAAAAAGATGGAAACCAGCAAGCAGCAGGCTAAATAGCATCTTAACCAAAGGTAGAAATAGCAGCAGCACAGCCCTCCCCTCAAACATGCACTCGCTTTTCCCTCCTTAATGATACTAATTATTTCATTTGCTTTCTCCCAGTAAAGCTATCCCTAGATGTGCAACATATTGAAATGAAAGCAGTCATCAAAACGAAATGAATCACACCAGAGAAGAATCAAAACAAGGAGGCAGCGCTACCCTGCCTGTGTAACGGGTAGTTCTCAATTATTGCCTCTGATTTTTTGCCTTCCTGAAAGCTAACCCCCTACCATGTGAATGTTAGGTTTCTTTAAAAAAAACAAAACACAAACCCCCCAAAAAGGTAAAACCAGCAGGCTTATAGGACCAAAATGCAGGCATTCTTTTTTATTTTCCTTTTTTTTTCCCCCCTAAGCAGTGAAATACAGAGCTCAGCCTGTGTTCTGACTTTTGGTTTTTAAAAGTGAGGCCCCATCACTCGCATTCAGTTATCTGAGCTTGGCGAGTCCTTCTGGCTTTCTTATCACAGTGTGAAAACCTGCTTATGTCTTTTCGTATCATGTCTCTGAAACTATTAAGAAACTCTGACATTTTCTCTTAGTACACAGTTTGGAGAGAAATCTGAGTGTTCCAGGGTGTGAAATAATCACATTCCAGGCAGCAAGGGACCAGTCTCACAGGCTCTGGAAGCTTTCAGCGGCTTTTGCTTGCACAGCAATATTAAAAAAAAAAAGTTAAAAAATATTTTGCACTGGAGAGGGGAGAGTTGCAGGTTATTTTTTTAAGAATACAAAGCATCACAGCTCAGGAGATGACTGTGTAATTAGTAATTGATCTATAACTCCCTGAGGAAATGTCTTTTTGCTAACAGAATTATAGAGTCTTTATTATTATTATATTTTATAAATGGGGAAAAAAAGAGTGTAATTTTTGCATTTCTTCTTTTACTAGCAAGGCTTTTTTTTTATTTCTGTGTTTTAGTTTTCATGTCAGCAGAGAGTTGTCTTTTTGCAGCATAATGAGCTCTAAATTTAAAAGAGATGAGCAGGACTACTTAGCTAAGTACACTGTGGTTTGCAGAGCAATTTGGAGGCCTACTGTGTTATTCCACTTCTGTGGTAGATGTTGAAAGGATTTTGGATCCTCTGTTTAGGGTTCATGTTGAAACCTGGCCCCAGAGGCACCAAACTGTGCAAAATGGGTGCAAATGCACAGTTTATTTTCAGGTATCTATATCTATATAGATATACCTATCTATCCCAAGAGAGCTGATGGGGGGTCGGTGCTGGGATCTGCCTGGCAGCCCTGTGCCTCCTGCACCACCATGTCCATATAGCAAAAGATCAGGTCTAAATAATGAAAGTCTTTAACTTTTGCCATAACCTGCTGGACCTTTGGGGAAAGTAAGGATGTGGCTTCAGCTATAGAGCAAAATGGTGGAGGCATGGGGCAGATATCTTTTAAAAAATAGGTCCTGGCTGGAGGCCCTGCTGGACTGGCAAGTAGCCTGTGTGCATCTGCTGCTTTGTGTGCATCCTGTGGCTGCAGACTCTGAGTGGAAGCAGTAGCCCTTTGCTCTTACCCAGTGTCTGGTCAGGCTCATAAAAATCTCCTGGCCCTGCTTCTAATGTGTCCAGATGGATTTACAAGAGATTGGATTCATCTTCCAGCTCTCTTTGTGTACAAACTCAGGCATGTCCAGCCTCAGCAAGGGATGACAGGAGGAATCCTGAATGTCCCATGAACCCCATGCTCTAGACCTTTATCTGTGTTCTCTTTTTCCTACTAATCTGTGCACTCTTCCTCCTGCCTCATTGCTGTTACTCCAGTGCTGGTGGTCCCCACTATCCAGGCAGTTGTGGACCCCAGTAAGTGGATTTTACTGCCTGCCTTCCCTTTCCACAGCACAGATTCAGCTGATGGAGTCTCTGGGGCAGCCTGGCCAGCCCCATTCTCCATGTTCCCTGCCCATTGCTACACCTCTGGCCACAGAGGACCAGGGCTGTGTGGATCTAGCAATGCACATGCCTTTTTTTTTACTTTCCATCCCCTAGGATGGATCAATAATGTAAGAGGGGAGATATGGGACCCCTGGAGTTCATTGTCCACTGCAAATACCAGCTTTGCTCCTTCTTTGTATTGTAGCCACAGTCTTTGAAGCCAGAACAGAGGCAGTGAGACCACCTTCTCGTCCTGGTATGTATGACTGAAGTGGAAGAATTTAGGGGTAAATCAGTGTCCCACCACCCCACAAACTTCAGGTGGAAGATTTGAGCTCGTGTATCAGGAGCTAGACATTTTGGTAAATGGAGAGATGTCAGCTCCAATCTTTGGCATAGATATCTGAATAAAATTTCAGTCAGGGAAAACTGATGGCCTTATGTTTTTCCTATGGACTCCTATGTTCTAGATCTTCAAAGTGGTAGAAATTCCAGTTTGCAAAATGTGATAGCCAGATCAAGGAGCCAAGAACAGAAAGGCATATTCCTGTACACAGATGACATTGATTAAATCCCATCTACCCATGGTATAGGTACATAGAAGTCTTTGAGCTCTCACACAGCTGAGAAGCTGAAGGAATTCAGAGCAGAGACTAATCAAAGTCTTCTGACCTGGTCATATCAGGTGCTCTTAGATGTAGGGATCAAATGGAAGTCCACAGGCAGAAAAAGCTTAATTTCCCACAGAGACCCATAGCAAGTCTGAAATTACAGCTAGAAAGTCATAGCCATGAAGTTTTTGGCTTCAGTGCCAAACCTAAATTTATTTGACAAAAAATATTAATTGATTAGTCTGCAGTTAATTAGATTTCAATTGAAAACTTCTATCAGAGAAGGGGAATTAGGCAGCTTTTGAATTTGACAAAAACATATTGGCTTTGTGTCATAAGAAAAATACTTACTTGGTATTTTTCATGAATTATTTCAGAATAGGTTTAAATACCATTTCTTGGCTGCTAATTTTCAGTAAATAGTAGTTCAGTAGCCAAGATTAGGAAAGTTAATAAGTATTTAATAAAGGTATAAGGAGATGTAAATATGAAGAGGTAATTGGTAATGTTTGAACTGTTTTAATAATGGATTTCATTGAATGTAACTGCAAGGTAGCAGCTAGCCAGGCACTGCATAAGTATATTATCTTGGGTCACACGTGCAGCAAATAAAGTCTGCATTTTCTGGACTCCTTACATGGCTTTTGTATTGTCACTATGTCTATTTTAGATAGCCTTAGCTCCCTCCTGCTGGTCAGTCTGCTCTCCTGTGCCTGGCACAGAGCCACGCTGGCCGTGCATTTCTGCTGTTGGACAACGAGTGCTGCTTCTCTCGAGTGCCAAGGCAGATCCAAGCCCACTCTGGAGCTCACAGGTGCAGAGGACCAAAGAAGTGCCAAGCTGTAGCTGATGAAGCCATTCTGGTGTTGTCGAGGTCTCACAAGCATTGAAGGTTTCTGTGCCCCCGTGTCCCTGCGCACTCGCTGTCTGCTCCAGTGGCATGACATGGGACAGAGGGACACGAGACCAGGCACATTCTGGACAGGGTCAGTGTGCTAACAAATTGCTCACTTGTTCCCCTGCAGTTCCTCTGTTTAACTCTAGGTCCTTTGTGTGTTCAGCTGAGCAGATTTACCTAAATGGAAAAATACGAAGGGAAGTCAAGGGGCAAATGGAAAAAGTGGGAATTAAGAAGAAAGATTAAAACATGAGGTGGAATTGCAGCAGGCAGGCATGCGTCAGAGGGATGTAAAGAGGCAGGGAGCATGTGGGATGCCTTGAGAGTGGGGAGGGAGGCAGAGCTCAAGCGGAGAGGTGTTCCCTGCCAGGCATCCCCCTGCTTCTGCAGGATGAACCCCATGCATGCAGGCAGTGCCCCTGTCCCTTTTCCCACCCTGACAACGTTCCCAACATGCATCAGTCTTGAGCTGTGTGGTGTGAGGACACTGCCTGTGCCAATCCCCTCTCCTTCCAGAAGAGTTTCACGTGGAAGGTTTTGAAAAAGTAAACCTCTAGCAAGGGAAGAAGAATTACTGTAAATATTCAATTATCTTGACAGCTCAGGGCTCAAATTCCATCACAGATGAGAAGTTTGTCTTATTTAGCATAATTTAAGCTTCTGAACCTGTCCTTCTACTCACCCATTCACACAATAGGCCACAAAATAGTTTAGTGATGCCAGAAATGAGCTGCTGCTTCCCTCAGAAGAGATGTATATTACCCTGTTCCCTCATGATAAAGGGGAAGGACTCACACCCAGCAGTCTTTTTTTTTTTTCTTTCCTCCCCTTCCCACATCCTAGACTTTGTCTGACTGCCCCCAAACCTTAAAGAATTTATGGTGTTTACTAACAAGACATGCCTTAAGCAGCCAAGAAAGAGAGGAGAACAAGATGAAGGGTAGTCAGGTAATGGGGGCTACCCTCACTCATGGCACTGAGCTACAAAGCAAGGACAAGGAGCCTGGGAGTCTCCTGGAGTTCAACAGGTGGCAACCATTTTGTACTAGCTGTAACCTTACCTTGGTTTACAAACACCCAGCAAACACAGGGTTCTGCAGGTTGCTGATGTGATAAGGATCCAAAACCCAGCTTAACAAGAGTGCAAACAAGCACAGTACACCTGACCCATCACCACAAGGTCTCTAGACACAGGAAATGTGAACCTCCTGAAGTAAACCTGCTGGTAGCTTCTGACTGATCGCTTTTTGTGATGAGTCCCTTCGACTCTGTTTCAACCTGATGTCACCCCCATGTATGGCATTAAGAGATGGGGTTCAGCCCAAACCTAGAGGGAGCTAAGTCCAGGGTTTTCAGGCTGTAGGAAGCAGGGCTGGCTGGAGAATGATAACAACAAAAAGAGCTGGGCTTGCAACCCCTGAAATGCTGCAGATGCCTGGAGACTCCAGCAGAGTCACTTAGAGATCCGATTTCATTAGAGAATGGAGGCAACATTCGGATTTTATCAGTTTTACCTACACAGAAGATGGGTGGGTTTTTGGTAATCAATGGAGTTTCACTGCACCTTGGTCATCTGCATGCTACCATTGCACAAAGAGAAGAGTGAACATAAGCTGATGCTGAAGTGATCACTAGAAATGAAAAAGCAAAAATGAGCAGCTCTAATGCAAAATTACAATGGAATTGCATCGAAATTGTTTGGATATAATCTGCATGGCTACAATAGTCATATCTCATCTGCAGGGATTTAAGCATCCTGGATTTCTCTGTTATTACAGCCAAGACCAAGAGGCCTCAGGAAGAACTGTAGGCAGAAGGGGTCTGTTAATCGAGCTGGAGCCTCCTAGGGCTGAGTTCATTTTTGTTACAAGTTGCTCTCTAAAAGATTCAGCGTTTGCCCTTTTCTAACCCATCCTTGGGAACAGCCTGCTGTTTTCCCTGGCAGTGTGATTGTCTGTTCAGCTTTTTTATCGAGCTACACTGGAACATAATGGCAGTAAATCTGTGACTCTGGCCACTGAGGGCTGCAGGAGGCTGGCTTGCTGCTGTCTGAACCACAGAGTTGAGTTAAGGCAACATTTGTCTTATGCTGAAAGGATCCACAGTCACTACTTGGATGATTGATAATTTTCTAGTGACACAGGAACTGTACTATATAGGTGGCAAACTCATTCCAGCTAGGAGAAGGCAGTGATGTTTGCTGGGTTAAGGTTACTCACATGCTGTAGCCACAAGAGGAGAAAACCCAAACGGTTTGAAAATATTTTAAAATCAGTTTTGCATGGTTAAGGCAAAGAGAAGATGTCACCTCCATTTCATGTCACCTCCTAGCCCTGTGCTTTTCCCCTGTGCTCGGTTTCTCTGAGTATTATTCAGGACTTCTCATATGGCTCCTCACAGTTCAGAAAAAAATACTTTTTGAAATTAGAGGTATTTTGGGCCAACAGCTTACTTGGCATTTGACTCTTGTTTCGAGTTGTTCTGCTACTACTTTTTTTTTTTTTTTTTTTTTTTTTTTTTTTTTTTTTTTTTTCCTTTAGAAGCAACCCAGTTCTCTTAGGAGATAAGTGTTTTTATGGGAGAGGAAGGGAAGTTCAGTGGAACTTCACCAAGCTTGAGGCCTTTATGTTTCTGTGCATATACATACCTCCACAACAGATTGCAGCATGGGGGTTCCTTCAGTCAGGAAGCTGCTTCTGTGTGTCAGCTCTCTGTGAAGAGCTGTTAGCTCATGTCCTGGGAACAATACAACTCTGTATTGTCTGTAGTGTGCTTTGCCCGTAACTGTAATTCCAAAGTTTCAGCAGGTCTGTCTAATTCTGAAGCAACAACGTGCTGATGAGACAATCTTGCTTTCTTTGGAGCAAGGATGGTCAGTGCTTACTCAAGGCCCTTTCACTGTGTGCCTTTGCACATTTCTGCTTGGTTTGGGGTCGGGGCTTTTTTTGGGCATGGGAATATTTTGATTATCTGCATGAAATCCCTTGTCTCTTCTTCTGCACTTGGTATGTGCGGAACTGACAGCTCCAGGGAGGTAAATGAATGCCACTGCATTTCAGAGGAAGAATTATTTCATGCAATTACCCTAAAAGTGCAGGAGAGAACAGACTGAAAGGAATGAGGGAGAGAAAGAGCGAGAGCATGAGAGAGGATAATCACAACACTTCGACAGGTTTACCCCATCGTGTTTGAAAATCTATCACTCTGACAAGTCCCCTTTGTGAAAGGTGTAGACAGGTAACCAGGCACTAGCTCTTCAAGGTCCTCTTGAATGGAAGGTAATCTATAAAAGGATCAGTCCACTGCTCCATTTTACTCAATGCCTCTCCCTGATTATTTTTTACAGACTGGCTGTACCCCATTTCCTTCTCACTTTAGCTCTCATTTGATTCTCAGTGATTCCTGGTCAGGGGAATTTGGGTAAACTTTCAGTTGACTTGTGGGTCTTTCTGTATAAATTATGTTTTTCTTCTGAGAAAGGGTGCAGTAACAAAAGGCTGTCCCCCAATCCCTTCTTGTCTCTTGAGTCTTGTTAAAAGGCCAAGGAAAAGGGAACTTTTTGTAATTTCATTATTCATGTCTAAGAAGAAATTCAGTAGAAGCAGTTCCTCTCCTGACTCTGCTGCTATTTCACCTGCCAGCTTTGTCACCCTCTTGATGCCATGCGCAGACCAGAGTTACCCAAGGGAAGCTGGTGACAACGGCCCATGTCTTCCTGGGGGCCTCATGCATCTCTCTTCATAAAAACATGAAAGATGATTTGAGGTCCTCAGGTGGGAATTTCTGGCCAGGATTATCATTATATCATTATAATTATCAAATTATCATTATAATAATTTTCTGCCATGCTTTTAAAGAGACAGGACGTTTGCCATACTGGGTGAGGAGAGAATGCTGGGCTAAGGATTGCTGGGCCAGGTCACTTTTTGTCACCTGCACCTGCTGCTCTTGCAGCAAAGCCAATGCATGAGTCACACCTATCTGCACTTTGAGGTTATTTACAGGACATGTTGTTGGGTTAGGAAAGCTAAGGTCTAGCATATGTCCTAAAATTAGCCTCTTCTCCTTTTGGTTGGTGTCAAAAAGGAGTGATTCACAGCCATGGGGGAAGCCTTTCCAGCTAGTCAAAGCAGTTAGTGCTTTAAGAAAGAGGGTTTATTTCAGTGTGAGATAAAGCAGGTTTAGCTGAAGCTGCCTCCTGAGACCACACCCTGCAGTGGGAGATGAGGGGAAACACAGGGAGCACCCTGCTGTGCTGCAGGTAACTCCCAACAAAACTGGCCACGGGGTCCTGTCCTGCTGGCTTTGTGTACAGTGGCCACCCCACACATGTGCCCTGGCCAGGAGTGCCAGGATGAAGCTCAGGCTTCATCCCCATAGAGTTTCTTCCAGAAACTCTTCAATGAAGAAATGATAAACCTGTGGCTCAAGCCAAAATTCTGGATTCTTTTAAACTTTCTTTTTCTCTCTTTTTTCTCTCTCTCTCCCCCTGTCTCTTTCCCCTCCTACAGGATGGTGGAGTACTCCCTGGATCTCCAAAACATTAACTTGTCTGCAATCCGTACTGTCCGTGTCCTGAGACCCCTGAAAGCAATCAACCGTGTGCCCAGTAAGTCGCGCTTCTCTCTCACACCTCTCAGCTCTGCTTGTGGGGAGGACATGATCAATAAGGCTGCCTGTGCTGGTGCTGTCCCAGCAGGTACAAAATGAATAGAGGCTTCTGTAGGGTGTGTGCAGGCTTTTTCTCATCACAGGGCCAAGAGGTGTTGTTGGATGGGCAGGAAAACAACAGTGTCCCAGCGTATCTGCCCTAGGCATCCTTTGTGCACAGCCATGTTGATGGAAGTTAGGAACCAAAGGTGAACAATATGCAGTAAATGGAAGTGGTTTTTCTTTCTCTTACTGAAAGACATCAAAGGGGTAATGATGTCCGTAGCCTCAAAAAGGCCTGTGTGTGAGGTCTGGAGAAGGATGAGCTTCAGGAATCAGGAAGAATTAGTTTGCTGAGGCTTTCACAAGACCTTCCAGATCCTCTCTTCTGAAAAATTCTCATGCCATTACAGGTTAGGGGCACATAGCACCGACTCTTTTGTTCTTCCTCCTCATCATGTGCTTTGTATTCTCCTTTTTGTGCCAGCTATCCCCTCTGTGACCTGCTGTGTGTGTATGAACCAGGCCTGGGGCTGCCCAAGCCCAGATGTGTCAGCCCTGGGAGACTTCAGGCGTTTCTTCTGCAAGATTTTCAGTCTTACAGAATGGCAGGAAGTCTCTTCACTGTTCTCCACAATCTCCCTGATTAGGCTGTCTGCAGTGGCTAGGACCTTGCCAGAGCTCTCCTAATCCTTCTCTCAAACTCATATACTCCTTATTCTTTTCCAGACCTGAGAAAGTTTGCACAGTTAACCTCCTAATCTGCATCATATGTTTTCCCTTGTGCCAAAGTAATTTTCATGATGTCACCTATTTCTTGAACATGCTGTGGAGGTGGATTTCAGAGACTCTGGCTTCATGCAAAGCTCTTCTATAAGAGGATCTTGTCCCTTTTCCTGGATGTACTTTTATCTTTGAGCAATAGCCCTGAACAGAAAGTGCTGAAAGGTATGAAAGAGAAACTGAGGCACAGTCCTGTGTGCCCAGCATGGCAGGAGGGCACCAGACAAAAGAGCCACTGGTTGGGGCACTGACAGAACAACCAGGAATGTGACAGGTCTATAATGGGATGATGAAGATGAGGTTCAAGAGAAGCTTTTGGCTATTCACAGTCAGCAAAACAACCCCCTCAGTCTGTCTCCATCTGGCCCTTCTCCAGAGAGGAGAGGACTGGGAATCAGCCCTGGTCCTGGGGTTGATGCCTTGAGAGGCCACCTAGAACAGAGGCTAGATGGTGTTAAATGAATAAAGTAGGTATTTATTAAAAGGCCTTCAAAGGATACAGCTGGGGCAGTACAAGAGCCTGGCTGTGGCTCCACCCAAGATGGATGCCTGATCACGAGGTTTCACACTTTTATAAGTTTTGGTCCATTCACAAATTGGGGTCAATTGTCCAATTTCAGCTTCAGGTTACCAAGTCCCATCCTCCCGGATGGCTCTCCTCAATTTGCTGTTGCTCACAATTTTTGGGTCTGAAGGTGCAACAGTGTCCTTGGTTCTCAGGCTGGAACAGGATTATTTTGTCTACCTGCCCTGTGAAGAGAACTTGCTAACACTTTATATGAAGTTCAGAGCTACACACTAAGGCAGTACAGAATCTAGAAAATATGAAAGCTAAAATTTAAGGCATCACCTTTCTGTGAGGGGGTGGCCTGGAGGCTGTGCATGGCAGACTCACCCCTTCCAGGAAGACAGGGGCAGCTATGTGAGAGCAGCACCATCCTCACGTCGTGCAGCCTCCTTTCCTCCCTGCTTCATCAGGCTTGCCATGAGTTTGTGCCCAAAGACTGCTTGGAGAGACTGATCCCTGTTATCAGGGTAGACTTAACCTTGGAGGCAAATGGAAATATCTGGAATGACATCCAATTAACTTTTACAGGTGTCTGCCATTTTAATTGCTGGACAAAGGTGGTCAGGAAGAGAGCTTGCCTGGCAGAAACTTAAGGCTTTCTATTATTGCTGTTTATCTCCTGGAACAGCCAGAGCTGCCCCAGGGAGGAACAGTGTGAGCCACGTCAAAACTGACCTGCTCCATCCATGCAGAGGCACCAGAGATGCTTTCCATCATCTTTCCTGACCTTTGCAGAGCAGATGCCATTGAATTTTTCCTGGCTGTCCCTGCCCTGACACTGCCTGTTTGTTCTTTTCATCAGTATAGAACTACACCTGTGTGAAATTGATGCTGTTTTAATTTCCACTCTGTGGTTAAACCTTTATGTATTTTTCTTGCTACATAAATCTGTGGTTATATGCAGAGACTGTTTTGGAAGAAAGACATCCTGCAATTAATTAAAACCCAAAAAAAAAAAAAAAGAAAGAAACTGGATTCCCTGGGAGAGGAAGCATTGACTTGAGGGCTGAAAACTAGCGAAAAGGCTGTAAACAAAGGTTTGTGATAAATGGGAATGAGCTGCATTAGAAGAAAGTGCCTAGTGGGCTACAACAAACATAATTAATGGGACCTTTGGCCACAAATCTTTTTTTAATGTCTTTTTAAAGTTCTTCATTACTAATCTGAAGCAAGAGGAAAGTCTATTGGTGAGATGTACTGATGATACCAAGCTGGAGGTGTTGCAGGTGCTGCCAAAGAAAGTGGGAAATAGGACAACAGGAGGTAGAGGGAGATTGAGGTCATGGCTGTGAGTGTGACGTGTCTGGGGAGAGGCAAAGAGTGGGGGGTGGTTAATCCCACATTCAAAAGGCTGTGATGGGACAGGGGAGCCCAGTGTTCACCTTGGGCATTTCAAAGGCTTCTACATGGACACCCAGCTAGAGACTGATTTCCACAGGGGAGTCTGGCTGTGTGGACTAAATAATGGGAGTTCTTTATCAGGAGAATGGACAAAATTATTAGGAACCTGACTGTTTAGAACACGAGTGGAAGAGTGCTCAAGTGGTCGGTCAGGTAGATTATTTAGAGCCCAAAGAACTCCACTAATTTGCCAGTGTTTGAAAAGTCCACATACTTATATGAGAAATTTCTGGAGAAGTTGGATAGAAATTTTGTACTACATGAAGGAAAAAGAAAAAGGCAATAACAGAAAATTAGAAGAGACGAAATTCAGAAAGAATATCTAAGGAAGCAGTAGCAACATGACAGAGGAAAAAGTTAAATAAACTTATTTTATATTCTTAGCAGGTGGGCAAGGCTGAAGCTTAAATGCCCAAATTCCCAAATTGGATGTGTCTAAATTCTGCTTACATGTGCCATTTGCAACATGAAACTACTGAAAGCCCTTCCTCACAGTGACACTCCTGAGGCTTTGAAACAATATCCCACAAAGAGCTGTCAAATTCTATTTACTCATTATCTGTGGTATAAAGGATGCATGTGAGGATGTGAAGCCTCTCTGAGTCATGACAGAAGAAGAAAGGGACAACAAGTGTAACCAAAAGGTGGTAAATGTCCATTGAGGATGACAGTTTCTACCCAGTTTGTAGTTAGGCTGTAAAACTCGCTGCCAGCACTGTGCAAGTAAAGGAAGTAAAATGGGATTTTCCAATGGGATTTTCCCATCCCTGGAAATGTTCAAGGTCAGTTTGAATGGGGCTTTGGTGGACTGGACGGGTGGAAAGTGTTCTTGTCCACGGCAGGGAGGTTGGAAGTAGATGATCTTCAATATCCCTTCCAAACCAAACAATTCTGAGAACTCACATGGAGACACTTCTGGATTTCAAACATCCTTTGGGGTTAGAGCTGATCTTTAGCTACCAATTATGAGCAGCTGACTGCATTTCTTGCAGTTCTCAGCAGGATGTGCTACTGACCATTTCAGGTTTCCTGTCTGAAGCAGTCTGGGGTTCTGCCCTGCCTGATCATTCCTCCATTCTCATGCCATCTGTGGAGTGTGCTAGAGAAAACATGAAGTACCCTAGTCTTGTAATATGTATCACACCTTCATTAACATTCCCTCTTGTTCTTGCATTCCTGACTACAACCCCAGGAACTCTGCCTTTTGGGGTCATGTCTGAAAATGCAGGAAATGAAATCAGAGATTGGTCTGGTCCTATTGCCATGTGATTAAATTCCATGGCAATGAGTTGGTGTGACAAGCCCTGCAAACCATTGAATCAATATAAAGAGTAAAAAATACCCTCCAGGTCTCTGTCAAGGTAGCTGCATTCTGCTCTGGGCATGTCTGTGTCCTGGTCTTGGGGTGAAATTCCACATCCATTTGTTGTTTTCCTTTTGTGATTTTGTGGCAGGTTGCTGGGTGAAATATTGCTCTTTGTGCTGGCTCTTTTTTTGTTGCTTCTTCTCAAGGCAAGGCACAAGGTTTGGGGGGGGAGGCTGGCTTTGTTTTATTTTTGCCTGCTTTTGGGCAGTGAATCTGTGATAATTTCTGGTAATTTGAATTTCTTGCTCTTCTTTTATTAATTTTTTTGACATTGAAGAAAGAAATGTTTCTTCATTTTACTCTTTCTTGTCACATTGGCCTTATGCAAAGAAGAGCCCTTGCATTATGCTTGATGTCTTCCAGTTTCCACTTATAATTTAGTAGCTGATTCATCATTTGGAAGCAGATTTCTTCAGCTGGGTACACTCTATGAAAGTGAAGGAATCTGTTGCAAAGCAACTTTACAGAGTAGAAAGTATATATATGTGCTAATACTCTGTCTGTAAGTACAGTAATATTTATGTGGAGTTATAGGTATTAGAAAAGTAACAATATATGCTTATAATTTGGTGTGCAGGAAATAAAATTCGAGATTTGTGGGAAGTTCTGCTTTTTCTAAATATATTTTTTTCAGTCAGAACAAAAATCATCTTTTCCCATCAATTTTAATACAGCTTTATGCTGCCTAATTTTAGAAGATTTGCTTCATTTAATGTTTTTTCTTATACTGGGTCCTGACAAAAAAGTCTAAAAATCAGAAATCCTTAATCATGCCTTACTAGTATAAGAATGCTTTCCTCTCTTCTTGTCCTCTTTTTCTTTTTGCTAAATGCTTTAATAACTATTGCACTGTTTTTATTTCAGTCAAATAGCATTTTTTTCCTAGTACAAGTGCTGTGTATAAAAAAATCTTGGTCTAGTTCCATTTTTCTTTATTAACGATTGTAATTATAGTAGTTCCATGGGTCCAAATAGACTGGAGTTTTTTTCTTTTCTTCTACAGATCTCAATTATATAAACCATGGCTTGTTATTTTTAATCTTTCTTATGTTTCACACCAGGTTAGTGGGACCCAGTGAGTGTCACCAGCAGACTCAGGAATACAACTGACATCTCCTAACTCCTAGCTCTGCACTCATCATGGGACTAAAGCCCCATAATAAAAATAATCTGAACCATCTGAGTGCTGAAATGGGAAAAGCAGATGTTTAACCTCTATATGCCTGCTTTAAATCTGTATTCCACACCAAGGTACCTGTGCTTGGCGCGGTTACAGTGCCTAAAACAGAGTAAGCTGGCTAGGAACCCCGCACTTGGCATGGGGGAAAAGTGATGACATTTACTTCTCTAAATTTGTTTTTGAAGAAGTAATTTCACTGATGAGCGTGTGTGAAATGAGCTTCTGACTGAGATATATGAGGCTGTAAAGCAGTCTCATTTACAGCTAGATCAGACAAAAACAAAGCACATTTGACAGGCACAGTCCTGCCCTAGCAGTTGGAAATGCAAATGGATTATGAAATTCCTTTTCTAAGTGCCCCTCATGGGGTCTTTGCTTCAGAAGCTTCAGTGTTTTTGCAAGAGGACTTGCTTCATCTCTTCCAACACTGATTCCCTTTCAAAAATGTACTCTTCCAAATGGCTCTTTTGGAAGTACATTTGTTCCCCCTCTCAGCTTTATTTGTGAAGCAATAGCTGAAACTCAGATACTGTTGATTTTTCCAAATATTTAAACTTACCCAACTCACAGTTCTTTGTATGAGGTGCTCTGTAAATACTTATCACACCTCAGTAACAAACAAACCACACTCTCAACTATGTGCTAATGTGTATACACACAGATTTATGCACATACAGCCTGAGCAGGTTAGTAAGGGCACAGGAGTGATGTTCTCTGGCAGCACCCATTCAAAAAAGTTAAGAGGTCAGAAAGTCCTGTTCATTCCCTGATCAGGCTGTGTGACTGAAATGTATTTAAGAGACAGAATTGTACTCAGAGCTGCGCTATCCTGTATGTGCAGCTCTTTACCAAGTGTCTTTATCCAGTCAAGCCCTAAATTAGACGGGCATGCTCGGGATAAAGGGAAACTGTGTGAAGGGGAGCAAAACAGAATGAAGATCAATAGAGATGAGAACAGAAAAGAAGGGGGGCTGGAAAGAGAAATGCACAGGAGGCAAATGGTAGGGTTTGCCAGGCACAGCACACAAAGGCCTGATGCACCTCTGTGTGTCGGATAATGCATAAAAATGGGGGAGAGGAAATCAAAACTGATACAAAGTCAAAGACAGTATAAAGAAAATCTATTGACTCACAAATATACTGGATGGGTTTGCAAATCAATGCTTCTCTGAAGGTTTTAACAAACCAACTGGTCTGTAACCAGACCCACATTTTGCAGGGCTGGAGGAAGCCCTTAAAGAAGCCTAGAATGGTTTGGGTTGGAAGGGACCTTAAAGATCATCTCATTGCAAACCCCCCAGCTGTGGGCAGGGACACCTTCCACTAGAGCAGGTTCCTCAGAGCCCCATTCAGCCTAGCCTTGAACACTTCCAAGGATGAGGCATCCACAATTTCTCTGGATGTTCCAGTGCCTCACAACTCACAGGAAACAATTTTTTCCTGTACTTAATTTAAATCTTCAGTCACTGAAGACAAGCTCTAATTTTATTTATTTCTTGTCTGATCTCCTGATTTTCATGTGGATTACAACTGTGCAGTGTATTGCCAGGTGTTTAACTGGGCAAAGTAAATTTTGTAGAAAAAAACCCAAAACATAATGAAAATTATATTCCTTTTTTAATGTAGCATCATGGCAAGGAGCTGGGAAACACTGAAATGCAGGAAATAGAGACCTGGAAATGCTTTGTTTTGTATGATACATTGCTTAGTTTCTATTTTTTGTGGTCACAGGTCATGGGAGAAAGTAATATTTCCTTCTCTGAACTAGTCCACTTCATTTCACTATTATTAGCAAGTATTCAAAAGTCACTAATTGAGGGCTTGTAAGTTTTTCAGATGGCTCTAAAGCCATGAGGGTTGAAAAAGGAAAAACAATCAGAGCTTATAATTATTTATTTTTTCTATGGCTTTCAGACCTTTATACCTGTGAGTCATATATATTTTTTTCAACCATAGTAGTGGGGAATAAAACCTTCTCTCCTTTTTTTTTTTTTTTTGGCTGTAATCTGAGATTTTTAAGTCATAGCAAGATTTCCCACCTGAAGGTTTCTGCCATGCATCCGAAGACTGATGAAAAAACATCTGTCTTGAAAACAAGAGTCTGTAACAATGCTTCAGAATTTGTGTTACTGAAAGTAAAGCAAGCCTGGAAAAAACCAAACCAAAACATTACAGAAACCAGTCATAGCAAGACCTTTGATGGAATCTTTCTCCCTTCTCCTGTAGGGGAACCTGCAGAGCCAGAATTTTAAAAAATGCTTAGTACCTCACAGCTCCCATTGTGACAATTCTGCTGCCTGTTCAAACAAGCTCAGCCTCCAGTGTACACAGCAATCACGAAAGCCCAGCCATGTATTTTGCTGCCTAAATGGGAGCTGAGCTGTTTTGCAAAATCTGTCCCATGGGACCTATCAAGCAATGGATACCATGGAAATGTGAGCAATAATGACAGTGTATTATGGGGTGAATGATACTGTCATATTACACTAATGCAAATGAAACTTTGTGTGTGTGGGCAAGGCAATTTACAATCATAACCTTAAATTTCTCTATCTTTGTGTATTTTGGGACCTATTCTCCTGTTCACACTCATTTCACGTAATGTCATGTCATTGCCTGCAGTAGAAAGAAACATGATTCATGCTAGTGACAGCAAGAGGAAATTAGCCCCGTTAAATCTTACCCAGAAGTTGCATTAATGCTGTTTTACATAATATTTTGCATTATTCTGTCCCACTTAGCACTAGAGATTTGTAAAGAATTTAAGGATATTTATAGAATGGAGGCAAGTGGCTGGCAGCCACAGCACTGGAGTTGACTTTTGTCACTGGTGTTAGGTGGCTCCTGCAATTCTGAAAGAAAAGCTGGCACTGTATGTTTTTAATAGACTCTTCACCGAAAGTGAATGCAGTCATCACTGCAGTGATAAATGGGGAAAAAATGAGATGATCAGTGAATGAACTACTGTAGCAGGTGGTAGTAGGTGTTGCTTATTAGATGTTCAGTATTACAAAAAAGAACAGAATGACAGTAATCCCCCAGAGAGACACCTCTCTAAGAAATAATCTGACACCTGTCATCATTTTCCAAGACAAGGTTGCTTAACAGTCCAAAGCTTGCAAGGGGATAATGGCAAGACAGTGAAGAAGGGGGCTACTGACTGGGACCTTGCCTGCATCCATTTCTGCTCATGTCACGGATTATGTGGCTACCAACCATGCTGTGGTGGCACGTACTGAATATGACCTCTTGTGGAGGAGTTTTCAGTTGTTATCTGTGAACCTTATCTGGGCTTACAGCATCCATCATAAGGTGCAGCCTGCTGCAGAGCTTGGGTGTCTCCTTCTTTTTGGGTGACAGAAATGCATGGACTGTGGCCACTCTATTTCCAGAAAAGTCAGCATTTAGGTGTCAAGGTAAATGCTCTGGATTTTGCTCTGCTCTCTTTCTTGAGGCCCCTGCAACTGTGGGGTCAGGTCTGCAATTAGGAGGCTTCAGTTCTGAGCTTGCTTCTTCATATCACCTGGCAGCACCACCTGAGCCCCCACTGGCAGCCTGCTGAGCACTGTGGCTCTGCAGTGCCTGTGTGTTTATTTGCTCCTCTTCCCCTCCAAGGAGAACAGCTTATCTCTGGTTTCCTTTGTGCTCTCTTTTCAGTGGCTGTTTTAGCTGAACGTCAGTTGGGAAGTGTTTTAAGTAGTGCATTTTTCTTCCCTTCTTACTTTCCTTTTTCATGCTCATGACCTGACCAGCTCCATGTCTTGCTTTCTGACTGAAAAGAGGTGAGGTCTGTGTTAGCCCCTGGATCCTTGGATCCCAAGGGTTTCTAGAGCCTTGGAGCAAGCTTAAAGAGATTTTTTTTTTCCTCTTATATGAGTGTACTCTAAACCTAGTCTGGAAAGCTCTGTCCCAGCAGGGTAAATCTCTGGCCAACAAGTTTTTTTCCTGGAGTTTGTCTCTCTTTTGGCTACCTAAAGATAATTTGAGGTTATGTCATCAATGTGTTGTCTAGGATGAGGTGCCTGAGCCAGTCAGGGATGCTAAAAGGCTTTGCTTGTCAGTAAGGCAAGAGTGGGGATTTGGTGAGGAACTGACCAGTGCTCCTGAGCTATGGATCATGCTGACCATCTGCAAGTGCTAAACCTCCAGCTCTAAATGTGTCCTGCAAATGCACCCAGAACCTGACAAAGAGATTGATGGGAACCTTTACTTTTCTCTGAATGAGGCCAGTGTGTCTGGGGCAGTTTTTCCTTAGCAGCAGAACTGGCTTAAGGTCTCTCAGTACCTCATACTGTCTACTGGACCTGTCTTTACACAGACTTGATTTAATTTGGGTCTGGCCATCCATCTGACATGCTCTCTGTCTTGCCTTGGTGCAAAGCAGGTGGTGATGGTTTGCAGTGCAAGTGAGGCTGGCTTTGCAGCTTGAGGACAAAGCATCTGGAGCTGCACACTGGCTCTTCCAGCTGAGTTCCTTTAGCTTGCATGTGTTGTAGCAGAAGAGGCCTCAGTTAGGAGGAATGCATCAAAGAGCAAAGATCTGTGTGGCGAGGGAAGCTGTGGGTTATAGTATAGGTCAGCTTGACAGTGTGTCTGCTGTTGCACCCACAGCTAACTGGTGTCTCTTGGTAGTGTTTGGCCCAAGTTGGAGCTGATGTTTATGAATGCAATGTGTGAAATGACAGCTAAGCCTTGGGTCAGCAGGAGATCAGTGAGGATGGCCACAAGTTGGAGCACCAGCTTGTACTGTGCACACAAACTGAGATTATTTTAACTACAGAGGTGGGCTGCAAAATTGAAAAAAAAAAAAAAAAAAAGAAAAAGAAAAAAAAAGAAGGTGCATGTCTCTCTCTGTGTACTTTCTGCACAATCTCTCTGCTGGAATGGTGCCTTGGCTCTGAAAATTTCCATAAAGGAGCATGCACCAGAAAATCCTGCCAACCCCATGCTAGCTGGATGGACTGCCATGTGTCCTGGGGCAGGGGAGGAAGGAAAGAAGGCACGCTTGGACAAGCAGCCTGGCTGAGGGACATAATGACACTTCAGTTTCTGCATTCTGCAAAATGTCCTGCCAGCTACAGTCACAAGTGCTGATGGGAAGGAGATTTGGTTTTGTTTCAGTTAAAATGACAATTGGTAGCTTGGTCCGCGATGCAGGTGAGATGGGCGCTGAGAATTATGTTCTCCATCTGCTTTACCCCAAGCGAGGGAAGGATTGCCTCAAACCGCTATCTCCTTTTGACTTCACATGGTTGAATTGTCCCTCACGCCATAGCTGGGGCGGATTGAAAGCCTTAGAGGTGAGAAAGGACAGGCTTTCCCACCCCCTCCTCAGCCAGTGCCCCGTTCGTATCACAGGGAGGTTAGCACCAGGGAGCGAATGGGCTCAGCTGTCCTGGCGCTCGGGAGGCGGCAGGCGGGGACAGGAGAAGTGACAGCGCTGCCGAGCCCCGGCGGTGGCGGTGGCGGGCACAGCGCCCCGCACCGCGGGCTCGGCTGCCCGGGGCTCGCCCCCAGCCCAGCCCTGCCGTGCCCATCCCAGCCCTGCCGTGTCCATCCCAGCCCTGCCCTGCCGTGCCCATCCCAGCCCAGCCCTGCCGTGCCCATCCCAGCCCTGCCGTGCCCAGCCCAGCCCAGCCCTGCCGTGCCCATCCCAGCCCTGCCGTGCCCAGCCCTGCCGTGCCCAGCCCAGCCCTGCCCTGCCCTGCCGTGCCCAGCCCATCCCAGCCCTGCCGTGCCCATCCCAGCCCTGCCGTGCCCAGCCCAGCCCTGCCCTGCCCTGCCGTGCCCAGCCCATCCCTGCCGTGCCCAGCCCTGCCGTGCCCAGCCCAGCCCTGCCGTGCCCAGCCCTGCCCTGCCGTGCCCATCCCAGCCCTGCCCTGCCGTGCCCAGCCCTGCCGTGCCAAGCCCTGCCCTGCCGTGTCCATCCCAGCCCTGCCCTGCCGTGTCCATCCCAGCCCTGCCCTGCCGTGCCCAGCCCAGCCCTGCCGTGCCCATCCCAGCCCTGCCGTGCCCAGCCCATCCCAGCCCTGCCGTGCCCATCCCAGCCCTGCCCTGCGGTGCCCAGCCCATCCCAGCCCTGCCGTGCCCATCCCAGCCCTGCCGTGCCCAGCCCGGCCCTGCCGTACCCAGCCCAGCCCTGCCCTGCCGTGCCCATCCCAGCCCTGCCGTGCCCAGCCCTGTCCTACCCTGCCGTGCCCAGCCCAGCCCTGTCCTACCCTGCCGTGCCCTGTCCTGCCCACTCGGTCCCGCCGCCGCCGCGCTCCCCCCGGGGCAGACACGGCAACGAGTCCGCTTAGCTGCGATAGCCAGGCTAATCAGGGCTGATGGCAAGTGTCAGGAGGGAGCTAGAATCATTGTAGTGTCTGCTGAATTTGTCAGGAAGGGCCTCTGCGTGCCGCCAGGGTGAGACAGGTGATTTACTTCTTCTGAACCACGGAGGGAGCTCAGAGAGTTTGCTCAGCCCTGTGCTTCCTTCTGATGGTCACTGCCGGGCACTTCTCTCACCTTCCCACCAATTCTCATCCCTGTACATACTTTCCCCCCATCTCCTGCTGTGTTTGAGTGGTGAACACACCTGTGGCATTGCTCCTGCGGGATATCTTACCAGAAGCAGCCCTGCCTTCGAGGTACCATGGAGCACCCTTCTCTACCCCTTGCTCGAGGGCATGGGTGAGCAGCAGGGAACCATTGTGTGAGCATTGTTTCCTTCCTTGGATGCCCACAGACAAGGCCATTTCATTTCCTCCCTTCCCCTGTCTCCTGGTCAGAGTGAGTGGAGAAAAGATCTTTCGGAGCCCACACCTGGCACTCATGAATATTTAATGTTTCTTGCTTTTATTTCCCTTGAAGAGCAAAACCTTTTCATATTTGATGCCCTGGAAGGCTGTTTGGTTGCTGAATGTTGTTTCATCAATGCTCTCCCTCCTTGCTTTTCCTCCAGACTGCCCAGCCTCTCTTCCTTTCTCTTCTTGAGCAGCATTCCCCTTTTTACAAAGGATGCTTCAGAAAAGGTCACTGTCCCTTTCATATCCCCTCCTTACTGTGAGCCAGCATGGCTTCTGCTCTGCCAACGGTAAAGGACAAACAGGGATGTGGGGAAAGGCAGCAGTGGGGAGGGAGGCCAGGAAAAGTATGCACATAAGCTGAGGACCAGCACAGGGGCAGAGAGGAGTTGTAGGTAGAGCAAGAGGAAAATGGCTTAGCAGCAGATAGAGGCTGCAGAAGGTGGCAAGGAGGAAGCAGCAGGATTTTGATGAAGAATGGGCTTTCCAGCACCTTTCAGAATTTGTCATTCAAGATGCACAGGTGTTGCTGTGGATGGCAGCATGTCCAGCAAGGGCCCTTTGGAAAAGGGAGGCATCCCAGTTCCCCAAAACAGAATATTCCCAAAGCTGCATTTCCCATTTCCACTGTTGGGCAGTTGCTTTAGAGACTCCATTATTTTGGCCACCAGCTTCTATGGTAAATCATCACCTGTTGGCCTTAGCCATTCAGCCTTTCTTCCTCTTTCTCCTGCAATTGCAACTGATTTTTGAATGTTTGGATGGGTGTAGATTCAGCATTACTGCTTTTGAAGAGCCAGTCTCATATCCACAGTCAACACCAATGGGAAGAGAAAGATTAATCTGTCTGTGAAATAAAAAAAAAAAAAAAAAACAAAACCCAAACAAACCAACTGGTTTTATTTGGACTTAGAACCTGTTAATGCTGAAATTCTTTGTGATGTGGAAAAGATGCCAGAGGGGCCACCTGCCAGTTCTTGGGTCATGGCCCCACGTACCCCAGAGGGCCTAAAATGGGGGCAATAGGTATGAACTTGGAGCTGTGGAGAGCCTAATCTTGTATCATCAGTAATCCCTCTGAGAGTCATGATGGAGAATGTATGGGCAAGCAGGATCTTTCCAAGAAAAAGACAAGTTTTGCACTTGCTTTCTCTTGGAACATAGACAAAATCAATTTTGGTAAATTCTGACCCAACAAGGATGCTCTCTCTAAAATTCTGGTGGGAATGTCTGTTTTGTCTGTTCTGCATTTCAAGCTAAGGGCAGCCTCATCTCTCCCATTACCCAGCTCTGAAATGGAGATAGCATCAATTGATCTGAAAAACACCACACCCTCTTGCAGCATTCCTGGCACAGCTTCCCACGTCACTTGGCTCTCCCTAATGTACTGGCCAGGACAGTTTATGGGAACTACTGAACTCGTTCTGTGACACAACATTAAAGCTGGGAACACACAGCACTACAGTGAGGGTGCACGGTCTTGAAGTCCCAGTGCTGTCCAGAGCATTTCTCCAGGGCCCAGCAGGTCTCAGTGGCTGTGCTGTTGGACTTGGTGTGCTGAGAGGTCAGAGAGCTGTCAGTGACTCAGGGCACAGCTGAGTGAGTGGCTGAAGTTGTGTCCCTGATGTACTCGTCTAGAAGCTGCCTTATGCAGTGACTGGTGACACAGCTGGACAGGCAGGCAGCAGGGCTGAACTACGGCTCCACAGCCTGGTCTTAGAGCTATTGCCATCATCCCTTATCCTTCATGATCCCATGGAGGCACCAATAAACATCTTCTCCATCCTACACATCAGGTACCTGTAAATATCACTCCTGTCTCTTCCACTCTGTCTCCAAAGCATTCTTTTTTAATCTAAACCAGTCTGCTGTTCCACGGCAGGCACACTTCTCCCTCTTCCTTCAGTGTTTGTGAATTCCATACCTGCCTGCCCCACCACAGGTGCCACTTCCCTCCCCTCTCTGTGGGGCGAGCAGTCTGGGGAATAGACACGGAGCATAATGTATAGTATTGTGCGGTAATTATTTGGTGCTGGGTACACAAGGGAGATTATCTTGTGCCTCAAAGGGCTGTCAGAGAATCCTAATCTTATCTTCCCCTCCTCTTTCCCCTTCCACTGCCATCTGAAGCAATGAATTGGTTATAAATACCTAATTAGCTAATTATTTGCTGGCCTACATGGAACATCTTCAGTGAAGGAACTCTCTAGGTATCTGGGGAGGACCTCCATGGAGACAAGGAGAGACAACCTCGTGAGGTATGCACAGGGATAAAGGCAGTATTGTGATGCTCGGAAGAATTTCTAGACTTTCACCATCCTCCAGAGAGCAGAGGAAAAGCCATTAGCTCCATGGAGAAATGGACTATGTTTACCCCTCCTCGTGGCTGTGCGCTAAAGAGCCAAGGGGAAAATAAATCCACACTAATAATTCATTAGGTAATTAGAGAGTAAAAAAAAAAATTTTTTTTGAAACATTTGCACTGGGCAGAGATTCTGTGCTGGAAGCTTTTTGGGCTGTGCCTGCTACTTTTGTGCTCCAGCCCCAATGGGACATGAGGACTAGCCAGGGGAGGAAATTGTGATTTTCATGACTGTCTCTTGATGACACTGTCACTGAAAAAATCCCAATTATCTATGCCAGTTTATATGTTCTGAAATGTTCATCCCACTGGCAGGCTGGTCTTGGTCTGTCCATGCAGGTTGCCCAGGCTGCAGGATACAGTTGCTGTACTGGGATGACCTTCAGTTGGAGCCATTGGATAATGGGGCTGTTGAGCTGACATGCCCCTTTGGGACAGTTGTCACTCTGTTGTCCTTCTGCAGGGAAAGGGGAGGGAGGTTTGTCAGTCAGATAGCTGATGGCACCAAAAGTCTCATTCTCTTTTCTTCTCTGCTACAGATGGAGGCCTAAGGTTAAGAGATCATAGCATCACAGCAGCTCTGCTGGCTGCCTGTCAATAGAGGTTAGGACAAGAAAGGGCAATAACCATAAATCTGGCCAGGTCTGGACAGTAGTTAATTTCTGACACTCTGCTTTTATTTTCATGGGGCTTTTTGCCTTTTTTTATGCTTATCTTGTAAACTTCTTTCCTTTTCTTCTCCTTTCCTTCCTCTCTCCCTTTCTCTATTCCCTGTGTCCCACACTTGCTCCTTCTGGTTCTCTTCTCCCCCTGCAGGCATGCGCATCCTTGTGAACCTGCTGCTGGACACTTTGCCCATGCTGGGGAACGTCCTTCTTCTCTGCTTCTTTGTCTTCTTCATCTTCGGCATCATTGGGGTGCAGCTGTGGGCTGGGCTGCTCCGCAACCGCTGCTTCATGGAGGAGAACTTCACAGTGTGAGTGACCAGGAGACAACATCTCCTTCCTTCCTTCTGTGGGTGTTTCTCTTTCCCTCTGCCCACTCATGTTTTCTGCCAGGCTCTCTGTGTATCACTTGCTCCAAGTGTGGGGTGATAGTGTGCGGGTGTTGGGAACATCTTGCAGTGGAAAGGGAGTGTGGGCAAAGACAGCTGGTTTTCTTCTGTCTTCACAGCAGGTGTCTGGGCTCATTTGGATTTAATTAAGGCACATGTTAGCATGACTATCCCTTCCAGCCATGCCTAGTAATACAGGATGGTGATCCTACACCCAGAAAGAACTGAAACTCTGAAACATGCTGCTGAAAGATCCTAAACATTCTCCCTCTTCAGAAAACAGCACTTGCAGGAGTCTTACAGAAAGCTATAGTGCTGCCTGAAGCATCCAGGAACATCTTTGACACCACCAAAATGGAGCTAGGGTCACTGTTTCTGCAGCAGTGCATTACCTTTGGAGGGACACTGAGAAATTTCTAGAAAATTTCAGAAGTAGAATAGCATGTGGCCAGTGCCATGGGGAAGGGATAGAGGGCTGCTGGGAGAGGTGTCCCACAGCTGGGTTAGTAGAAAGCGAAGAATGAATGTTTGAATGGGACCAAAAACTCATGGGGAAACATGGGGACAGTTCTGGCAAAGAGAGCCTGAAGCCACATAGGGGTCAATTACAGGTATCTGAGGTTTATTTGGGGGGTCAGGGGGGAGTCTGCACAGCACAGCTTTACTCCTCCCACAGGCAGTGGGCTGGAAAAGCTCCTGCCTGCCATGAATTTTCCAATTACTCAGTTTCAGGGTACGGCTCTTCCTGTTGACTCTCTGGCTTTAGTAGATCTCAGGCTTTAAAATGTTTTCTTAAAACTGTATGCTAATCCCAGGCGTGCTATCAGTGTAAACCGTTTAAAAAAAACCTAGAGCTGTCAATCTGTTTAAACTGATTAAACAGTTCTGAAGCTTTAGAGCATCTCAAATTGGAAAAAAACAGTGTGAAAATACAATGTGCAGAACAACAGCAGAGTTGCAGAGTAGGAGCTGCATAAAGCAGGCATTTCCTGTGTTTATTTATTCCTTGGGGGAAAAACTACTGTTTAGGATGATTGTCCTTTATGTAAATCAGGAGTAGCACTTCTTTAATGAGCATAATTACATCCACGCACAGTTGATGTAACTGGGAACTGAATTGGGGCCACAGCCTTCACAATGACAGATATTAGAAAATATTTGGGTGACTGTTACTAGGGAGATCAGTTCTGAAGTGCCCATGCACCAATGATGAGGATGCGTTGCAGCATACCTTTGTAGTTTAGTCCTGCTTAGTTAACAATCAGAGACTGTCTTTTTCTTTTTCATCAACACCTGTCCTCTTCCAATGAGACTTAGTGAAAAAGTCTGCATTTGCACAAGGTGAAAGTTGTGCATTGTAGCACTGCAAGGAATACACCAGATAGAGCTTAATTTTTTTTTTTTTTTTCCGTATCTCCACCTTTCACTTTTCTGATATTAGCTCATCTCCAGCTAGGCAAGCATAGATGATTTTAATTATTCATGCATTTGGAAGGTGCTTGCATTATTTGGAAAAAATACATGAACTTGTCATAAAACATTGCACCCATAATGCCAGCTGTCAAAGAGGAGTCAAAGTTAAGGTTAAGTCAATTTTATCTTTCCATTTCCAAATTTTAAGGCTTATCTGTGCAATGTTAATTATGCATGAACTGAATCTTTTTTTAGAAGTACAGAAGGTTCACTACCAAATGTTATAAAACATGTCCATCAGCAGTTACATATATGAACATATTACAGTAAAGCCTGATGAACTTCCTTAATGTCATTGCATTTGATTTAGCTTTGATGTTAATGGGGAGAGTGATCAGAGTGCAAATCTCTGCATTCCAGCTTTTCTTCATCTCCATGCAACCAGATTGTGCAATTTGGCCTGGGGTGATCTGATGGCAGGAAAAGCTCTGAAAACTGGGGGCTTACCCTAGAAATTTGCTGGTTTTCAGGAGCCCTGTCATTCCTCCCCTTCTCCTGAGTCAATAAACCTAGAAATCCCCTACGCACTGCAGTCTCTATGTCAGAATGGGGGCTCCCAGCCCCATCACTATCACTGATAGATAGGAAACTCTTTGTCGCAGGAAATTTGACTATGGGCTCTTTTGCAGACAAGGTGACATTGTCCTGCCCCCTTATTACCAACCAGAGGAAGATGATGAGATGCCCTTTATCTGCTCACTGTCAGGAGACAATGGAATTATGGGCTGTCACGAGATACCCCCGCTGAAGGAGCGAGGCCATGAGTGTTGTTTGGACAAGGATGATTATTATTATTACAATTCAGTCCGGCAAGAGTTTAATGTCAGTGGCATGTGTGTGAACTGGAACCAGTACTACAACGTGTGCCGCACAGGCAACGCCAACCCGCACAAGGGTGCCATCAACTTTGACAACATCGGGTATGCCTGGATTGTGATATTTCAGGTAAGTCAGAGTTAGCCTCCTTACGAGGCTCAAGCTTATATTTCTGTTCTTCAAATTCAGTCTTTCTGGGCTCCAGTGGTAGTTTCTGCAGGGTGTGACAGAGACGCAGAGTAAAGGGCCTTGTAACTCCCATGGTAAGGCAGACAGTGCACACATGAATGCGCTTGCTGAAATAAGCTCCACTCTTCAGTCTGGCTTGTACCAGTTGCCCCTCCAGTCCAGACAGCTATAATAAAGGAATCTTTTTTTTAATTTTTTTTTTCCCAGCACGTGTTGCAGATGGGAGTTAAAATCCATGCCTTTTTTCTTTTCCTCTGGCTGTACGCGGTGTCCAGTCCAAGGGGCACAGCAACCTGCTGCGGGTTTTCCCCCGCTGCGATGCAGGGAAATGAACTATTTTAATGAAATATTCCTGCTGTGGACTAGAATGATCTCACAGGCTTTGACAGTATGCCAGTGTCACCAAGCAGTACCATGCTGATTTCCCAAAATGGAAATTTGGCTTTGTTGAAATGAATTGTTGTTTCTCACCTTTCTTGGGTTGCAACCGTCCTGCCAGTATCTGCTTGTTATACACTGAGGAGTGAGCTCTGGAATACCCCTCCTGTTTCTCTTGTTTGTCTTTGCAGGTGATCACACTGGAAGGGTGGGTGGAGATCATGTACTATGTGATGGATGCCCATTCCTTCTACAATTTTATCTACTTTATCTTGTTGATAATCGTAAGTATAAGGTTTGATGAATGTCAGCAATGCAAGCTAAGAGCTGACAAAACCCCGGTTTTAGGTCAACATAGATACTGGGGAAGCAAACTTCTAGAAATCTCAAAAATCTGGCTAGTTGATTTTCACTAAGAGTCTGAGGCAGGATCACATATATAATTGTCAGCCAAGTTACTAGCTTTCACTCAAAAATATACTTAAGATTGATTTTTAAAGTTATACGTGCCCAGTGTAGAATAATGTTCTCACTGGCAGAACTTCTTGCAAAATAAATTCCCCAAAACAGTTGACTTAAAAGCCAATTCTTTCTCTGCCCTTCTACTAGGTCTCTATGCAGTTTAAGTTCTTGAGTAATTTTTGAGCCATGTTGAGTGAGGAGCTTTTGGCAGCACCTGGGTTTATCAGGTTCAGAGTATCAGATTCACGTTTTGTTAGATTCAGCGTCTGTCATGCTGAATTACTTCCTCACCATGAACGAAAAGGAGCTACTGCTCTAAAAGTGTCAGCAGTCTGAAATAAACAGGCTGTTTGAGATCCCTTGTGGATGATGGGATGGAAAGAGAGAAGTGTGTCAGCAATGAGAACTTAATAAGCAGTTTATAAGCCCTGTAGATTTATACAAATGAAGTTTGAAGGTTGTTTTCTGCAAGGATATTCATAATCAGCACCTAGGATGAGAGCTGAGAAACATGGTGCCATTGCCTCCTCATTCCTCAGGCTTCCCTCGCATAAGTGTATTTTCTTGGAGGGAATATCCTGTTTCTAACACGGACGGATTTTGTTTTTTATGAAGGCTCTTGTACATTGCTTACCTAGGGGACCAAAGAGTGAAATGGAAAGACAGGATGAATTATGGGAAGTATAAAATCTGTACATGGTAGATGTAATTTAGTTTCAGGTCACTGAGTAAGGGTCTCAGTGTGTATTTCCAAGGCCAACATGCATTTGGCTGAATGGACCTGGGACTCTGACCTTCATCCAACACTTGTCCTATGGGGCCATGCCCTTCAAGAAATAGGATCTCTAGAAGCAGTCACCCAGTAGCATTAACAGACTGACCTAGTACAGGATCTAGTTTACATTTAAGCTGGCATGCAATGACTTGAGATAAAGCAGACTTTAATCCATTTCTGTGAGAAATTCTGCAGCCTGTACATATGGAGGGTGGCCCAAAAGAAAAAAAATCTATTGGCCAGTTCAGGTTAGACAACTTAAAAAAATCTTACTATATCCTTGATTTCACCCTGCCTTACAGTCTTCTATTCTCACAAGAGAAAGACAAGGAGATAAAAATGGGAATATGACATACTCCCTGTTGTCTGAAGCATGAACCTGGACAGCAGAGGTGAAATATACCTTAAGGAATGTTGCTTTTACTTTGATGCTGGAGAGTCCCAAAGAGACAATGCAGAGATGTGATTGCACAGGATGGGATGATGGGGGGGAGTTTCCACAGGCTCTGTTCTCAAGGGCAAACTGGACATCTACTGCTTTTTAGGAGTTCCAAAAATAATCACTTCCCATGAATTTTGTTCATATACCCCGCAATGCAATGGAGATTTAGTACCCAGCTGCATTTTGACTTTGAGCAGCATAATCAGGATACCCAAATTTGTAGAATATGCAATTAGACACAGACTTTACTCCTTGTCCCCCAGAGCCAGGAAGGACTGTGCAGGATCAGTGTTTAACCACTGGGGCACACAGTCTTTTGTAGGCCAGTTCCAGAAACTGCCCTTCCCCCCACATTTCAAACTACATAAATCCTGTCAGCGTATTTTTGGTTTCTAAGTATCCTTCTAGTGCTGGCTCACGTCATGTGGATTCACAGTGATTCAAACTGTGTCTCTGAATTTGCAGGCACCAAAAACCCTCAATTAAACACTCCACCTGAGATGTTACTGCAGAGTGTCATTGACATTTCTAGACACTCCCTCCTCATTTGCAGAAGCCATATAGGTTTATTTCTGTCAAACACAGGAGAACATGAATCTCAGGTTACTTTGGGGACTGCTGAGAACAAAGGAGTCATATGCTAGGTGGAATATTTTCTTTACCTTTGGTGGAGTTAGGCCAAGGAAGTATTTATCCTTCCTGCTACCTTCTTGGTGTGTGATGCATCTTTTGCAGCATATAGCAATGCCAACTTTATATCATTTGGCTGCATTTTCTATCTGAATCTTCATATAGAAATGATGATCCCTTTTTAAGTCTCATGAAGTACAGCCCTTCCAGCCTTTATCCTTCCCTCCTTCTCCATGTTTTGAAGGCCTGGCTTTCTAAGCAGGATTGTTCTGACAGTCATACTTTAAGCCCTGACTCTTTGCTTTTCCACACACATCCTAGCCTTGGCTCAGACTTACTCTTCTGGGGCTGGATCCCTGCAGCTTCTGTCTAGAGCTGTGCTTTCATCCATGACTTCTTTCCTACAATGATATCTGCAAACACCTACATGAGGGCATTACTTGCTACTGCTCATATGGCAGGAAGAAGGCTCCACCACCTGGATATACTCCCAGCACAGTTAGAAATCCTGCATAGATGTGCTTCTCTGAGGGGAAGGGTGCTGACTGACCATGGCACTCTTGAATGGCCTTGTAGAACAATCTGGGAAAAGCATTTTATGCATTCAGCAGATTTTAAAATGCTTCCCCCTTGACCAGAGATCATGGATATGACATGAAGGAAGGACTACACCCTGCTCTTGGGTCAGTGTTTCACTTGGGTTTTCCTGCTTGAGGTCCAGGTGTCTCTTTGTCACCTCTCCAGCTACTTGGCCACTGCTATGGCTCCTGGCATCTGCATTGCAGCACTCAGAGGCTCCTTGAAGGGTGCTGTGCTTACAGGTGTGGGCCTCAGAAGGCAAGCTGGATATCCAGGCATAAGCAGTAAAAGTAATTGACAAATCAGGATCTGCAGCACTAGTCAGATTTTGTTAGATATTGCAGAGATGGGGCTTGAACTTTGGGCTGAATGAGGCCAGGATCTGCTTTATCAAAGCACAGCTCAGTCTCAGGGCTGAACAGGACGCTGTGTTGGGACTCAGAATCAAGGGTCTCCATTGGCTTCTCTCAAGTGCTTTGACTCCATGTCTGACTCTTTCTGTCTCTCTGCTCAGCCAGCTGAGATGAATCACTCAATTAGGAGCCTTCTGGGACCCTTCCTGTCCTTCTCCTAGCTGGGAGGCAGTGCCAAGCTCAGCAGAGACTGAGAGTTTAAGTTCATGGACTTGCCTGTGGTTTTAAGGATTAACCAAGCTAATTTGCTTTGTGTTTGATGTTCCTAGCTAAAAGAATAAGGACTGGGGAGAAGTTCCCATATCCACTCCTCTCACTCCCCTATTTTTTGTTCATCAGGTGGGAGAAGGCAGCAAATGGTGCCTGTGAGGACAGGGCTCAGGGATGTGAACCTGAACCCCACTCCTGATTCAACCCTAGGCTCACAGTGTGGTCCTGGTGAGGGCATCTCTGCCCTCAGCTCTTCCTCTTGTGGCCTAGAGAGAAGGTGTTGCAAGCCCTAATTGCTTGTTGTTTGGGAATTGTGGGAGGTTGCAGAGTACGGGGCGGTGTCACAAGTGGTGTTCCAGAAATGCTCACGCAGCTGGTGTCCATGTCCCTGCCCTGCCTCGCTCGGTGCCAGCTGAGGGACATAACCGAAAGGGAAAGCCCAGGTGAGTATCATGCTGCTGAGGAGAGTGCATCAGAGAAGAATTTGGATTCCCAGTAATATGCTCATCAGTTAAAATAAAACATGCAAGACATCACAGATTAGGGAAAATGTTGGCTGAAGGCAAAGGAATCTGAGCAAGGCATTATTTTAATTTTCAAGGCTGCTTGCAGAAGCTGAAGGAAAAATAGGCTGAAATATGGGGGAAGGAAAGAGAAGGGTTCAGTGATGACGGGAAACAGAATTAGAACAGCTTTGAAGGGTGCTGAGAGGAGGAGGGGGGGGGAAAAAAGCCCTTTATTTTGAGATACTTTATTGTCCTTATGTTGAATCTGGTTGGAAAGAGCTTCTTGTTTCAAAGCGTCATTGAGATGTTAGCAGGGACACCTCCCCTTTGGAAAAAGGGCACCTGTGCCCAAGAGAAAGGGTCACCCAGAAGGGCAAGCTGGTCAGGGGGGCAGTAAGGGCTAGGAACTGAGGGAAAGGCTGCATGGATAGGTAAAACAAGCTCTGACGTACTTGCTGAAATAAACCTTTTTTCCATTCACAAGCACTGGGGTCAGGTTATCAGCACTTTTGCCTGCTCTTTCCCCCTTGCTGGAAAGGCTTTGCAGGAGAGGAGACATGTGAAGAAAAGGTCAGGACTGAATCCTGCTCTCTGTCAGAGCTGTTTGCTTGCAAAGGAGGGACAGTGAGGTGAGACTGGGTCCTGTGTGGGTTAATACAGGAGAAACTGGTGCCAAGATGCCTCTTAGCAGGGATGCTCACAGGTCCAGGGGAAGCAGAAATCTTGAGCTGGTGCTTAATCTCCTCCCAGGCGCTGCCCCACGGAGTCTGTTTCAGAGCACTGCAGATGAAGATTCCTTGTTCAGAGTTTAGTCTCTGCATTTTATCAATGCCCTATTGACACAGCTCTGCAAAGAGCAGGCACCAATCAAGGTGTCATAGCTTTTGAAAATTATTTTGAATGTAGTTATTAGCCTTTTTATGTATGAAATCCTCATTATATTGAAGCCCAGGATTTATCCTCTGTCTATCTATGGATAGATCTCCTGGTGGAAATTAATCTCTAATTTCACGATATGTAACACAGGGTGAGTTTATTTTGCCTCCAGAACTCTCAGCACAAAAAAATACTTGCTCCATTTTATAAATAGGAAAACCAAGGTTTAAAGGGAGCATGCAAGTTTTAAATTAAGCCTGGTAGACATTTGGGCTTCTGTATGGAGAATAGGGAGAACTTGGGAATTTTGTAATCTCTTTCTAAGAAATTGGGAGTGTGTTTTTTACAGTTTTGGTGTTTGAAATGAGAAGCCTATGTAGGCCAGAGGACAAGTTAAAGAAGAGATAATATGATATGTCTTGTATCAAGTTAAAGAAGAGCTAATATGATATGTCTTGTGTCAGAAGAATAGAAAATAAGCAAGGAAGTCTGGCTTTACCAGGCTACTCAATGTCCTTCTAAAAGTTGTTTGACTTTGTAAAATCTTTTTTGATTTCAGAAGCTCACTCATTTCAGGAAAGCCCCATCTTCCTATTTGGAGAATTAAGGTGCAAATGGTAGAAATCAATAATATGCCCCACATATACTACTATGTAATTAAAATTATTTGAGAATACTGACATTTCTTCCAAATGACTACAGTCCATGACTACAAATGGCAGTGCATGATTTTTCCAGTGGTAAATTAATAAGCAGAGGAGAAATCAACCAAAGTGGTTCTCTGTCTCCTACCTTCTATTTAACACAAAGAAGAGAGGAAAATAAAGTCCAGTTTTCAGCAAACCCTTTGTATGTAACTTATAAGTGATTGCTAAGAGTCCCAAAGCTTGCCAAAAGTTGGACCTGTTTCCTGAATTTCAATGCATAGCTTTAAATTCTGCATGGAAATTATGTTGAGTGTGCTCTCAAAACCAAGCTCATGCAGTCCTGGCTTTCTCTGAAACTTCCATATGCAGACTGGTTCCCACTCTTCTGTCTGCCTCCAGCCACTCTCCCCTCCTCTCTCCTTTTACATTCCTGCTCCCACATGTTCTTTTTCATGCTGATATTGGTCCCTTCTTCTGCTTTGCTGCTAGGTGGGCTCCTTCTTCATGATCAACCTGTGCCTGGTGGTCATCGCCACGCAGTTCTCAGAGACCAAGCAGCGGGAGCACCAGCTGATGCAGGAGCAGAGGGCCCGGTACCTCTCCTCCAGCACCGTTGCCAGCTACATGGAGCCGGGAGATTGCTACGAGGAGATCTTCCAGTACGTCTGCCACATCCTGCGCAAGGCCAAGCGCCGCACCCTTGGGCTGTACAACAGTGTACAGAGCTGGCGCCACGGCCACGTGCAGGAGCCCAGCGATGCCAAACCCGGTGGCAACAGGAAAAGCCAGAGGCACTACAGTAAGGATTGTGTGGGTAAAGCTGGAAATGCCAGTGGGGGAAATGTGAGAGTAACTGGGAGCATCTCCATGTGCCAGCTTGCCAAAGGAACTGCGCCTATAAAGCACAGAATTAGAATTAACATTGGCCACTGAGCATGGCACCGTGGCCAGCAAGAATGGGAATGAAACAGGGCTGGCCAGCAGGGAACATGGATAATCCAGATCTGAAATCCAGAGACCATAAAGAGACAAAGACACTGAGGTTTGTAAAGGGCTCCATGTCTGGTATAGCCAGGTGTTAGCAGTTTGGGAGAGAGAAGAATTAGGGGATACAACAAAGTGGGACAAAGGATTGGACCTGGTGACACAGCAGGTCTCCCAGAGATCTCATCCCAAAGTGAGTTGCTTCCAGACCTCAAGAGAGAGGCAGAGAGGGTTGAATTGCAATAAGGTGTTGCCTGAACCTGAGGAATGATGCTGAAGAAGTCTGGTTGATACGCAAGGACAATGGAGGCAATTTCTCTTGACGGCAGCACACGCTGTTGCGTAAAATTAGACGTGAGGTATCATTTAAATTGGGTTCCTGGCTGGAAAAGTCACTGTAAAAATAGTTTTATAGAGTTAGTATTAACTGCCTGCTGATGTCTTTCCTAAGTTATGCTCCCATTAACAACCAAAAAGGCAGATTTTCCTTCAACGTGTCTTGCATACTCAAACTTTCATTTTCTTTACTTGCTGGGAGAAAAGTTTCTGCAGACTTCATGCACTGTGTTAATGAATTAATTGCTTCATTTCCCCCAGTGTCCATTTGATCTTCCAGGCCAAAATGAAGGATCAAGGAACACAAATTTAGATTTCTCTGGTTCATAGTGCACACTGCCAAGAGGAAGTTCCTGTGTTACCTCTTCTGGCTTCTTGAGATGCTTTGCTAATGTAGTTTCTCTAATTTAGAGAGTTCACTTCAGCCTGGGGGTTCTCAGACCCCACTTGTAGCAGTTCAGGCCAAAAGCAGCTCTTGTGACCACTTTTCCCCTCAGGTCCCACTTAACACAAGCTAGTGAGTCTCAAGCTATGATTTCTGCATGAGACAAAGCTGTTCATTCTCTGATGGACATGAACCCTGTTCAGCCTAATCACAGGCAAGCTGAACAGTACCATGTGTTTTGGAGACACAGCCTGTCAGCATAGAGCCCCAATGGCAACAGCTCCCGTTGCTGCCCTTATGATGATATGTCAGTGTTTAATCGTCCTCACAGCTAAAAAGTCCAGTTACCTTGTCTAAATACCCAGAAGCCAAGCAGGTGTCCACTTTGAATGTCTTTTTCATATCCTCCTTCTTTACGCAGCACCATTTCTCTTTCCAGGGCTTTGCCAGCAGCATAACTCTCTTGGCTGCCCTTCTCAGGGCTTAGTCCAGCCCATCGCTGTGACAGCAACCTCTGATCCCACCAACTGCCCCCGATGCCAGAGGGCAGAGCACGAAGCATCCAGAAGGCTCTCAGTCCTGGACAGCGCTGGCTCAGACCAGGAGGATGGAGGAGCCAGTGAGGGGGTGGGAGAGGGCAGCCAAGAAGACCAGGGTGCCTCGGCGCTGGAGAAGGAGGAGGAGCTCAAAGAAGGAGGACGGCTGAAGCTCTGCCGTGACATGTGGCGAGAAGTGAGGGTCAAGCTTCGAGTGATTGTGGACAGCAAGTATTTCAACCGTGGGATCATGATTGCAATCCTAGTGAACACCATCAGCATGGGCATTGAGCACCACGAACAGGTAAAGCACCTCAGGGCACGAGGTGGGCAGCATGGACTCCCCCCCTCCTGCTGGGGGTTATGGCCTTACTAAGCAGCTGATGCAACTTGGTGGAGGCAAAGACTGAGCAATTTGGACCTCAGACTGCAGCACAGATGGTCCCAGCGTGATTTTGGAGAAAGCCTCAGGATCTTGCAGGGTCTCTCACTTCCTTATACCTGTACTTAATTGCTTTCTCTCTCTCTCCATGTATTTTCCTCTCACCTCTTTTCAATGCCTCTCTTTTCCTCCTCCCTGGTCATTCATCCCACTGTTTTTCTTTTTTTGCCCTGTCTCCATGTTCTGTCTGCTTCTCTCTCTGTCATCCTCTTCTCTTCTGTCTTCCTCTTCTCTTTCACTCATCTCTCTCTTCATTAGCTTACTGAATCCTTAGTCTATGTGGTTAATTTAATGTGCCCTCCGGGGATGTCAGAGGCACTTCACCAGCATCTCAATTCAAAAGCATCAGCTTGCTAGCCTTCCCAACTTAATTAAGAGATATCTGAGCACATTCTATCTATACAAGAAGGCTAGGAAAGGCAGCACCTCCAATCTCCAGTAATTTTGGGGGCTCAGGCTGCTTGAGCCTTTCCTTTTCCCTGAGAGTAAGAAGTGATAGATAGGTCAGACACAAGCAGCCAGTATGGACACAGGCTTGGCTTTCACACCAGTAGTTTGCAGGCAGCTCTGAGTCAGCCTCAGGATAAAGTACACTTTATCCTAATGACAGACTTGTGAGATAGAGAGGAATTGCGTGCCCTCATTTTATAGCTGAGAGACAGAGACTGTGTCTACACTGTGATGGGCAGTGCCAGCGTCAGAGGGGGTTAAGCATGTCCATGACCTTGCATCTGCATTGCTGGTTGGTAGCTCTGCTGCACTTTGCATCGAATAGCCCATGCTGTACATCCACATCTCAGATCTATGCTGCCACTCTGAATGTGGCCAAGATTCACTCCATGTGTCTGCCCAGATCACAAAGTAAGAGATAGCTGCACTACTGAGATGCTGACTGTATTGAAGCTCTGGAGCCAAGGTGAAGTCTACTCCTAAGCACAGTCTCAGGCAGCAAAGAGACAGACAGTGAGCCCAGTTCAAGCAAGGCACTCAGATTTGTTCTGTGCTGTATCAGGATGAAGATACCTTGAGACCCAGAGTATCTTAAATTCCCTGTTTGAGGCAACACAGTGTCTGAGCCAGTATTTGAAGCCTCAGACGTCTGGATCCCACCCACGTATCAAGCTTTAAACCAATTTTCAAAGCCCAGCTAGTTTCTGATACAAGGCTGTGACACCTTAATTTGATCCCAGAATTCAAAACTGCACTGGTTGCTTCAGTACCAGAAAAATACTGGCAGGAGCCCAGAAGAGAGGAGAATGAAGAAGATGCTGGAGGGGTTGACTCATGGAAATAGATAAAAAAGAGCAAAGTATTTATCACGTAGCAGAGAGATGACTAAGGGCTGGAGCCCAGGACAATTTGAAAACTGCCCACTGGTATTTTAAAGATGTGATCACCAAACAGGGAGAGCCATTGTTCATCCTGGTTTAATGGACACAGCGTGAATAATAGTTTGACAGAAGAATACTTGAGCTGGAGATAGAGAATTCACTCTCATGTTCTGGCTATTGTATGTGCAGATTTAAGCCCTTCTAGGATGCCTCTGCTGTGTTTGTACAGCCTGCAGCACAGTAGGATCTGCCTCTACAGCCTTGGGGTTTCTCATAGCAGGTTCTTAATGATAGTACTTAAAATTGTACTATCACTTTTTATCTATAAGTAGTTGGGAAAAGCTTATGACCCTGCATGCTGTTTCTGCCAGAAGAGCTGTCAGCCAAACTGATCATAACTGAAAAGGGTGGTGCAGCCTGTTTATTCAAAATTCTGTACTCAATTCTGTTATCCTGGTACAACAAGACTGAAACATTTTCACACCATACCATGAATTTTGGGTTCTTTTCTGTCAGCAGTTAACTCAGAAGCATACAGACATTTGTACCTCCCTTTTGTCTCCTCAAGTTTTTCTCAAACCATGCCATCAGTACACCTTAGGCTGGTGCTTAATTGCCTACTTATTTCTCCTTTCTTTCTCTTTTTCCTGTTGTCTTTTCTCCCAAAAGCACAAAATTTCACAGAACGAAATCCAGCAAAGCCCCTCTGCCCACCAGGATCTGTAAATAGCAGGGTGACGCCATCCTATGATGGAAGAAGCTTCTGTTGCTTCAGCTGTTTCATCATGTGATGTCTTCTCACCCAGAGCTAATGCCTATGGGGACGTCTTGAGCTTTTATTTTCTGGTACATGGGCTATCACAAGCCCAGCCACTCTCTGGGGACATAGCTGGCTGGGCAGCTCATGGCATTTGTGTCAGCAACTTGCCATTCCACTTTATCATGGGCTGCTCACCAGCAAGCTGACCAAAGCACCCACAGCCATCAGGTTAAGGAGTGAGGCACAAGTTTCAGGCTTATAAACACAGCAACCCAGGGGACAGAGCACAAGCATGAATGCTGCCCGGTCTGCACCAACAGACAGAAAGACATGAATTTAACCTGTTTGTTACTGTTTGTTATAATTCAGGTGTTTAATATTCATGGTGGTTTGCTTCCAGGAGACTTAAACCTTAAAAACTCAAATAACTTTACTCATATTCAAATGACCTTGGAATCTGGCTTTGTTTGGCTTATTCATCCAGTCCTTCATCCTGTCCTGATTGTGTGGCCAAGGCAGTTTCCATCTGCATATATATTTCTTGTGAGGGAAATCAACTCATTTTAGGAGAAACTGCATTTCTATGAGTCATTTTTAATCCATGATCTTATAACAAGATATCTTTTGTAAATAGCTATGTTTATTTAAATCCATCAGTGTGCAATATACCATGTAATATTCTCAGTATTAGGCCTTTAGATATTGCTGAGGCATTGCATAAGCCAAGCCCCATCATTTCAAGCTTTGTCCTGCTTGAAATAGTTTTAGCAGTTCTTCAGATCTGCCTCTATTTGGAAATGTCTATTTTTAAAATCCAGTGTAGAAAATATTAGATTCTTGTGGCTGTCCAGAAGAATTCTTTTAAGAGGCTTACTTTTTTCTTAATATTCACAGTGGGTCTGGTGCTGCTGACTTTTCTCCCTTATTCAGCATGGGAATGAAAAGCTTGTCCCAGCTTAATTTCTCAGACTGCCTTTCTCATAATGTATTTCTTGAATGGCCTGTTGGACTCAAGCCTCTCTGCCATTAGCAGCCATTTTAGACAACTGTTGAGTGACTTGTTTTATCTTCTCCAGTATCTACTTACAGTTTTTCTTCATACTTCAGATTAGTACTTTATGAGGTCTCTCTGTGTGGATTAGATGATGATCCCGTTTCCTAACTAGACCCATCCTGTGGATCAGTACCTTCATATCTTTTAGCCTGTGTGATTTCCCTTTATACCAGCATTTATTGCATTCACAAGTTCGTATTTTACAGTTATTGCTTCTCTTTTTGTTATTTGCTCCTTGTCAGAAACATTCAACAAATGTCCAAGCCAGCTCATCATACTGATGTTTAGTGAGGATGGAACAGTCTCCCTGGAGTGGTGGATGAAACCACGCTACCTCAGCCTTGTAGAACCAGAGTATAACAGTCATGTAATCCTGCTTTGGTTGTGGGGTGGTGATTAAACTTATGTAAAATTTGGTGTGTTCCATAGCTGATTTTTATGGCTCTTCTAATTTTTGCCAAGTGACTTTGAAATTGTGAGTAAAAATAGACAGGCTGGAGAGACCTTTTTATGGAATATTTATTTTTCATGTTCTCATCACAGAGGCGGTGATGTGTAGGTTCAGTTGGGCTGGTCTGCATAGGTCACATCAATTACTCTTCAGTTCCTAGATACTTGCAAATTTACTCCTGGTTAGGAGAAACTTTTCCTGCGGGGGATTCATGGTGATCTGTATTTTCTTAGCCTTTCCTATGATGCAGGAGTTTCTGTCTGCTGCCAGATAATGGACTAATTATATTTTCAGTCAAATCTGGCAAAAGAGCTCCAAAGTTAGTAAGAAACTAAAAGGGAGAAAAAAGCTGAGCTGCTGCCCTCTATTGCCCCAGTTCTAGTTTCTGATCATGGGACAGGAGTGCTGAAGTAAATCTGAATCATATCTTTTACTCTCAGTATTTGATCTACATTGTTAGAGATTGAGGACTTTATTCCACAAAGACATGAATTAGATTGTTTCAGGGATTGGATAAGAGATCCATACACAGGATAGATAACCATTCTGGTGAAAACACTGACTCTGGACATACCTTGCTCCCTGGGATCTCTGCCCCTTCAAGCCACCCTCCTTATCCCAATACTCAGCTCTCCCATAATTATGTTCAAGTTTCACTTCTAGTGTGATGGGTAAATCAGTCTGTCCTGCCTTGGCAATGTGAACAGACTACTTGTGGGGAGATTTCTGGTGTTCCTTTCTTTTTCTTGGACTAAAGCAGCCTTGAGCTTGGTTCTTTCCTTAGGGATTCTTCAATTTACAGTTTCTAGGTAAACCTGGGAGGAGGAAGGGTTTAGATGCTGAATGCCTGAATGCTGTCTGTGGGAGCCTGCGGAAACCTCACAATTGTAAGGTGACACATCCACTGAGTTGGAGAGCCCATGTGTTTGTAGGAAGAAAAGGAGAGCACCAGTTTTCCCCTTCTTTTCCTCTTCTCAAGTTCACACGTCCCTGGCCAGAGAAGGGTCCCCTGCACCAGCCAAGTCCCAGACACCTGCCTCATCCATTTTCACTCCCACCCATCCCGCCCTAGGAACAAGGACATCGCCACACAGGACACAACCCCTGCTGAAGCCCACCCTGAAGCCTTGGCCCCCAGCTGACGGCTCTTTTCACTTTGTCAAGTTAGCTCTATCTCCAGAAACGGCTGCAATGCTGGATCTCCCTTAGTGCCTCTCCATCTGGCTCCTCTTTATCACCTCTTTTCTTCCTGAGTTAATTTCTTTTGTGTTGCTCTTCCTTTCCCAGATTTACTTCTTTGCTACACTATTTAAAACAACTCTTTCATTCTCTACTTCTTGTGGGTGCTAGTGAGTTTAATTCTTTTCCAGCTTTGGTTTTTTTTTTTTTTATTATTTCTCTTTTTCTGCTTTTATCTCTGCCCAGTCTTTCCTGTCCCTCTGTCTAGGAAGGATGCTTTGCAGGGGCTAATTGATGGTCCATTAGAAACAGATTAACAGGTGAGGATTGACTAGAGAAACAGACATCAAGGAGGGAAGGAGAGACAGAGGAAGAGGTGACCCTTTCCACAAGCAAGATGCAAGCATGGTTTCTCAAACATCAGTTGCGCCCTACAAGAGTATGAGAGAATGTATGGAAAGCAGAGAGGAGGATAAGCCACCATCATAACCCATTGCTTTTTTGCATTGCTTATTTTCACTGACATAATGGTTTGATTCAGACTGAAATTGGCATCTCAGTTTAACTTATAGACCTCATGTTCTCAGCAACTGTTACTGCTGGGTCTTGGTGAAGTGATCTTCACCTCTCCCTTCCCACATGCACTTGTTCATTCCTTCTCTTCTCTTATCTCCACTCCTTTGTCCATCATTTTCAAGGTGGTTTTGCTTTTCATATGTAACTATGGATGGAAATGGATCCATCTCCACTTTTTTTCATTTTAAAGACATGGACTATTTAATAAAAACCTGCAATGAGGAGTGCAAGAAATTAACAAAGGGCATGGGAAGCCAGACATGTGAGGAGCAGTTTCCAGTTCATTTGTTCACCTGGAAGGATCTTGGCCCCTGGGGGCCTCAGAACAGGGGTTAAAGCAGACCCCAGCTTCAGGCAGAGAGCCAGAACCAGAACTGCATTCCTCCCTCACTTCCCTTTCCACCAGCTGTATCGGTAACAGGCATGGCCAATGCAAAGGCCACCCTTCAGCAAAACAGCAATTTTGCAGACCATGGGAAGAGACCATGACTTCCCTTCCTCATGGACACTAATATTGATTTAATGCTAAAAATATTGGCTCTGACCTGCAGGGACTCACTTTTTCGTTTCTGCAGTGCCAGGAATATCTGCCCTCTTCTATTGCTCTCTGCAACAGGCATTTGCAGTTTTCTTGTTCCCATACATTTTATGTGATGCTTAAAAAAGTGGCTTGGTGGCCAGGCACAGCTCAGACCAATGCAAAGGAAGATGCACCCTCTTTATTTTTCAACAGTCATCTTGTTTCATTCTTGGATTTTTCACCATAGTGCACTTGCCTTTCTCCTCTTCCTGTCCATTTCTCTGTATTCTTCGCCCTGTCCTTTTCTCCCTGTCCCTTACAGGTAGGTTTCAGCAGTGTGGTCCTCCTTGCTGTTGTCTTGTCTAGTTTAATATTTCCTTGGGAAATTATTGAGACCACTCTGAGGATAGAGGCATGACTGATGGAGCAAGACCAGGAAACTAATGCATACAAGGGTTTGGTGGGGAAAGGGGGAGAGAAAAATGGGGAAGTGAAAAAATAGAGTGGAAAGGAGCAGATTGGTGCAGTGATGTTTAGAGGAAGATGGGGAACTATTTTCCAGTCATTTAAATGTTTTCCAAATTTCAAAGAAAAAAAAAAGTGCCAGCTACCTGTGGAAACCTGAGGAGGAAGAAATTCTTGAAGGAAGAGGTTGACTGCAAATCAGCCAATTTTGCTCTCCTTCAAGGAATACTCAAGTTATTTGCCCAAAATAAAGCAGCCTTTAGCCAGGGGAATGGGATATGGGGTGGGATGTAGGAGATGCTTGGTCAGCCTTGGCTGTGGAATGGCTGTGAGGCTCCTGATCGCCTCTAGTAAAAAAAGTTGTTAGGGGTCTAATCTGTGATGAAGGTAGCAAATCTGCAAAGGAATTGGAGTGCAAGTGTCGCTATCCAGCTCCACTCTAGTCTCACCCATGGAAGTTTACAATTCCCTACCAACCATGTTCCCTGGGAAGGGTAACACTTTATTTCCCATAATTTCAGGGCTCTTCCAGTTCTGACTCTCTGAATTTGCATTCTCTCTAGCCAGAGGAATTGACCAACATCTTGGAGATCAGCAATGTTGTCTTTACAAGCATGTTTGCCCTGGAGATGATCCTGAAACTTGCTGCTTTTGGTCTCTTTGATTACCTTCGCAACCCCTACAACATCTTTGACAGTATCATCGTCATCATCAGGTGACAAGGGCCTTGGGGATCAGCTGGAATACACACATAAAAGAGTACCACAGAGCTTGCACACTATTTCAAAAAGGATTTAGCAGCTACAATGAGAGGAGCTGGGCTGATGTACAAGGCCAAGGACTGGGAGACCAAGATGTCTTTTCCCAATACTTGGTGTTGGTGCTATGTAAGCCACACAGCATTTCTGTCCCTTAGTTCTCTCCTCTGTAGAGTGGAGGCAGTTGCAACTGCCTTGTTAAGTTCACAACAAATATTAGCTGTGAAGTATTTTGAAAATGAACAAATTGAAGATGTTACAAAGGTCTAAAGTGTGATAGAAGAACTCGTCTTGCTGGAATTTGATGCTGCAAGCCTTTCTTCACTCCTGCAACATGTACTGCCACATTCATGTTCTTAAGGCATAAATGCAGCTTTCAACATACAAGGATAAGCCTGTAGTTCATACTTCTGCCTCGCTCAGATAGATTTTCTCTCTCACCCCTTTGTACTGCCAATGCCAAGGTAAAGACTTAGCATTGTTATTCCTTGTTTTCTTCTGCTTCTTCACTTGTATTTTGTTTTTTCCCTTGTACTTCCTGTGCCTTTCTGGACCACAGCATCTGGGAGATCATTGGCCAGGCAGACGGGGGCCTCTCTGTGCTGAGGACATTCCGACTCCTCCGCGTGCTGAAGCTGGTGCGTTTCATGCCAGCGCTGCGCCGCCAGCTTGTGGTGCTGATGAAGACTATGGACAACGTAGCCACCTTCTGCATGCTCCTCATGCTCTTCATCTTCATATTCAGGTGAGCAGGCAGTCAGCTCACAGCATTCTGGAGTGGCACTGTGTGGCTCATAGGGACAGCAGCTTCAGAGCATGACTACATAATTTATCTTGCCCATTGCTCCAGGCCAAGACAGTACTGACAAATATTTATTTTTTCATAAGGGCTGAACTTGCTCCTGCCTTAAATTGGATTCAGCAGCTGAGGATTTTGGCCTGGATGGGGCAGTGAAATGCTGCCAGCAAATGCAGACATTGAGCATAATGTCCCATTGCAGGATAGGTGAAGTCTTCTGCTAATCAGCACTAGCTACAGGAACAGTTCAGTCTGGAGGCTGATTCTGGCAGAAAAGCAGCAGGAAGCAACCAAGAAAGTTTGTCTGTGCTTGCCATGGATGCCCTGATAGCAAGATGAACACATATGAGAGCAGAAAGGACAATAGAGAGGACAGATCTGACTGACAGGTTGGAGGCAATATGTAAGCTCTGAGTCAGCACAGATGGAAAGCAAAGTTTTTGGTGACCTACAGGGTTGCAATATGTAGTTCCTTCTTCACAGATAGCTCCAAGTGGTCTGCTGTGCTGTTGTATCCCTTGCTGCTGTGATGTTGCATTAGATTTTCAGGAGAAGAGAATTACTCTGATGAGTTCATTGTGATGGCAGAGATATTTACATTTGACATCATCTTGTTCCAAAGCATCCTGGGAATGCACATCTTTGGTTGCAAGTTCAGCCTCAGGACAGACACAGGAGATACAGTTCCTGACCGGAAGAATTTTGACTCCCTGCTGTGGGCCATCGTCACCGTCTTCCAGGTGAGCCCACTTTGCTCTCTATGGGTGGGCCAGGGCAAAGTGAAGAGGATCAGGAGATGCTTTTTCCTCACGGAGGAGCACTGCACTGACTCCTGACAGCACAAAAGTTTATGGAGGAAGAACAATTGCATATTGGAACCAAATGACTGGTGTATATCTCAAACAGGGGACCTTCCTCCTTCCTAGGAGACGGTGTGCAAAGGTCACTCCTGCTGTGGCAGCTCCCAAGTTTAACACTCTCACCTCAGCACATGACTGTCCTAATGGTTGTTCTTGTTTCTTCTTGCTCAGCTGAGGTTTTTGGTGCAGTGCCACAGCTGGACAGTGACAGTAGGTGTGTGTTAATGGGGAGGTTCAGAGGCCTGATCTGGTCCTGATGTGTATTCTCTGACTGTTCTTTTCTGGGAATGCACTTCATGTTCTTCCTTCCTGTTTTCTGACGTCCTCTCTTGCAGATCCTAACCCAGGAGGACTGGAATGTTGTACTCTATAATGGCATGGCCTCCACCTCGCCATGGGCTTCTCTCTACTTTGTGGCTCTCATGACATTTGGCAATTATGTACTCTTCAATCTTCTGGTGGCCATTCTTGTGGAGGGATTCCAGGCTGAGGTGAGCTGCCACCAAGACTTCATCAGGAAGAGGAATAGAGGTGCTAAAAAGGGATCCTTTGTGGCACTTTGAGGATACTGGACTGGAGGACTTACAAAGTATCACCCCTCTTTAATTTCACTCATGAAATAACCCTTGTTAGGGTAGTATTCAATTATACAAAAGAAAAAAAACCCTGGTGCTAATCCTTGCAAGGAAGGAGGATCTCTGGAAGGGGATTCTCAATTTCTGTTCTGTGTAATATAACAGAACCTACCTAAGGTAAGTCCTTTACCCATCCAAAAGCAGCAGTGCAGTCTATCAGCCATCCCAAATCACAGAAGACTCTTTCCAGTGATCACACTGGATGCCTGACTGCCAAGGACAATTTTGCAGTTGTTCCAGAAATGAAAGACAAAACCAAATGTTTTTTTCTGTTTGAGTTTCCAACTTCTAAATGTGTGTGTTCCAGGGTGATGCCAACCGGTCATACTCAGATGAAGATCAGAGTTCTTCAAACATAGAGGAGTTTGATCAATTCCAAGAGGTCCAGGAAGGCTCAGGTACAATAGCTCAAACACTCTTATTTGCTTGTGTCCTACTGCTGTTTGGTGAGAAACCTAAAAGCAGATTCTGCAGAAAATTTACTCCCACTTCTGAGAACTTGCCAGTTTTTATTTTGAACTTTATGCCAGTTTGTGGTTATTTGTGGAAAAACAGAGACATGTTGGCATCCTGAGGAATGTGGTAGCTAAGTGGAACAGTTCTTGAATGACCTCCAGAACAGCAACTGGAAGTGAGAAGTGAGGCTGTCTCTGATTATCTTCAGGGTCACTATTTCAGGAGCACTGTATCCAAATCTGAAACCCACATTTGGAGAGTGGATACCAAGATGGTGAAAAGGACCCAGGCAAATCTGGAAGCCTTGCCTCATAGTGAGAGACTAATGAAGCTTAGAGAAATCAGGAAAGTTACCTGATCACTCTCTCTGTACTTGTAGACCAGAAGGAGGGGATTGTGGTGGTAGATAGCTCTTTAATTGAGCAGAAAAAAGCATAATGAGATTGGAAAGGTCAGAAACTCAAGCTAGACAAATTCAGGCTGAAAAAAACCCGTATATTTTCAAGGAGAAATAATTAACAGTGGGAACAACCTAAGTACAAACCACCTGGTAAGGCCTCTATCCCTCAGAGACTGAAAGTCTTTCTACAAGAGGTATTATACTTCAAACAGGACTTGGTGGCAAGGAGCAGTGAGAGTAGCTTGCTCTACAATGGATGGTGAGCCAGGAATTGAAGGGGACAGAGGGCCAGGCAGGAGGGCAGGGGCCACGCTGCACACTCTTGCACGAGGTGAGCAGAGCAGGTCCACTGACACTAGTAAGGGTCTGCCAAAGGTTTGGCAGACAAGCCCACAGGGGTGAGGAAGGTCTAAAGTCAACCCAAGAAGTCCAGTCAGTAAGACAAGATCAGGATCAGCAAGGTGCAAGGACAGGTACAAACACACTCACAGCACAACTCAGACAAGCACCACGGGCACATTTCTGAGCATAAATGCAGCTCCCACAGCAGGGAGCAGTGGCTCCAGTTTTTGGCTCACAGAGCATAAGCCATATCAGAGCTTATGCTGAATGCAAGCAGTCAAACCCCTGAGACAGCAGAGGAGGAAGAAGTTACAGAGGTGTTAGTGGACTCATGGCTGTCTGTCATGCAGATGTGGGTAGGTGACCTTCATTATGCAATAAGTCAAACAAAAATGATTGCTCCAGTCCTTTCAGCCATTAAAATTCAACACCCTGTCCTTTCCATGCATCTCAAAAAATGCTGATGGTCATCTACAGGACTTCAGATTTCCCTCAAAAGTGTCCTGGATCTTAAAGGACAAGGATCAGTCATTTTGATGAAGGCAGTGTAGTAGGATAGACTGGGATGCAGTTTTTGTATGCAGTATGATTGCAGGAATTTAAAGGTGACCTCAGTACATGGATGGCTGTGGCTATCCCTACATCTTAGTCTCTTGCCCAATGTTTCAGCCTAACTGCTTTAAGGAGCCAACCTGACAACTGGTGGAATTTATTCAGACCTGAAGATGCTGGTGTCTGCTCTTGGCATGCAGAAGCACGCTCTTGTCCCTCTGTTCACCTTCATGCTCTGCCTGTCAGTCTGAGGCTGCCTGGCCACCACTCTGCTCGTCTGTCTGTCCCCAAGAAGAGACATGGGTGGTTTTAGAGGCTGAGGAAATTACTTTAAAGCCTTTCCAGCTTGCATTGCCTTTGTCACCACACCCTAAATCAGAGAAATTGATGTTGATTGGTGCTAAAGGGCTAACAATCTGTTAGCTGGTGTTAACATCCTACCTGCTTAGGCATCAAAACAGTCACTGGATAGTGAGGAACCCAAATTCTTCTTTCCTCATTCTTCTTTCTGCATCTTTCCACTTAGATCCCAAGCTCTGTGCAATTCCTGTGACACCTAATGGGCACCTGGACCCATCCTTGCCCTCTTCCAACCCACCAATGGCTTCTGGGGGGGTCACCAACTCCTCACGCAACTCACTGCAACTTGACCAGATCCGCGTTGCTGCTGGCTCCCGGAAGAGCAGTGTGATGTCCCTGGGGAGAATGACTTATGACCAGCGGTCCTTGGTGAGTGAGGGGGTATAAATGTGTGTCATACCCTTCCTTTGAAGGCCAAGCATTTTGTTGGTTTTCTGCCATCATCTGGGGATTTCTGGGAAGGATTGCCCTGCTGCTGTGGGCTTCTAACATAACTGCATTGCCTGTCTTTAGAATCCAGATCAGTTCACATTATTTTTCTAAATTTCCAGATTTTGAAGTCTACTTCCAGGTTAGTTATATATATTCCTTTGAGCGTGGGAGAGGGAGCACACCAAGAAGACAATCTCCCTCTTACAGTGGAACATGTTTTTCTTCCTTGCCTTTTCCTTGTTCTCCTCGAGTGAAGGACGCAAAATGTTGCCTTGAGTGATGCCAGAACCACCAAGTCCCATTACAGATGGGATTTTATCAGAGATTTTGTAACAGTGGAAATCTTGTGTTTGAGCTCCCTGTGGCAGATTCTGCTGCCCCCATAGCACTTCCCCAAGCATGCAGGTTTGTCTAACCAGTGCCTCTCAGACCTGCCCACCTTGTAACATCAGGTTCTGGGCTTTCTCCCCACTGGCATACACAGCTCTGGGGAGTGCCTTGGTGCTTAAAGGGTTCATGCCCCTGTTATTTCCAAACAGGGAGTGCTAGCAGCCATGTGATACATAATACCTTGCTGATGTGGTTGGACTAGGCTGTAATCAAAAAGCCTGTTTCTCTCATTTCTCCCTTTTACTAAGTCTGGACTCAAATATGATCCATCACCCTGCACCTTGTGTTATCCTTAATCCCAGCGCACTGTATAAAAAGCTGACAGTCAGATTCTTTGAGAACTTTATTTTTGCTCTGTGCTGGTGTAAGTAACAGTATCAGGCACCTGGCCTTTGGCTTTATTACTGACCTTCCCTGAAAGTGCTTTGCACACAGATGGTGCTATAAAGAAATCACAGTCAACACCATTGCTAACTCATTACCAATTTATTGTCAGATTTACCTAGATTGCTGCTGCATTCCCACCATGCAACTTGCTCAGTGTCTGATAAATGGCAGCCTTGTGGCTTAGGGGCTCAGGGAGCAGCCTGTGATCTGAGAGAGGATCACATGCTCCCTCCTTGTGCCCAGAGTCACTGAGTCCCCATCCCACTCTCTTACAGTCCAGCTCCCGCAGTTCCTACTACGGTGCCTGGAACCGCAGTGGAGCCTGGGGAAGCCGTCGCTCCAGCTGGAACAGCCTAGCCCGGGGGCACAGCCTGAAACACAAACCTGCCTCAGCTGAGCACGAGTCCCTCCTGTCTGGGGAAACGCACAAGGCAGCAGATGGGGAGCCGGATGGGACACGAAGGGTGTTTCATCACCGCCGGACACTCTCTCTGGATAACAAAGGCTCCTGTGACCTGCTGGAGTTGGCCTCGGTCCCTTCTGGCCACAGAGTTACCCATAGGCTGGGAGCACCACCTGGGGCCAGTGAACATCAGGACTGCAATGGCAAAATGCCCAGTATTGTCAAGGAGATCTTCCCAAAGATGAACAACCACAAAGAACGGGGAGAGGATGATGAAGAAATAGATTATGTGAGTGCTTGGTGGACGAGCCTGGAGTTACATCACAGTGCTCTGGGATACCCCAAATCCATCCTCAAATTTCAGTCTTCTTGCATGTGGATGGGAAAGCTTGCAAAGCTTTAGGGAAAGCTTGCAAAGGTGCTTTAGGAGAGCTGGAGGACAGCTGGAGGACTAAATGCAGATAGGACTTTCTAGGCACAGACAAGCCCACACCACATTGTCAGGCTGCTTGCAAGGCAGGTGGATGGTGGGAGGAAGGCAGATGTGCGACGTACATGTGGTCGTTCGGGGGCTGTTATTTCAGAGCAGTGCAGCCAGTGATTTCTACAAGATAGGAGAGGTCAGGCTGTGCAAGAGTGAGAGTTTTGAGTGGGGAACATCAGCAGACCAGAGCAGGAAGCACAGGCACCACAGGCAAAGCAAGTGGATTTTGTGGTATCAGCCTGGGGGACAGCAATCTGTGAGCAGATCAGAGAGTGAAAAAATTGGAGTGAGGAGGGTCAGTAGAAATTTGAACAGATATATATGTCTGTATGAAATTCTCAGCCCAAGTGCCAACAGAAAGCCTTTTTGTCCTGTCTTCTCATTTAGCTGAGGTAGGGAGGAAACATTGCCCTCGTGTAACACAGTCCCTCCAACACCTCTAAGAAGGCATCATGGGACAGCATCTTTCTAGAAGGGACACCAGCAGTTTTATTTTTCATTATTTGGGAAGGAAATCAGATGCCAAGAGGTAAACAAGCCCTGGCAAAGCAGCTTCTGACTTCTTTTCCATGACTTGTTACCTTAGAGTTGATTTTCTCAATCGAGGGATTAAAGAAAAGCAGGTAGTGGTGCGTTTGAGTCAGATGTGAAAGGAAGAATGTCTCTCTCAGGCAAGTGGGAAGGTGACCAGTGGCAATTGCTTCTGCTGAATCCCTACAGAGCCTGTGCTTTCGCATCCGGAAGATGATGGAAGTCTATAAGCCAGACTGGTGTGAGTTACGGGAAGACTGGTCCATATATCTCTTCTCTCCACAGAACAGGTTTGTGCAGCTTTTGCCATGAGAGGGTTGAGAAGATGGGGCAGATACTGTTGCTCTGCTGGCTGTATCCCCTGATGCTAGGTAGCAACTTCAAACTTAGCAGCTGAGAATGCATATTTTCTCCTCTGTCCCTTCTACAGCCAAACAGCATTTCTTTTCCTAGATTGTGGCAATGAAAGGAAAGCTGAGCATCCTAAATAGCTATTGTGATCTTCCCTCCCTTGGGAGCATCCAATTTTTATTTTCCGTAATCATAAATATTTATAGCAAAGCAGGGCAGGGAATACTAATGTTAACACAAAGAGGATAAAGAATATATTATTGATGACTCCATAATACTGATATTTTCTCTCCTGGTACCAGAATAGCATCTTCATTTAATTTACAGTACCAGTACCAACTTACCAGCAATTATATCACATCTTTTAGGATAAAGTTAGAATTCTTCTTGCCTAAAAAAAGGAAATTTGGGTTGAATTCTTCCTGTAGAGATCTCACCAGGAGAAAACGTCCATGTACCTCAGCTAACAGTATTCTCACCCATGCATATTACCCCTTGAAAAGAAAGGGCTTTCATTATAGGTCACGAGAGAGAGCATTTTACTCTGTGTGACACCTATGTTAATGTATACAGTGTCTTTCAGAAGTGTGGTCCCCACAACTGCAAACCTACCTGCCTCTCCTGAGCTTTCAGCATGTGGCCTCTTTGCTGTGGGGTGGTGCAAAGTGTGACTTTGGGAGGAAAACTGGAATTCAGCCTCTTTACAAGGCAAGAGAGGAGCACAGGGTCATAGTGGTTAGGATACCCCTCTAGCACTGGAGAAATCAACAGAGGTTCAGCACATTGCTCTGCCCTTGCTCTGCTCCAGGCTCCCTATGTGACCATTTACCACTCTGGACTATTGCCATTCCAAGGGATATCAGTATCAGAGGTAGGAAAGCTGCTATATCAGAGCCCAGTTTTGGCCAGAATGCTTAATTCTGTGTCCTCTTTGCTCCTAAATCCGTTCTGCCCGAGGCACAGGTGCCTACTGGAACTCTCTTGCAGGTTTCGCCTCCTCTGCCAAACCATCATTGCTCACAAGCTCTTTGACCACGTAGTGCTGGCCTTCATCTTCCTGAACTGCATCACCATTGCCCTGGAAAGACCCCAGATTGAACACAGAAGCACGGTGAGAACCATTACCTGTCACCCACTTTTTAGCACAACCTCTAACAGTAAGTGGTTCCTGAGTGTTCCTGGTACTGGTATGATCTCTGGAAGAACTTCAGCATTAAACACCAGCCCCGACTCATCTGTTCAAATACAGAAATATTAGTAGTTGACATAAATATGTTTCCCCTGCAGACTCTTATAATGGGGCAACCCAGTTTATAATACAGAAAGTCTAGTTCCTTCTGTCTTGGAAAGTAAGAGTCTCCTCCAGGAACCTGCATATAAGGGATGAATGGCAAAAGGGACAAGGAGTGGAACTGAGAGATAGAAGTAACTTCCATGCTCTAGGAATGGCACATCATCATTCATGTATGCTGCTCTTGAGCTATCTTGGAGGTGGCTCAAGCTGGCAAGTGAAATTACTTTTTCTGCTTGTCTGCCTTAGCTGACTCCCAGACTTTGCTGCACTTGGACACAATCAGTGGTCTGTGCTCAGCAGCTCTTCGGGAAGGAGTGCCAGGTCAGTGCAGCAGGTTAGGTCTGAGCAGCATTGGCAGAAAAGGGCAGAGGCTGCCTTGAAACCAGATCTGCAGGATGCAAAAAAATCTCATCCTCTATGGTCTGGCAGAGCTGCGTAGGATCCTGTCCCAGCCAAGGTATATGAGCTGAAAGCTGCCTAGCACTGACCTCTTCCAAGTGCTTCTCCCTTATTTCATCAACTTTCAGACCCTTCACAGGAATGCAAAAATATCAAGATCATCAGAGGGGACTGACAGAGTAACAAGAAGTCGTCAAAATACATGTAAGTATTTTCTTAATTTTCTCTGTTTTTTTTTTCTTTTTTCTAGGAAAGAATCTTTCTCACTGTGTCCAACTACATTTTCACAGCAATCTTTGTAGCTGAGATGACACTGAAGGTAAGTTACTAGAGAAGAACATCTCAGAGCCTTTTTCCAGTGTGAAACACTGTTCATGTTTGCTCAAGATCCTTTTAAAATGTGTTCATCTTTTTGGTGTGCCAGTCCTTCCCTCTAACTTTATAAAGACAGATATTGCCTGGGGTTCAGCCCAGTCTTGTTAGGCATAGAGGAGATGTTTATCATAGGCATTAGATCCAGCTGGATCTTAGTATTCATGAAGGATAGCTTATATTCAAGTATGGATTTTGTAATAATGTCAAATGTCCATTCCCTTTCTCTTGGAGCAAGAATGGGGGACATTACAGCAATATTAATGACATGCACAAAGTTGAGATAATTATTCAATAGATGTCAAAGTACTTTGCAACAATCAGAAAACCTTGTTTTCTGATTACCCTTCTCATATTTGGGAAAAAGTCCTAAAACGGTGTGCTGGAAGTTAAATCCCTAAAATTCATATCTGAATTTTGACTGTGATTTGCAGGATGTTAATATTTCCCTGTGGCCACCAATTTCTGTAGCACCCACTGTTTTTGAGAACTGCTGACAGACAAATTACCCCTTTAAGAGCCAATATGTGGATTTGGTGCTTGACTTTACCTCCCAGCTGATCTCTGAACCAGGAGACTTTCCCCAAGTCTCTGGTGTGGCAGAGAAAGGTTTCCTGTGTGTCCCCTACAGTGTCACGTTACTCAGGGAGGCAGAAAAAAGGTGTTTTCCTTCACAAACATCCAGGTGAAATGAAAATATTATGAGATGACACTTCAGTGTCATGAGGAGTTGATAACTATTCCCCCTCCTCCCATTGTCTCCATAATTGCCCTCTACCAGGTAACATAGGAGCCATTTAACCCCCTCTTCTCTCTCCTCTCTTCCAGGTGGTCTCTCTAGGCCTGTATTTTGGGGACCAGGCTTATCTCCGCAGCAGCTGGAACATCTTGGATGGCTTCTTGGTCTTTGTGTCTCTCATTGACATTGTGGTCTCAGTGGCCTCTGCTGGTGGTGCCAAAATCCTGGGGGTGCTGCGAGTGCTCCGGCTGCTGCGCACCCTGCGTCCCCTCCGGTCAGAACCCCACCGAGCCCTGCTTGGCCCCCTCTTCCCATTGGTTATCCCCAGGAGGGGTCCCAGGGTCAGATCCATCTGTCCCAGGCAAAGTGTGGTCTCTAACAAGCAGTAAGCCACAAGTAGGCCCTTAGCCATATGGGTCTAATGCTGGAGGTACCTCATGAAAGAACAAATCCATGGGAGAGAAAAGGCTTTTTGACCACAGGGGAGGGATCTCTACTGAGGGGTCACTGCACATGGAGACAGGAGTCTTCTGCTGCTGAAAATGCTTAGCTTAGGCCAAACATCCCTGCCCTGTCTCAATTTCACCCTTCCCCTTCCTTCTTTTCCAGAGTCATCAGTCGAGCCCCTGGTCTGAAGCTGGTGGTGGAGACACTCATTTCTTCCCTCAAACCCATAGGAAACATTGTCCTCATCTGCTGTGCTTTCTTCATCATCTTTGGCATCCTGGGTGTGCAGGTAAGTCGTTGCTGTCCATCAAACAGCCCTTGAGCCCCCACCCCACAGGCACCTGTATCCCCAGGTCCTATAACAGACACAGAGAGCCAAGCAGAGCAGGAGAGACAGGGAAGCCAGTGAATTTTCTGTGTTTGCCCTCTTCCACAAGTCATCTCCATAATGACACAGCCTTTGGCAAGCACAGACAGGTGCTCAGCAAGTGCAGGCATTGCCGGACATGAGAGGAGTTAGTGCTCACACCTAGCAGCAGCTGGGTCAGGGTTTGGGTCAGTGTCCCAGCAAGAGCCCAGGGCTGGCACAGCACAGAACCCATCCATGTCACCCCACAAGGGCAAGCAGCTCAGTGCCTGCTCACATGAACCCTGCCCCCAGTCAGCTCTCTTTCTCCCCCTCACTCTGAGCCCTAAATCCACCCACCAACTTCTTTAATTTTTTTATTTAATCCTCTTTATTTTTGGCTGTTGCATTGCAGAGGAGCAAGGGTGTGGGCGTTACTTCCATCTCAGGGAATGCGCTATACTTAGTTTGCTCTGATGCATCTGTACAAATGCACAATCCAGTACCTTCCATATGGGGAAAAGAGCCCTGGGCAGAAGAGTCACAGAAGTGCAGTGCAGCTTTGTGAAAAAATATATATGAGAAGAAGAGGATGTTTTTTCTGGTTCTTTACCCTCAAATGAGATCTTCTTTTCCCATCAGCACTCTCAGTAACTGGGAAGCAGGGAGTGAAGATTACTCTAGAGGACTGATTAGAAGATACTTTTTCCCTTTGTACCCAGAAAGACTGCCTTAAGGGCTGTCATATGGTGGGCTTACAGTCACTGCTGGCCCGGAGCAATGGAGGAGGCTGAAAAGCCAAGTGTGAGCTTACAAGGGTGGTCCTGGCTCCTTTGCAATGGTTGAGCCTGTGCTGTGCATTGTGTTGGTGGTGTCCCTGTCATGCTCTATGTGGCTTGCAGTCTTGCGGGCCATGCAGCATCTTGGCAACTTCAGTACATCCCAGGGAGCATGGGAAACCCTGTGGGGAACGGGGCTGATAGGGTCACTCTCCTCCTGCAGCTTTTCAAGGGCAAGTTCTACCACTGCCTGGGGGTCGACATCAGGAATATCACCAACCGGTCTGACTGCATGGCCGCCAACTACAAGTGGGTGCACCACAAGTATAACTTCGACAATCTGGGACAGGTGAGTTTGCCCACAGCCCCTCCCTCTGATGGGAACCCAACACAGGGTTTGTCTCCACCCCAGGGAACAGATGCAGTGCCTGGAAAGCCAATGCCTGGGCCAGAAGGAGCAGTTATTTGGCATGCATGTCCATGCAGAAGCTGTGTCACTAGTGGGTTGGTATCAGAATGACAATTACAGGATGAGTGGGAAAGAAAAGTGGTGGCAGCAGAGAGCTTGATTTTCTCTTTTCTCCTGCCATGAAGATGATGTTCTTCACAAACTCTCTTCTCTGGTGGGTCTGGCTGCACATGGCTCCCTGTCACCCCATCCCTGTCCTCCACAGGGGAAAGAGCAGGTTTTGATGTGTGCAGAGACACAAAGAGTAGAGTATTTCAGTGCTGTGTGTGCTAGAGCATAAACCCACAATAATTTTTTTTCCTGCCTGCCAGTTGCACCTGCTTCACATCAGCTTTATTTTATATGTTGCAGGCTCTGATGTCCCTCTTTGTTCTGGCTTCCAAGGATGGCTGGGTCAATATTATGTATAATGGACTCGATGCTGTGGCTGTTGACCAGCAGGTACATAGACTTTCTTGTGAAAGGACCTTTTCACTTTCCTTGTGCCTGCAAGGCAGAAGCATCCTTTAACATCCTGCTTCAGATACCTCAGATACCTCCCTGAAACCAAGAGTCCCTTCCAGGCTTCTTCTGAATCCTTTGCTCACCTATTTGCAAGAGGTCAGGTCCATGGCCTTCTCTAGTCCATGCAGGAAGGTGTAGCTGTAGCTATGTAGGGTCAGTGGGCTTTTATCTATTTGTAGTGAAGAAGCAATAATGCCATGTGTCTTTCTGGGCATGCTGGCTCCCTCCTGGCCCACACATGGTTATTTCAATACCTTGTAAAGCAGGATCTGTTGGGTTGCCACCCACTGCAACCCAATTCCTCTACTGCTAAGACAATGTCTGCCTCTATTCTCCTCCCACTACAGCCAGTGATCAACAACAACCCCTGGATGCTACTCTACTTCATCTCCTTTCTCCTCATCGTCAGCTTCTTTGTGCTCAACATGTTCGTGGGGGTGGTGGTGGAGAACTTCCACAAGTGCCGGCAGCACCAGGAGGCTGAGGAGGCGCGCCGGCGGGAGGAGAAGCGCCTGCGACGCTTGGAGAAGAAGCGAAGGAGTAAGGCACAGCCTAAGTGTTTGGTTGGTTCGTAGGCCAAGGTTTTTTGAGAAAAACCTTTTCCTCTTATTTTTCTTTCCCAATGAGCTGGTCTCCAAAATCCATTGCTCATGGCCGTGCTCTCAGCCTTCCTCCTCGCACCACTGCTGTGTCACCACACACCTCACTGGGGCGGTCTGGGGAAGAGGAGTGGCTGAGGAGGTCTGCTGGGAGTCCAGGGAAGGCACTGGGGAAGGGTTTTAGCACCCTGCTCCTCAGGAGATTATGTACCAAAAACACCCCTGTGCACATGCTGACAGGCATTGTTGGCATGGGGTGTGCACACATGGATACGCTTCCTGTGCTTGGGGTAGAGTCCCTCCTGGACTTCCTGCAGCTCAGCTGGTGGTTGAAGAAGAACCTGGATAGACCATTCTTTGTGTTTAAACCCAAATCTAAATAAGAGGGGGGGGGGGGAAAGAGGAAGACCGCTGTGTTTTTTGTCCCAGTGACCCTAGTGTTGCAGTGTCACTCCTTCAGATCTCAAACCCTCTGTGGTAAAGGAAACCTTCTATTCCTAGTGTTTCTGTCCTGTTTTGTGTTACCTTTAGATAAAATTTGCTGAAGCATACTTGCTTCTGGAAATCATCCCTACTGCCCAGACTTCCATTCACAGCCTATGGGCATGCTTTCCTTTCCTCTGCTCCAGTTTTCCCCTTCTCTCCTATAACACCCCAGGGCCTCTCCTTGAACCATCTGCTCCCTTTTATCAAAAGTGATCTTAATTTGTCAAGACATGAAATGCTGATTTAGGACCATTCCCACAAACACAGTCTACTAGATTTTCTTTCTAGTATCCCATTCTTTGTCTTTTTTCCTACATATTTTCCCCCATTTCTTCTTTCAGTGTTTTTTTTTTAATTTTCCCCTTCTTCCTTACATCCTTTACCTATTCTTTTCTGTTTTTTCTCTCTCCCAACTACATTCCAATTCCTTTCAATACCTATCACCAAGCTTATGCCTTCTCCCTCCTCAGTGTTTCTTACCCATTTCTCTCTTTCTTCTAATTTCTTCCTAACTCTGCCCATATCCCTCTTTCCACTGAAGAGGCGCAGCGTTTGCCGTACTATGCTACCTACTGCCACATACGCCTCCTTATTCATTCGGTCTGCACCAGCCACTATCTGGACATCTTCATCACTTTCATCATCTGCCTCAACGTGGTCACTATGTCCTTGGAGCACTACAACCAACCTGTGGTGAGTGAGATCATGGAGATAAGTCCTGCCTCCAGACATTGTCATTTTGGTACAGCTCTCTGGTGACTACTGCCCACGAGCATAAGTAGGACACTTGGGTGTCTCTAAAAACTACTGTTAAGGTTTTGTAGGAATTAGCTTTGTGGTAGGCAAATGTGTATGAAGATTTTCATGTGTATCCAGAAAGGTAGTTCCTACTCAGACACTTGTTATCCATTAAAATCAATAGAGAGAAGGTGTCTGAACAAGAGTCAAGCCCCTAGAAAGCATGATGCAATTAAGTCTCTGTGCTTTATATTAGTAAGTGGATATGTGGGTCACCCAAATTTAGCTGCCTGCTCTGCTTTTCATGTTCCCCTGGATCCTAATAGGAGTGGTGGAAGCAACAGTGTCCTGGGAGCTTCAGGCTTTGCATCAGATTTCCAAATGTCAGCCCAATTCCTCTGCCACAGGGCCTCAGCTGAGAGAACCAGAGTGACTGGTTATATGTCATGGGATGGGCCATCTTTACCCTTCTTTTCCTCATAAGAGAAGCTGCCAAAGTGCTGAGCAGAGTCTCTCTCAGATGCAGGGTGTGGTTCCAAATACAGCACCTTGGAGGCCAAATAAGTTTTACACTTTTCTTGGGTACAGACCATGTTCCTCTCAGTGTTCCTGGCAAAGCTGTAGATGACTGGTGGGCAAAATGTATACTGCACATATCAAAGGAGCCTTCTGACTCCATATGTAAACAAAGCATTCATCATGACATCTGCCCAGTGACATTTCAGTTTTCTCTTCAGAAGACCCTTGGTTTAGGTGACAGCTCTGGTGTCTGAAGAGATTGTCTGAGGTAACTCAGGCTTTGATCAGGAGCCGAATCTGTCCTCATTCAAATCTATCGCTGGGCTCCTCTGTTTCCTGCTCACCTTGCCCAACTGCTCAGCTTTCACCTTGCCCTAGATGGTGCCCAGTTTTATATTTCAGGAACTCTCAACCTTTATCTGTTGGTGTCCTCACATCAGATCTTTGTTCTTAAACAAGTCACTCTTCTTCCTTACTCTTCAGCTCCTTTCTTTAGAACATGGCTTCAGCCAAGCCAGCCTGCTGTCAGGCTCTGTTAAACAATCTTCTCAAAGCACTTCAAACCGTTCCAGTACAAAATACCACCAAAAGCTGCCCACTGCTCACACTGGTTCTTGGTGGTCATGAAGGGGCAGCATGTAAAATAACCAGAAACCAAACAGCTCAGAGATGTGATGTGCAGGCACCCGACCAAGGCACAGCAGGATTTCCTCTGGTCAGAGATGACCTGAATCCACAACCAGAGTAACCTCTGTGCTTCACTCCTGGTTGATAGCTATGCCAGTGTCATTAACAAAGTGTCATTCAGGTGGTACGGGCTACTGGCAGAAGAAAAGCCTGATGGCATTTTGTGGATCCTCTTGCAATAGCCTCCTCCTCCAGATTATGCTGAACAGTACAGAAGAAAGGAGCAGTAACTGATCCTGAGAAGAACATAGGCAGAGGGGCTGGCTGGTGGTTGCCCTTAGTAGGCGACCTCCACATTCAAGTAGGTAGGAAGTGTGGGGCCACTTCTCCACCCCAGAATGAATACCTGGGGCAGCTTCTGCACCCCAGGATGTGTTCCTGGCACTTAGGAGAGTCCTCACACAGCAGGGTTATGTGTTTGATGTTTCTTTTGCCTCAATTCTTTTCCCTCTCTTTCTGTGGCAGTCCCTGGAGACCGCCCTCAAATACTGCAACTACCTGTTCACCACTGTCTTCGTGTTTGAGGCAGTCCTCAAGCTGGTGGCATTTGGTCTGCGACGATTCTTCAAAGACAGGTGAGCAGAGGGTTGTCAGCTGTAGCTGTGGGACTGCTGGGTTTGGAGTAGAGGTTTAGGGATGGTGCCCTATCTAGACTATGAAGTAGTGGCAGAGTGCTCTGACTGCCTCCCAGTTCTACACACATGGACCTAACCTCATCCTCCACAAGCTGCAATGCCTAGGCAATAGCAAGAGTTGTCCAAAAATTGCCTCTTGGTTGCAGTCTGCTGGTTAGGCTAGAAAGCAAAGGAGAAGAGGTTAGAGAGAGACATTTTTTTCTCCTGCCCTTGAGGCAAACTGTGAGCATGCCAAAGAAGAACATATATAGCAAAGTTGATTCAAGATAGTAAGGCCGTAAAAAGCTGAGCCCATTAGTCAAAGCATAGCGCCATAGTAACACAGCTCCATGCTTTCAAATCAGGCTGGCTTGCCTCTGGCTGCTCAGGGTGTGTGCAAAGTGAATCTCTGTTTCTCTGGAAAAGCCCATATAGGCTGACTCAGAATGGGCCTTGAACTCATATATAAGGAAATGTTTAGGATGAAGTGGAGAAAAGTGCCTTTCTTTCTCAGGAATAACTCCATCTTCATTTATTCTCTTCAATTTTTCTTCTAAAGGTGGAACCAGCTAGATCTGGCCATTGTGCTGCTGTCTGTCATGGGCATCACATTGGAAGAGATTGAAATCAACGCTGCTCTCCCAATTAACCCCACAATCATCCGGATCATGAGGGTGCTGCGTATCGCCCGGGGTGAGAGAGACGCTGGCCAGAGCAGGGGTGCATGTGGCCATCGAGTGCATCTTGGTGCCATGACTCATTGAGCAGTGGCTGTAAAGTTTTGAGCTTGCCCTGTCCCCAGCCCTCGAGGAGCCTCTGAGGTGTCCTTCATCACATCCCAGTAGGGATTCTAGGATCTAGGACAACCTAGAAGCTCAGGTTTTCTGATTCCCTGGGAGGTGAAGCACTGGGAGGGAGGGGCAGATCATGTGAGAGCTGAACTTTCTCTGTTTCTCATTTCTGGGGCAACTATAGTAGTGGTGTGGGGAGCAGAGGCCATCGAGCAGGTTGAAATTTGCCAGGTAAGGTGGTGGCCAAGGTATACCAAGATGGTATAACAGTGATGGCTAAAGGGAGAGAAAGTGATAGAAGGAAAAATCAAAGCAGAAGGACAATTAGGATACACATTCCTGGGAAGATGCATATGGCTAGAGTGTCTGGGTGAAGCAGAAGCAGCCCAATAGAAATGGGTGGCAAAAACAAAATATTTGGTAAAAAGGATATGAACTTGAGAAGAAGGAACAACTGGGGTTGTACCATCAAAAGCAAGAAGAGGAATGAGGGGAAAATCCAGTTATTTTAGGCCAAGGAGAGACAGGACATGTGTCTTATGCTACTGTTATTAGTAAGTCACACAAAGGATGCCTCTGAGCTCAGTCTGAATGATACTACTCTTGTGCTTGTTGTGGCAGTCCTGAAGTTACTGAAGATGGCCACAGGAATGCGAGCGCTGCTGGATACAGTTGTTCAAGCCCTGCCACAGGTAAAACTTCTTCCCAAAAGACTCTCCTCTTCTGTCCCTTTTCCCAAAGGGTTGATTCTTGTGGGGTCTCAGAGGTGGTGTCTACTGTGGTGTGCAGGCAACTGCCTGAAGGTCATGTCCAAGTTCTTGTGTCATTCATGGGGTTAAAGCTCACCTCACATCTCTCTTCTCCAGCCTGTGAAAGAAATAAGGCTTTACCCCTGGATAAAGGGTAGATTTCTTCCCATCACATCTAGCTAGTGTCTAACTGTTTGCAACTAGTCCTTAGCTCCTTTCTCCCCTCTCCATAAGAAGGAAAGAGTAATTGGAAGCCATTTCAGGAGGAAAGGACATCTTTCTGTCACTTCAGCTCTCACCCTTCCCTGAATGTGCCACCTTTTCCCTCCTTCTCCTTCATTCGCACTCTCCTTTTCTTAGCCAGTGCTTCCCCCTTCCTATTTTTTCTTCTTTCCTCCTCCTGGATCCCTTTGTGTTTCTGAGCATCTCATGCATGAGAAGCAGTGACACGCTCTGTTGTGGCTCACACAGCCGGCAGTTAAGTGTCTGCTGCAAGACATGGAGACAGAAGGATCTCATGAGCTGTGAGTGGCAGCTGCTCCCAAACGAGATGCTGACACGGTGCTTTACACAGGCTTCAAGCCCACTGTGAGCATCCTCTGTGATGGATGAACAGTCAGGGAGTCTGGTCCCCTTCCTTTTGGATTGTTGAGGGAGAATTGTTAAGCAAGGAGTAATGGCGCCAAGTGGCTCTGTGGATCATACATCAGACTGGTCCCTTGGCAGGCTCTGAGAAGGCAGCTCTACTGCATGATATCAAAATGCACAGGCATTTGTCAGTTGATTTATCAGCTAATGTGCCAGTGCTGGTGAGTGATGATGAGCTGGGAATCAATCTGAAAACAGCATGAGTAGTTACCCAGGGAATTTACTTCTGGTGTTGGTGACAATAAATGTCAATCTGAATTAGTGGAATATGATGGCACAAAAGTGAAAAGGAAACTCTGTGATCTTTTATGGATCCTGAGCTCTGTCTGATCTTCCATGCTTTTTATTAAGCAATAATTATTTGTGGTTTATGATAATAATAGTAATAACAACAATATTAATAATTCATGTATAGGATATACAATATCATTCAGGATAGTTGTGGGCTGAGATACACTGGACAGTAGAAGGAAGGGGAGATTAAGGATGTTCTTAGTGCAGGCAGATCTGGAATGTGAATTTTTATTAGTTCTGGCTCTGCTGCCACAGACTGACTCAGTGCAGCTTCATTGCACCTTGCTCTTTTCCATTCCAGGAGCCACAACAGATTTTTCTCAGGAAAGGATCTGGGACAGTGCAGGTCTTCAGATCCAGTGTCTGCATGTCTGTGGCGTGTTTATTCTGAAACCCGGATAAATGCACAGAGATATTAAGAGCTGGATGAAATAGTATCCATAAACTGTTGATAAAAGGACTTTGCAATACATTTGCACTTAAATGATGAGATTCAACTTCTACCCCCAAAATACAGATAATAAATAGGAGAGGTGGAACTATTCATATCCCTGTCATGTAGACAGAGAAAGAGTCATTAGACAGTTAAGTGTTTTTCTCAAGATGGCAAAGAGCACAGCTGTAACCTGTGAATCTCTGTTTCTGGTCCTAGCCACAAACCACAAGTATATTCTTCCATACTTTCTCATTTCTGATTTTTCTGTCTCCCATTTGCCTACGGCTACTTTGCTAACCAAGTTTGTGGGCCAGGTCTTTTGGAGGTTAGTAATACCTGCCTCAAAGCAAGCAGATGTCTGAAAGTTTGGTCTCTAGGTATTCCCTGGAAGATAATAACAAGCAGTATTTAATCCCTCCAGCATCAAAGCCTATGACTTCCTGTTGACTGGCTTTTTCTACTTCCTATAACAAGTTGGCTTTGATTAATAAAGTTGTGTAGCAGGGGAAAAAAATCCCTCCATACTTATAGTTGCATTAAAATCTGAACTTAAAAGTCTAAAATCCATCAGTTTCAGCATTAAAAGAATGAATCTAGTCTCCATATTTTATACACTGGGTCTTCAGAGGACAATTGAATTATCTGTAATATTATACTCTAAGATTTATTGGCTTTGCCAAAAGAAGTAGTTTAAAATAAGCTGTCCTTTCCCTTGCACTTTCTCCTCTTCCTGACCTTTCTCTTTTTGTTCCTAGAGCACAGACTCAAATCAGGGATTTTGGCTTGCTAATGGCATACAAGGCATCTCCAGTTGTCCTGTTTCAATTCCCTTCCTGTCTTTGTTACACTGCAGCAATTTTTAATAGTGAATAGAGCTTTAATTTTAAAGAGCCCTTTGGAAATGTAGTCCTTAGCTAGCTTTTATTAACTTCCTTTTCTTAACGCCCTTTAGACACAGACCCAGCACTGTGTTTTCACAGCATTTACTATGGTGTCTAATTTAGTGATCAGAAATAATTCCTTCCAGTGAGTATGTAGGGAGCCAGGATGTGGCAGTCCAGGGGAGTGGGTGGGCTGAATCATTTATTTCTCTCCTGAATTTGGATGGCACAGCAGTTGCAATGACTAAGTTAGATTCCTGAATTGATGATCCTAACATAGGCCCAGTGACCACATGCATTCAGTCCAGAAACTGTTTAGTGTTTCAAAAAACCCATTAGGTCCTTTATTTTTCCATGCCTTCTCTTCCCACCTTCCTGCTCCTCCTCCAGCCCTGATGGCAACTGGAGCCGTCCCTGAAAATTTCACAAGTGTTGAGCAATTGTTTGGTTGCATTTGTATATGGGGATTTCACTGCTGCTCTCTTCAGACTTGGAAATGCAGAAACACTTTCTGTACAGATGAAATAGGCTTTGGGATAGGCTGACAGTGCCGTTTGCTTTCAGGTGGGAAACCTTGGACTCCTTTTCATGCTCCTGTTTTTCATCTACGCTGCTTTAGGAGTGGAGCTCTTCGGAAAATTGGGTACGTCTCAAGCAGACCATGCTTCAGTGTGAGCTACAGACATGCTGGTCGGGGTTTCTCAAAATCAGAACTCTTCAATAAAAGGACTGAGTTATTTGATGCACTTCATCTCCCTTATGCATAATTGATGTAAGAGGAATTTCCCTCTAAATTGTTGTTGTCCTAACAGCCTAACAAAATAAGAGCAGCCTCCATTTTCTCTTACATTCTTAAACATTTGCTTTTCCTGCACTCTTTCCCTGACCTTGCCTTCAAGATTACAAGAAAAGTCTGTGAAATTTTATTTACATCTCTTGCCATGGAATATTGATCAAGAAGAAAGGCAGCACAAAGACATGCTGGGAGGATCACCCTGAACAACAGCTACACTGTCTGATATCCTGGGGCTGGGCCATCAGGGATTTTTCCATATTGATGGCCAACAGCCAACTGTTGGGCGGGGTGCTGATACCATTCATTACCTGAGGTCTTCAGGTTGTGAGTGCCTGTTGTTGGTCTAAGGGCTGGTAGTGTATCCTCCCCTGAGTGTTGCGCTCTGTGCTCCCCTTGTTTTTCAGTGTGCAATGATGAAAACCCCTGTGAGGGCATGAGCCGCCATGCCACTTTCGAGAACTTTGGGATGGCCTTCCTCACACTTTTCCAGGTGTCCACGGGTGACAACTGGAATGGAATCATGAAGGTAACTGGGACTTGGAGGCAAGGATCTCCTACTTGTGGGGAAAGAGAAATTCTGATGTGTGGTCTGTTCAACAGAGCTTGGGCTAGCAAAGGGAAGGGGAACAGAACACAGAAACTGGGTTGCTAGATAAGGTCCCTGCTTGGTCCAGAGTCTCTCTCCCCACTATGGTAACTCACACCTTGGGCTCATCTAGTCCTAGAGACATCTGAGTGAGAAAAGTGCCAATTTTCCTTGGGAGGAACAAGAAAATCATTTAGGTTGAGGGAATATCCAGTGTAGTCAGGACTGCACAGGACATGTGTGTTGGACATGGCACTCATCTGCAAAGCCACCAGGAAAACAGAAAATAAATACTTCCTTCAGAGGACATGGAGAAAGGAAAGTTCTTTCATCACAAATGATGCTTTTGAGAATAGATGGGAGAAGGTAGTATCAGCCTGCTCATTTTTGGTCTTGTTCACATGTGTGGGGCTATGGTGGCAACAACATGTCATGGTCTGAAAGTTTGCTTCATATGCCCTTGGATAGTTTTGCTCTGGAGCAAACAGAACATGAACAGAGAGTGTCCCAGATTCTTTGGGGAATTATTCCAAAAGGTAATGGGGTGATGGAAGTGTCTGCCTTGTTCTTTCCATTAGCATCAGCGTTTTTTGACAGAGAGAACAGCCGAACTTCTGTTCTTACTTTAGTCTTTCCTTCCTTCCATCGTTCCCTCTCAATCCCAACTTCCCCTCAAGGATACCTTGCGTGACTGCAGCCACGATGACCGGAGCTGTCTCAGCAACCTGCAGTTCATCTCCCCACTGTACTTTGTCAGCTTTGTGCTCACAGCCCAGTTTGTCCTCATCAATGTGGTGGTAGCTGTGCTCATGAAACACCTCGACGACAGCAACAAGGAGGCCCAGGAGGATGCAGAGATGGATGCTGAGCTTGAGATGGAAATTACTCACGGGCTGTGCTCCCACAAGTCAGGCTCTCCAAATTCAGGACAGGCAAAAGGAGCAGGAACAGGAGGAGGTGGTGGTAGAACAGAACCTGAAGGACATCTGTGCATGAGATGTTACTCTCCAGCCCAGGTGAGTACACCTTTGAACTTACTAACCAGACTGTAGCATAGAGCTGTGGGCATTAGCTGGGCAGCTCAGATGATTGAGGGCTTAGCAGTAGCAGAGTCTTCCACCTCAGGGTGAAAGGTTTGCTTTCAGCAGTAGACTTCTGAGTTGACAGAATCATGTAGGGACAAGGCTATGACAGCAGTGTGTCCTGTTCATTGTCATCGTGGTGTAGGAACCTGAGGGCCAGCAGAGGAGGGATGGAGCAGATCAGCTAAAGGTGTGGCAGGAGCAAATTTGAGAGGGGAGCTCAGGAGAAGAGTGCAGGAGAAATGGCAGATCAAGAGTGAGTGACTCCAGCAGAGCTGGAAGGGAGACGTGAGCACTGAAAGTGAGTGAATACTGTCCCTCCTAATTTTTTTTTCCTTGAACTCTGGCACCTTTACACACCCTGTGGAGCAAATGTTCTCCCCAGTGACCCTGTGCAAGTACCTGCAGAACAAGATGCTGCTCCAGATGAGTCAGGGTGGAGAACCCAGCCCCAAATTCACATGAAACTTGAAAGCAAAAAACTCAACATTCTTAAAATGATCTCTCCCATCCTCCCCCCTTTCTTGTCCCCTAGGAGAACTTATGGCTGGACAGTGTCTCTTTAATTATTAAGGACTCCTTCGACGGGGAGTTAATGATCATCGATAACCTATCGGGCTCCGTCTTCCATCATTACTCCTCGCCGGCCATGTGCGAGAAGTGTAACCATGACAAGCAAGAGGTAACCTGCGTACGAGGATGTGTGAGGGGACTCTTCCCCCCAGACCTGCACACCCACACCCACGTGCCCGCAGGTCGTCCCATGTGTGCTCCTCACTGTAGATTGTGTAGACAGTAGAGCTTGTTGACCTGTGTTTGTTATCTGTTGTGAAGTGCTGGTACTACCTCTAGTACAGGCCTGCCCTCCTCAGCCACACATGGATGTTTGAGGTGGTGGAAAAGTGAGACTTGACAGGACACATGTCAGGAGGGACTGAATGACCCACAGAGAAATGACTATGAAGGCATCCTTTGGCAGCTCTTCTTGTGTTCAATTCTGCAAGAAAAGTCTAGGCTCAGGCTCATGTTGGACAGAGGACTCTAAGGATTTCACCCCAATGAGACCACTCAGGAGCAATTCAGTGGGAGATTTAAGCTTGTGTTTTGTCCTCATTTTAACCATGTGCTTGCTTATTCCCTATTGAGGTCAATCAGTTAAGCACATGTTTAAATATTTTGTTGAATAGAGTCACATCTGTGAGCAAGGATTGGTTTGTGGTGAAAACCAGTTAATTTGTTTGAGCAAAAACTAAATAAAAGTGAGCTTACTGAGAAAGTTTGTTAGCTGACAAAGGGTTGTTGCTAAGAGCAGGACAAAATGGCTTAGACTTGAGCTACTGAAGTTGGTAGATGCTTTGGAAAACTACTTCTTAAAATAATTTCATTGTACATAGGTGCTCTGATTTTGTGTGGTCAGACTTGTAGCAGTAGTGTGACTCTTCTGAGAGTAAATTGGTACATCAGTGGCAAACTTCACCCTCTCCTTCCCCATAAGTGACTTGATATGTTGTTATAGCTTATAAAGAAACAAGGCAGCTTGGGGAAACAGCTCTTATTGGCAGATCATTCCATTCACGTATGAAGAAAGCAATATTTCGTTTGGTTTCAGATGCCTAGTTCTGAAGCTCTGATATTTTTTCAGCTTCTCAGCTGTCTGCTTTTTCCCATTGCTTCCTTTTGAAACTATCAAAATGCAAACATTGCTGTAGTTTATCCTTATTGAGACACTTCACAAATGAATTCTGCATTAATGCAACCAAATAACTAGTTTTCAATTAACTGCAATTTCCATTGCTTTACTTAAGTCTTTATGTTCAGCAATCGGTGCTCAGCTTTCTCAGCAAATGAGATCTAAGGCAGTCCAGAATGATTGCCCTCAAGTCAAGTCATTTGCAGCTAGTTTGCTACATTTGAAAACCTCACATAGTCTTCAGTACCCGCCTACGAATGAAGACAACAACCCATTTTCTTACCTTTCCAGCAAAGAAACTAGATTAGCAAAATCTTCAAATGCAGCCCACAGCCAAAGCAAAGAATTTGATGCAATTATCACAACTGAAAAATTATTCTTAGATCATACTTTCTAATGGGTGTTATAGAGCCATCAATTATTTTCAAAAATGGTATTTCAATAAATCTAAAATGTGGAATTGAAAAGAACTTATCTATGCAAGAATGGATTTAGTAATAAAATACAGATATTTTATTTTGGATTATATGAGTGAAAGTGATACTTTAGGATTTTAAGCCAGGACTGACCATGTCCTTCTTTTCATATTTCAAAGTAGGAAAAAAAAAAAGGAGGAAATTTAAATAGTAAATCACTATATGGAGTCATAGCTAACATCAGCAATGCACAGAGTCATTAAATTATAGTGTACTCTGGTACATCAATATACCCAAATGAGCACTATACACAGACTGAATTGTACAGTCCCAGAAGCAACTGACAGCAAGTTACATAGGCAAAACTATTTATCTAGTGCTCTTAAGCGCATGTGTGTTAGAAAAAAACAGTATGCTTGCTGTCCACCCGATCAGCCTTAAACCACCCTTCTGACAAAAATCACATATTAGGCAGAAATGTCCACTCCAATTTCATTGGTGGTTTAAATCACCAAGATGATGAGCACAGTGGATGGACACAACATTTAAATGTATGCTCAAAGTGGTTAATGTGTGCTAAGCTTTTTGTGGCATTGAGCAGAAGCGCTCAGTGCCTTTCCCAATTATGCTCCTGATACTTTATTTTCAAACCAATTATTTGTACAATTAAGGGTTTTTGTGATCGTGGGTCTCTTCTTAAAGATATACCTGCAAGTAGTTGTTTTCTAAGGGATACGTGTGCATTGTTCAGTATCTCAGGCTGATGCTCCTGGCAGGTTTCATAGATTGGGATGTAGTCAACAGCCCCTTCTTCCTCACTGCAATTTAAAATATCTTTTTGTTCTTCATCTTTAGTCAGCAGATTTTAAAATATTCTACCATAAGGGAAGCAAAAAGATCAAAACCTCCTTTTTTCATGATGCTAAGCTCTTCTCTTGCCATTTCTATCCTTTCACTCTTGGGATGGTTGACAGACTTCTCTATACGGATGACTGAAGTGTGTTTAGCCATGGTAGGAGTTTGTCAGTGAGCACCAGTGAAATGTGTTTTCACACTTGCAGTTTATTTAGTCATGACTTTGTTGATTGTGGGTTTTATGTAGATCTCAGGGTGGTCAGAATTTTCAAGCAAGTGGTCCAGTGACAAACAGACTATTCTGGCTTTTGTTGAAATCCTTTTTTATGGATAGCAAAGGTAGTCACAGATGTTACTACATGTCATGCTCACGTCTCTACAAGCACAGCTGTAAGGCTGCTTTCGTGTAGCAAGCACTTGGGAGAGTAAAAGATGAGTACACACATTAAGTGGGACTGAATGAAGACTGTGCTTCTCTACAGGAGTTGTTGCTGACTGGTGGTTGTGTAGCATCCCTGGCATAAGCTCATTGTGGGTTCTCTGTGCATTCATGCTCTGAGGAGCAGTTGTTGGTTTTGGGCCTTCTCCATGGTTGAACAGCACCACGTTCCTGTGTCAGAATAATATTTCAAATAAGGATGCCATTTGTGCACTTTATTTAAATCCAGCTCCAGTTTTCCATTCTGTTTGTTTAAAGTGCATTATCCCTCAGATGGAGACCTCTTCCAGTCTCTGGCATTGGCAGAAGCCACTAAACTTCCAGCTCAAAAGTCATCTCTCCAAATGTTTCAGCTGCTGTCATGGTGCAAGAACTGTACCTGCCTCTTGCAAACACAAACACATGGCCAGAAGCTGTCCTGACAGAGGCAACCCAGAATACAGCTCTCAAGAGTTAGCTGCTGGTGGTGCAAACTTCTGGCACTCCAAAGACCAGTGATGGAAATCCAAGCACAGGAGGGACAGAGTAACTGCTTAGGCTGGTAGAAAAAGATGCTTTTCAGGCATTGTGAGAAAGAGTTGTCAGGCAGAGGGGATTTAAAAGCTTGGAGGAAAAAGGATGGGAGAGGGGCACATGTGGTATGAAACAGGCCAAGAGATGAAGCAAGGTCAGGCATGGGATTGGAGCAGAGCTGAAGCACAAGAATGAGAGAGATGCAGTGGTCAGACTTGCTTTCAGAAAGTAGGAGAGCTCAAGTGTGGGTGGGAGGGGGCTGAGTTTAGAGATGAACAGAATGGAAGACGGTGTTAGTCAAGATCTTGGGTAGGTTCAAGGAGAGGGGAAAGGCAAGATGCAGGAAAGCTGGAGAGAAACAGGGTGTCAGTAATGAAGGTAAGAGAATATGAAAAGCATGACACTGGCATGGATTGCAAAAGGCATGACTTTCCCTGGAATGAAAGCAACTTAATGTTTAAGCAGGGCTGTCTGTGGTGCCTTCAGAAAGAGGGGTCCACTCCTCATCCCTCAGCAGAGCTGGTTGCCCTGTCACCCCCTCTGCCTGCCTGGCTTTACTTGCAGGGCCTTGGGCCAGCTGTACCGCTGTGACAGATGCAGGACTCGTTCCTCCAATTCTGGACTAGAGGAGCATGGAGTGATAGCAGCCTGCTTGCAGATTGTATATTCAACCTTTCTTAAAAAGGGAATTCTCCTGCCCAGACCAGTTCTGGGTTAGGCAGTTCCTGATATATCCAAGGTATATAACCTAAAATTGATTTTGGGTCTACAGGCTCTCACTTATCCACCATCAACAGTGTGACTTCTTGAAATGTGGATTCCAGGCATGACCTGTGACAGCTCCTTTCCCTTCCTGCAGGTCCAGCTAGCTGAAATGGAAGCATTATCCCTCAACTCAGACAAGTCCTCTTCCATCCTTCTAGGAGATGAGTCAGACAGTCGAAATGCTGCTCAGCTGAATCCTAAGGAGATCAAGGTTAGCCTCAGACAGCCATGGGCACCTTACACCATATGCTGTACTTATGCCCCTGCTCATTTCAGGTGTTCTGTATTCATCCAGGTGTCCCTGCTGAGGAATATAATTCTTGCCATTTTTCAAGAGCTTCTCTATAGAGACATACTGTGGAGTAGGATTTGAGGAGAACAAAAGAATAGATGTATTTGAAAGTTCTCTTCACTGCTGTTAGTAACTTCCTCTGAATTAGTCAAAAGGCGATTTGGGCTGGAAAATTGAGCATCTCTTAGCTAGCTTGAAGTTATTATCAGAATCCGTTATTCTTGAGGCTTTGAAAAGTCTGCTCTATCATCTTCCATTAAATTTCACAAGGCTTTGTCCTCACTTATTTTTTCCAGCAGGATGGCCAGGAGAACCCTGACACCACTGGGGCAGACTATCTGGGGGAACGCCTGCTTCCAGCATCCGGTGAGGATGGCTCTACAAACCCAGACAGTTATCTGTGTGAAATAGAGAATACACCTTTCGACTCAGTTCAGTCTTGGTTAAAGCATGAAGGTAACAAAGGTGAGCAAGGCTCTCGTTCTCCAGATCTGCTGAAACTGTGGCTTGGTTTAGCTCTGTTTTTCTCCTGCTTTCCCTCTGCCAGGGGGAGAGTTAATGGGACTTGGGGTTACACTAACCAAAAATTAGCTTTCAGTTTGCTAATTTGCTTCAGGAATGGGGGGTGGACCAGTTCCTTCATTTTTATTGCTAGTTTTTATATCTTCCCTCAGACATGACTCTGTGCAATATTGTGAAAGTGCTGATCCCCATTTGCAGTAGTGCACCCATGCACGGTCAGAAAAGACTGGGGACAGATTCTCCTGACATGACAGCTGGATGAACTGTGCTCACTCAGCACAGAAAAAACACTGCTGCCCCCTGAGACCAAGTAAAGGTTCAGAGAACATGTAACACATGTCTGCCCTTGGTGGAAGTGTTCCAGTTCTACTCTTGAGCATGCCCTGGTCTCCTGTGGTCCCCAACTTTCCCCAACCACCACTTAATTTATCTCCCTTCGTCCCTTGCCTTGCAGGATCTGGGATGAATGTCCTCTGGCAGTGATATATACTTGAATCAAGTATAGCTCAGCATTTCTCTGTGAGAGCAACAGCAGAGCTGGCCTGTCACCTTATGGCTCTGAGCTCTGTTAGGTCTTCCAGGTCTGGTGCAGGTTATTGTGCAAAAAGTGGGATCCTTAGTCTGAACACCAGACTGAGGCTTCTTGGCCAGGAGTGCATGTTCCTGAATATCCTTTGTTTGTTGGACCTGAGACTTTGCTCAGTGTAACAGCAGCAAAGGCACAAAATAAAATCAGAGGACCCTTCAACTTTTTTTCTCCTTCTATTTCTGTTCTCCTCCCCTTTCTTTTGATGCTCTGTCAGTCCCTCCCAGACCCTTCTCTCCAGGTGCATCTTCCCCTCTGTTACCTGTACCAACAGAATTTTTCCACCCAGCCATCTCTGCCACCCAAACAGGGCCTGAGGAAGTCTCATGTCCACACAACCTTCCTAAGATCTCTCTGCAAGGCTCATGGGCATCACTGAGATCTCCAGGTGTGAACTGCTCACTTCTCCATCAGGTGAGGAACCTCACTTCTGTCTGCTAGGAAAATTCAATTTTCACATCCCACCCAAACAGAGGGGACTGAACAAGGAGGAGAGCAGAGAAAGGAGAGAGGCAGTCGTGGTCACAGGCTGGGTAGCCTGGATAACTTGGATCTGTAGGAGGAGCACAGTGGACTGTAGAATGCAGAAGGGTAGGGAGGAGAGAGGGTAGTATAACAAAGTGGTGCTGGATAGCTCTCACCCCATGAAGTCATTTGTTCTTCTACTTTGGATTAACAAATAGTTTGACAGCTGCAGTGGGTCCCACATGAAGATGAAACCACGTCACTCTGTAGCTCCCCCCTGGGTCCCTGGCACTAGGTGTGCTGCAGACACCTGCATGCACAGCAGCCATGGTGTGGGCCAGGGAGGTGACAGCTGCACAGCCTCCTCGGATCCTCTTAACACTGTGACTCCAAGTCATGCACCTTCTTGACTGGAACAGGCTTCTTCCTTCTTGATTGGAACAGGCTTCTTCCCACCTGCATCCTCCATATCCCTTAGTGCCCATCCACACACTGTGTCCCTAAGCTCACTGTTTTGCACTGCCCACTTAACTCTCGCATCCCAGAAAGGTGCCATCTCTTTCTGAAAAGGCAGCTATTTCTCACTAACAAAAGAGAAGAATAAAAGCGGGGGGACATCAGGTGTCTCTGAAGTGCAGAAGACGCAGAAATGAAAGCCCAGTAGAGATCCCTGCTATTGTTCTTGGAAGATACTCCAGGAACAGGGGCACTCTGTTCCAGTCAAACTAAAAAAAATAAAATCAGATGTTATTTAGCTATATATGACAGACACTATTGGCACTATACCAATGTGTATAAATTCACCAAGGATAAATTTAGCCTTGGTCTGAGACTAAGTTGTTGCAGTGTTGAAATTTCTGGTTTATATTAAGATACAAAAGAGGTAGAGCCCTGGAACTGGCACACCACTGGGACAAAAGTATTGAACTGCTGTAAAAGAGAAATTAGTAAACTTCTGATTATTTGACAAAGACTGTGTTGAATAACTATGGAAACTGCTTCAGGAGACTGCTCCCTGTCCTACATGCATCATTCCCAGTGCAGTGTCCCAGTGATGATCGCAGACCAATTTCCTAGAAACAACTAAAATGCAGCTTAACTAGGTGAGCCCTGATACAAGGAAATTAAGGCTGTTTCCTCTTCCTGCTGGAAGGGCACCCCACCTTTGTACCCTAAATGAAAGGGTAGTTGCTGCTAGTGCTGGTCTAAAGAACCATGGGGCCTCTCTTCTCTCACCAGATACTGCTGATTTTTTTATGTCAGCAATAGGAAGTCTGTACAGAAGTCCCTTGATTCCTTTGCAGCTGATAGATGTGTCCACAGTCTGTGTGGCAGGTTTATAGGGAAGCCATGAGTGGGGACCCACAGGGAACCTCAGCTCTGCTGCCTCCTGGACCATCAGTGCTCAGGGAGAGCACAGTGGTGGGTGCTGCAGGGCTCACAGACACAGCATCCCTTCCCTTTGGTGGAGCACATTCACGTGGGAGGGGCAGATTCATCCTGAAGCAGAATGAAATTAGCTCAAAATATCGAAACCTTTCCTCCTCCTTGCCCAGAAGGAAATCCCCATGGCAGCCTGCATGGCTACTTCTTTGTAGCATTGGTTGGTTTACGGCTCCCTTCCCTAGCAAAGAACAGTGAAAGAGGAATGGAGTTTTCCCCCTTTCTGTAATAGTGGCTTATTTTCACACCCCAAAGTACCCCCAAAACCAATAAGGTAAAGTCCCTTGCTCACTGTCCATCTCCTTCCTGAGAACTGTGTTTTCGCGCTCCCGCTCCCCAGTCCCCCGAGAGCGACACGTCGCTGGACAGCCGGAGCAGCAGCTCGGCCGGCAGCCTGCAGACCACGCTGGAGGACAACAGCCTCAACCTCAGCGACTCTCCGCAGTGCACCCTGGACCTGCCCGTGGCTCTGTGCCCCGTGCCGGCGGCGGGCAGCCAAAGACCCCTGGCAGCCCCCCTGTCCCCCGCCTCCCGCCGCCGGAGCCTGCGGGGCCGGGGGCTCTTCAACCTGCGGAGCCTCTGCCGCCACCAGCGCAGCCACAGCAGCGGCGGCAGCACCAGCCCCGGCTGCACCCACCACGACTCCATGGACCCTTCGGATGAGGAGGGGGCGGGCAGCAGCCTGCGCGGGGGTGGCAACAACAGCGAGCCCTCGGAGACGCTCAGCAGCCTCTCGCTGACCTCGCTCTTCTCGCCGCCCCCTCCGGGGCTGACCGTGGTGAAGAAGTGCAGCAGCACCAGCAGCCTCCACGCCAGCCCCTCGCCCCGCCGCCCCGCCGCTCACCACGCCAAGCCCTTCTACACCGTTGACCCTCGCGGCTTCCTCTCCATGCCTTCCTGGGTGACGGACTTCTGCAAGGACACCCCCTCGCCCAGGGAAGGAGAGGAGCCGGATGGCCCCGGCAGACTGGGGACAGGGGACCGCAGCTCCCCGCTTCCTTCCGGGCTGGAGCTGGGAGACGGAGTCAGCAAGAGGAACAGATGAGGGTCCCTGAGGTGCAGGGAGGGAGCATTCGGCCGCTGACATGGGGAGCATGTTTCATTAGCTTCTCCTTGGCAGCAATTCCAAAGGATTTGCAAGAAAAAGAAAACAGGCAAACAAAAATTTATAAATATATATATATATACGTAAATATATATATATATATACATATATATATAATAAATATTCTGGTACCGTACCTCAGAGGTGTGGGAGAGTGCAAGCAATACGGGAACAGTCCTGCCTGAGGGCAAGACCTGGACCACCACCCCAGAGACTATAGTGACAAGAAAAGGCCATGGGGCTGGCAGGGACACAACCCTCCAGCCAGGTGACTGCCATGTGGCAGCTGTTTAGTTATATATGTATACATATATAGAGAGATCGATTTATTTATTTTTTTTACTGAGAGATTATGAATTTCAGAAAGTGCTAAGGAGGAACAAGAGAATGGGAGGCCTAAAGGAGCTGCTACACCAAACTGTGAGGGTGGGGGTGAAGGGAAGGGAAGCAGGGTAAGCGGCAAGGGAAGAGCATCTGGGGCTTGCCTTGGGTGTTTCTGGGAACTTCTTTATTGTCCATGCTTCCATTTCCAAGGTTAAAAATTGTGGGCCAGATCTTCAGGATGAGCATAAATTGGCAAAACATGCTGTTGGTGTAAAGCAGCAGAGTTCTGGCTTGAGGTGAATTCATGCTGATTTACAGCAGGTGAAAATCTGGCCCCAGCAACAGAGAAAAGCAAATAGCCATGGACCACAGGGAAACGTTTTGAGGTGAAAAGCCTTGCTTTGAAGGGAATGTGTGAACACAGCGGGCACGCTCATAGAAGGAGGAATGGAGACTACATGGCTTATTTTTGTTGTTGTTTTGTGGATTTGTTTTTTTCATTTTCCAAAGAAAGAAAACTACAAAGGGAAAAAATTACAAGGCTCATGGGGATATTTGGAGTGGGAGAAGTAGAGTGGAAGGGGAAAGTAAAAAGGGGAGAGGAAATCGAACTTCCCCCTTTTATTTGCAGTAATTGTGATATTTTATTTTAGAAGCCTAAAGGTGCAAAAATTATCCCTAGAGAAACCTGTTATTTTTGTATCTATAGCTATATATATTAAAAGAATACAAAACCTAGAGTATTAAAAAAGACATAAAAGCAAAGGGGGCTTCAACAACACAAAACACAGTCAGTCCCTTGACTGAGGGCTAACCCTGTTCCGAGTTCCAGTGGGAAGACCCTGCAAGGACATTCTCAGCTCAGTGGTGGTTCTGTCTCCTCCCTAGCATCATCCTCTGGCATTTTCCTGGTTTGCATCAGTGTAGCTGGGACCAGAGTCCTAATCAGTGCCAGCCATGGGCATGGAGAGCAGCAAATACTGATTGGAGAGTGTGTGTGTGTTTGTGTGTGCATGCCATTGTAAGGATGCTGATGTGTGCTGTGTCCAGGCCAACTGGCTCACCAGCTGGAGAGATGGGTGAGAGGGACAAGGAGAACTGCAGCTCTCCTTGGCTCTGCCTCGCAGGGCACTGGGAGCGGGGAGGATTCCAGAGGGTGAGGTCAGAACAGCACCTCAATCCATGACCTGCCTCAGGATCCAGGATTCTGTCCAGCATGATCCTCTTCCAATGTGGTTGCAACAAGGCTTCCAGAGGCTGCATCCCTCTTTGTTTTTCCAGAGGTACAACTGCACAAGTCTCCTTCCTGGCAGGACCAGCCTGCATTTCCTCCTGCAGCAACTCCAAGGTTTTGTACCCTTCCCAGATTTGCAAGTGGGTAGGAAAACCAACCACCCAAGGGGAACAAAGGATTTTGGATGTCATGTACCACCCCAGGGATGTTCCACTCAGGTGTGTCAGAGAAGACAGACTGGGAAGGACAGCAGGGAGATGATAGCAGCCTAATGGAGACAGGAATGTTTAGAGCATGAGGAGAAGGAGCAGGGCTTCCTGTCCCATTTTTTCCTCAGACCAAGTGGGCCTCTGCAGCCCTCACAGAGGTCTCCCAGCTGGCATTGTGAAGAGGGCAGCACAAAAGATGTTCTGATTTTATTGTGACCTGTCTGACTTTAAAGCAGCTGCTGCATCTTACAAACCAGGGTTGTAAACAGCGAGCACATCACTTGGGACCAGCAGCCAGGACAAGGATAATTACCGTGGAGACTTAATTAATTTGCTCTGTTGCAAGCGTGCATGCTGACTGCAGGGAGGTCAGACCTGTGAGTAGAGGACAGGAGAGCCTGGGTCCTTGTCCTTGCAGAAAGGATGCAAATACATATTTATTAAAGCAATAATAAGGGTTTTTAAATGCTTTTTTTGCACTGGTGGTTCTTTGGGTGAGTTGCCCCTGCTCACTGTCCCTTGGGCAGAGAGGAGGGACACGACACATGGTTTCACATCCTCAGGGAAGGAAGTCAGTCCCTAAATGGCTGAACAATGAACTTGGGTTGTACAAGGCTTCGACCCAAACCCAGAGCTGCTTTGAAGCCAGAGGTAGGGCTTACCAAAAAACCCAAGGAGCTGAAACCCATCCAAACCCCAGACACTTCAATGCACAGAGTGCTCCTTGGAAGCTTATCACAAGAGAACATGGAGGTGGGACTCCAAGCTGTCCTGGCAGTTGTATGGGCTGTGAAATGTTTCAACTGAGCAATGGGAGAGACATCAGAGGTTTGTGGAGTGCTAAAAATCACCTTTATATTTGATCATGAAAGAAGCATGGCCTGCACTTGGGATAGCTGGGAGGGAAGAAGGGTAAAAAGATGGTGGTGGTGACCTCATGGGGTGACTGCAGCCCCTTGGATGGATATCTCTAGGCTTATTCCCGGTGGTCCCTGGAAGTGACATCTTTGTTTCTCCTGTGGTTTGGGGTTTATGGCAGTCCTTCTGCTCTGCAGGATGTCTCCCATTCACCTCCCAGCAGGGTCATGCCACCTCACCCACCTCCTTGCAAAAGGGCTTTCACCCTCCCCTCCATGACTGGAGCAAAAGGCTTCTGGCTCAGGAAGGAGGTTGCCATGGAAACAGAAGACTAGATTATCCTTAAAGACTATTTTGTCTCTTTCTTTTAATTATTTACTAACTGTTTCAATAAGAAACAGAAAACATCTATCCTTCCCAAAGAGGAGGCAGAACACTAAACCCCAGCAAGGACTTTGTGGTTTTGCTGGGGATTTCTGCAGTGCTTCAGGTTGCACAGTTTCTCCTGGTGACAGCTGCCTTTCCCAGCTATCCCTGGCTGTTGGCACACAAAACCTCTGGCATCACCCACCCACCTCCCAGGCAACACCTTAGGATTTGTCCAGGCATCTATTCAGCCTCTAATACTCCCCACATCCCACAAGGGACTGTACCGCAGGCAGTCCCTGCCAAGGTGCTCTCTGCTGTCATTAGCCTGATATTGCTCTCCTTTATCCATTTAGGCTTTTGTGGGGGTAGAGGGGTTGTTTTGTTTTGGAGGTTTTTGTCAGGCCTGTGTAAAGGACTGCACACCACCATCCCCCTGTGAAATTCTTATGAACTGAGCAGGACTTGGTGGGAGGGGAGGAACTGAAACCATTATTGAGCAAGAAAATAATTTTCCAAATAGAAGAAACATAAAGCAGAAAACCTTGAAGTGTTTAAAGGAATTTTGTACTTTTCCCACCAAAATGGCTCTCACATTCAAAATGCTCCCAAAGGCCATCACAGAGGTATTGTGGCCTGGTTGGCCTCTGGTGACTGAATCCTCAAGACCCCAGGCCAGTTGTCCACCTGATGGGGCACTGAAGATGGGTCCCAGGCAGAGAGGTGCCTGCACACCCACTGTACAATGAGAGCAAAGGTTGTCCTAACGCTGGATCAGAAGCAGAGATTTCTTTTTAGCTAATGTAACTAAAACCTCCACATTTATTATGGAAGATATGGAGGTAAGTGGCTTGGGTTCACTTGGGTTCATCACAAGAATTCCACAGAGAAGGAAAAAATTAAACCCTGTGGATTTTTTAACTAGCTGTGACACAAAACACAGTGAACCTTGTAGGAAGAGCTTGGTACCTTGCAAAGTCAGGCACCTGGATGTTTTCCACCCAGTTCAGTTTATCTATATGTGACCTGACTTTCCAAGTGTCTCCCTTCCCTGCTCTTCACGAATACTTTATGAGATCTGCCTTGCTTCTCCTTTTTTCCATGTTATTTTTGTTCCTTGCTAGGGACTGGTTTCCAGTAGGAACTCACTATCTCCATATCTTTGAGTTATCACTCATTTCTTCCACCTCATTTAGATATATATATATGTTTCTTCTGTAGCACTTTTTCCTTCTTCTGCATATTTCCAAGCCCCTGTTTACATTTACATGAGATCCTGCCACACAGGAGCTGGAGCTGGCAATCTGCTATTCAATATTTATGCCTCCCGGCCACTTCTAGAGCAGATGTGCTCAGTTTACAGGGAAGGAGCTCTCCCCCCCACCAAAACCAGCATCCCAGACACTGGTTTGCAGCACACCTCTGCTTTTGCTCCAACATCAGCTGCAGCAATAAGCAATAACAATCCGCCCTTCCCCTTATGCCAGCGATGGGATTGCAAAGATGAGCCATACGGCAGGGTTCCTTCTCGGCCTTGCTTGGCGTGTCAGCAGCACTGCTGAGCATCTTTCATGCCCATGACATCAGTAAGAGCAGGGAGGACTCCATACCTCCTGCAGTTGCTCCCATGAGCAGCTGGGCTGTTGCCATGAAAAGCACAGCAGGCTCCAGCTCACACTCCCCCTTTGCTGTGCAGTGTTGTGGACACAGAGGAATACAAATCTTTTTCCTTAGTGGTTTTGTCTGTACTCACCAAAGTCGACAGATACAACTCTCCATCTGTCTCATGGTCCACAGAGCAGAATGATAGCAGAGGGAGAGGTACTGATTTTCCAAGGACATTTTCAGAGACCAGAGCACTTTAACCTTCTGTCTAATGCTGCTTTAACTATCTGCATTATTTTGGAGAACTTTGAAAGATGCTGCAGTTGTGTTTTGTTGTTTTGTTCTGTTCTGCTTCTGGTTGCTGGGGCAGTATCGGTGCACATAGTGCACCACGCAAACAAAGCATCTCTTCCTGCAGCCCTTCCCCTTCTTTCCTCCAGCTGACTCAGCCTGGATGAAATTTTTGAACTGTAAGTTACCTGCTTGTGCTGACCACAGTGAGAAGGGATTTTTCATAGTTCTGCTGCCACAACTTTCTTTCTGTTCTTCTATTTCTTATGCTGCTAATGGAATAGCACTGTTCCTTCACAGAGTCTGGCAGAGTATCTTCAAAAAGCAACCACCCAGCACAAGCAGGCAGGCCAGCCACTCTTCCTTCACTCAGAAACATTCAGAGAGGCTAAGATGCTGCTTCAAAACAAATGATCAGTGATACCATGGGCTCTGTGGATGCCAGTCTGAGGAGAAACTATTTTTTAGTGAAACATCTTTAATCCAAGATTTGCTCTTAAATCGAAAAGTGCCTGTTTAGGAAAGAGCCACCCACACACAAGGAGGAGAAGCATCGTGCAAGATCTCAAGGTATGTGATCCATGCACAGGCAAACATTTTTATTACCCCACAAGTCCTTGGTATAAGACTTGCTTTTGAGCTATCACAGCTTTGGAGATAAAGCACCAGGTGGACCTTCCTCTAAAACTACCACTGTCATCCTTAGCTTCATCTTATTATCACTGGGATAACAATGAAAGTGGGTGATCCCATTTCTCCTTTCAATTACTTCATCAACACAGTTCATTTATTTTTTCACTTACACACTTCTTTTCTCACCTCTTTATCTGAATCATATGAAGGGTTCATTTCAAGATGATCTACACATATATTCTAGTTAATAATAGATATTTCTAAGAAGAGCTGAGTGCGGTGTAAATGGGGTTGTGTGGATAAAAGATCTGCTTTTGTGTGTATTATCCCCCTACATACATACAACTACCCCATCTTCCCTGTACACTAATATTTTTTGGTAATTTCTTTGAAATTACCTTACCCTGAATGTAGAATTAATAACACATGAGACTGTTAATGATCATTGGCCACTGATTAGTTTCTGCTGTTATTGTGAGCCCAGGCATAGGAAATAAGTCAGGAAGGGAAGAAAAAAAAAAAAAAAAAAAAAAAAAAAAAAAAAAAAAAAAAAAAAAGCAGCCAACAACAAAACAACATGGCATTGAATAAAAAAAAACCAGAGAGACTATTCTGAAACTCCCTTGGTGTCTGCTCAATATTTATTCATATGCTTCCATAGTCACTGCTGCTTTGTGTATGTGCGTGGGCGTAGGCATATACTTGTTTCAGGGTGGCTGTGGCTTATAAACAGATCTCCCACTGGTCTCTTTTTTCAAGGATATATTAAAGCAGCCCAAACTGCTGACTCGGGACACTGCTCACCAGCAGAGTCCATAGCACTGGGGCAGGCAATGTCTGGGCAACACTGTCTGTAACTGGTTGCAAAGGTCTCTGCTTGCCCCAGGGCAGTGAGCCCCGTGTCCAGCCATGTTCTGTGGGCCTGGGACAAGGGGCAACCTCAAAGTGTGGCAGCCTGAGGGGTTGGGCACAGCTGGGCTGCAACCTGTGCTAGTCCAACCTGCTTCTGTGGGCAGGGGAGAGAGGGGCATTGGGTTGGCAGGGAGCTGAGCTGATCATGTGGAGGGGCATGAGGGGACCTGGGGCTGTGGGAGCCACCACGTGTGTGTTTGTGCGTGTGCACTTGCACTGCTGGGGACCAGCAGGACTCTCCTCATGCTGTACAAATTGCTACTCCATCTACTAATCAGAACTGAAACTCTGGCACTTCAGCATCATTGATTTGCTCAGGAACCCAAAGAGGTCACAGATCCATGTTGAAACACATTGAAATACTCTCCCTTTAGGGCAAGGATGTTCAGGCACCTACACTGGGAGGCCAGGGAAATGGCAGCTCTCCCTGTGGTAGAAACCACCAGTGTGCAGAGCCCTGACTGGGGTGGAACAATGTGGCAGTCGCCCTTGTGCTGCTCACAGATTTGGAAGGTTAGTTATTGTCTACTAGATGATGACTCCATCCCAGCCTGACTGATTAAAAAAACAGCCTTTTCTTTCAGGCTCCTATGGACACAGCATTTTAATGTTTATTTGTGTCCAACCAGCCTAGGTAACAAAGAGGTGAGAGGGCCTGAGGGGAATTTGCAGTAATGATGGAGAGAGCTAAGGGTCTGGAGAAGATCTAACTCCTGGCTTCCTATGGATGATTGACCTTGAGGGACAGGACACACCAGGGGTGCAGGTTTCTTCCCTCCAGCCTCACCCCAGCTTGCTGCTGCATTTTTCTGCTCTGTAAATACCACACAAATCAATGCAGCAGCTAATGTGGCATTTTGACATCTGAGGGAGGATTATTTCACCAGGAGTTTATAAACCTGCTTCATCGAAAGCTCAGAGTCAGCAAGCAGATGCCACCTTGCAGCCCTTGCCTGTCTCCTGGTGGCAGCCTCAGAGGGACAGGCCCCACGTGTGTGGAGAGCAATGGGGCTGTTGCAGCACTGGATGAGTCCAAGCATGCAGGTAGGGAAGGAAGGAGGCAGCCTAGCTGGTTGTGTTGTTTGCTTTGCACTGGTGATGATGCAGTGGTATCATTTTCATGCTAAATGCTAATTTTCTGCTTTGCTGGCCTCAGAATAGCCTACATTCATATCCTTCATTGCAGCAATTAAAGGGATGGGTGCTCAAGCTGAGGCACTTGTGATGAGCATGATTTTAATCAGTGTGCACGAGAGAGAAGGAGGAATGTGATTGCCTTGCTGCTGCTGTGGGAACACGTGACAGCCCATGAGTGGTAGGAGAGCCCCTAACTGGTATGAGCATGTATCAGCTCCAGCTCAGCACTGGACTGGGAAGAGCAGGTTTGCCACACCTTCCATTTCTCTATCTGGTCAGGAATTGCTGTTTGATTTCAGAAAACATTGGAACAAATCACCTGCTCCCCTGCCTCATGTTTCTACCCCGTGATACCACCCTCCAAGGTGCCATGCATATGGCACAGAGATCCCCAGCCGCTGCGAGACAGGCTGAGCATCACTTGCCTGTCCCCCACTGTGGGGAGGCAGGGCAGGAGGAGAGGGCCACACTGCACATGCAAGATTTCCAGGTGTGCCTGTAGGCAGAAGGATGGAATTCCATAGGTCCCTGCTGTGAGACTGCATCTGAGACTGCTCTGCACGGCTGGGCAGTGAGTCCATTGTGAGAGTGCCAGGAGCAGTATTAGATGTAAGTACTTAAGCATTTACACTGTTTGCCTAAATCATAAAGCTCATCCTGCTAGATATGCTTACACATCCCCTCTGCCTCTTCAGCTGGCTTAAATGTCCCTCCAAAGGGGAAGAGGGACTATGTCCCTTGAATCCTCACTGCTTTGCTTTTCCTCAGTGTGGCTCAGTGACCATGTTTGCAGGGAGGGGACCACCCTGCCAGGTTTCCGAGCAGAGCTGTACCTCTCCCTGCTGCTGCCACAGCACTATGGAGTCACAGCGGGTACCATGGGTAAAAAACCCCTGAGAGGTGGAGTGGGGAGGGACACTGGGGCTTGGTTTCCCATGTCAAGGGATCTGTACGTGTAGGGATATCTGCAGGAAAGGAACATCTAGGGAGAGACCAAACTCGTATCAAAACTGCAGGAGCCACTTGGAGGGAAGCAGGGGATAACAATATTTCTGGGACTCTACAAGCTTGTACAAGTTTCTAGTACAAGCTCTACAAGTTTCCTAGTTCATATTTCAGCTCTTCTTTGAATATGTCCCAATTCCTTCCTACATGGGTGGGTACACCTTCCACTTAGACTAGGTTGCGCAAAACCCTGTCCAATCTGGTTTTAAATAATTCCAGGGATGGAGCAAGTCCCTGTCTGTCTCATCTCCCCATCCCAGGGCCTACCTACTATTTTTGGCACCCAGAGGTGGTAATTGCAGATAACACAAAAATCAGAGGAGTGGCTGGTTTTGTTCTCTTCCCCAGTTCAGAGAAGATCTTGAATCTTTTCTCTGGATTAGCCACCATATCTCAATGCCTGTCCTGCTCCCACAGGTAAACTTTTTCACAGACATTTGAATACTTACCCTATTTTTCTGGAGGTTTTAACACTGCTGCTGCTCTCTGGTCAGGCTGGGTAGCCTTTGTAATCAGTGGCAATCCGGGGCAAACAGCCCCCACATACCTACAGCACAGCTTCACAGAGAGAAGGTGGACTCTTTCATCCACTGAGCTCACAGATCATGCCCAGCAGAACCTTCTGTCAGGCCCCATCTGACCTCTCTAAAAAGCTCCTCTTCTGTCTAGGCTGGCATTCAAGAGGGGAGGACAGACACAGTAGGCACAGGTGTGTCAGAGGTGTATGTTCATTGTTAAAAAAAAAAAAAAATCTCTTTTTGACCCGCAGCATCTGAAGCAAGCTGCTATTTCTTTTTTCATCATGGATAGGTGGGCTTCCAGGGCTCAGGCATTTCCAGGACAGGGGCAGGACATGCTTGTAGTGTGGAGTGAAGGGGCCAATTTGAACCTGCTCCACATCCCAAAAGCCCATGTCAGGGAGGGCACACTACAGCACAGGGAAGAACAGGGGAGACTCTGGCTTGGACAGATAGGCAGTGAATTCCCTCTCCCTCCTGCAGAAGCTCAGGGGAGAAGGGAGGTTTCTCCCTCACACTGGCTGAGCTTTGAGCTGTGTACTAATGACAACACAAGGAGGAGAGGAACTAGAGATTGACAGCCATGTTATGTGTAGTATGTATAATTTGCGCCTATAAAGGGATATATGGGTAGAAGTTTTATATGATTAAAATATAGACATAAAGCAGGCGAGCTGGGGCAAGGGGGTTGCCTCACGTATGTTAAAACCGTTGCCGATAAGGCTTCATTTGCAAGTTAGTACATGTGGCTCGCTTGGAGATGGGCTGTTTCTCAAAATAATCTGGGAATTCCCACGTGATGATCGTCAGTCCCGACAACTCCCTGAGATTGGGATCACTGGAACCTCTGGAAGATGCATCTCAATGCCGGGTCCCCATAACCCAATCACCGATGTACATCGCTTCCCGGACCTCGAATTGTTCAACCCGGTGCAGAGAAAAGAGCCTTTATGAATATGTGGGACTTTGAAAGGAAAGAAAAGGCTGATCGCCGAAATCCTGGCCTCCAGCAAAATAAACTGTATAAAAACTGCTCGCGCAGGACAGATGGTGTGAAGCACAAGAGAGCCTCTGCTAGAGCGGTTGGACCTGTGTCTTCACCCAGGCCGATCCCTTTGCTTTGTGGCTGGCTCAGATAGAATTTGATCACTATAATAAAGATTGTTTTTTTCTTTTTAATTTGGCTGGGTCAATTTTTACCTATAACAGCCATGAGAGATTTTTGTTGCTGATTAGGATAGACCTCTCTCCATCTCTTCTTCTTTCTTTCCATTTATTCTGCACCTCCCCCTATTTCCTTCCTCCAAACCCTTTCCTCCAGCCCAGCCGCCTTCTTCCCTTTGTCCTAGTTCTCCTTGCCTTTCAGTAAGTAAGGAATTAAATAAGCCTCTATGGAGACAAAACCAAATGCAATAGCATCCCTTGCCTCCCTGGCTAGGATGTTGATGAAGTTAGTGAAGAGACATCTCCTTAGGATGCTGCTTTTATTTTATTATTTATTCCAGCATGCACCAGGTCAGGACTTTGGGAGCATCCTTGTAGCCACATGCATGCTGCAATAAAAAAGCTCACTGTGAAGTCCCAGAGCACCCACATACCCAGGCACCTGTCACCTGAAGTGACAATAACCTCCCCCCAGGCACTGCCCCACACACAGGAAAGGTGGGCGCTGACTAGCACCAAGGGCTCCCCATCACTCAGATGAGGCCCACCTGGAAACAGCAATAAAGAGGGGTCTAAGGTACCAGCCTCAGGATGTTTGTGTTTAGTAGGTAATGAAGGAACCTGAGGAGTAAATTAAAGAAGGAAAGATACAGAGGAAGGGTTTCTCTGCTTTACAGTGTGCTTGGCTGGAGCCATCCCTCGGTGCTGCTATCTTGTATCTGTGCCATCAGGGTAAATAAGCCTCCTCTTGTAAATGCTGACCTCAAGCTGTGTAGTAAATTCTGGTACCAGCCAAATCTGTGTTCAGTCGCTTGCAGCACTGTGTTCTTCTCAGTATGATGCTGCTGTATTGCTTTCACCACAAGCACCAAGCGCTGTTAGATGCTTTCCTTTGGGACTCAATTCCAGGTACAGTGCAGCATCTTGTCAAATTTTTTTATTGCTTGCTCTCACTCCTCACATTTCAAAAGCAGCAAAGTTTGCTGTTATGTGTTTTGCCATGTTTTTACTTCTGAGCCAACTTAATCTTTGTGTTTTCCTTTCTCTGTTAATCTCAGGATTAAGGAAAAGCTGTGAAAGTATGATTTGAGCTTTTAGAAATATTTTCCGCTTTAAAATAAAAGAAAAGAACAAATTAACCTGCAATGAGGAACCCTTTTTATTTAGAACTGAATTAATGAACTCCCACTGAAGATGGGCATGTTGGGCATTAATATATATATAATTATGCAAAACCACTGTTATGCCTCTAATGAAAATTAGATTCTACCACTGAGGCTGTGTTTGGTGATAGTGTATATCTTCATTTGTGCTATATTTATTCTTCTTTCCTAGCTGCATGACCTAGGATTACAGTTGCTATGGCGATAAGAGAGTTAGTGAAGGAAGGAGTGAAAGGTAAGTTTGTGTGTCTGCCTGTGCTGCGGGGGCTGGGGGGGGGGGGTGGGTGGCAATCTCTGTCCCCTGTGCTGCGTCTGCCTCCTGCTACTGCTGGCACTGAAAGGCTCTACTGCACAAGTGATGGTCATTTCTCAGTGACTCAGGGATGGGTGCTCAAGCAGCAGAGCAAATCGGGTTGGTTTTTCTCTTCCCAGCAGTGTGTGTGCATAACCAGGCCATGGGACTGTTTTAGTGAGGTGGGGAGCTGATCCTTTGTGTGCATCTTTGCTGCTGGCCTTGGAGGGGTTTAGAGGTGGATTCTGGGGCTACTGGGGACCAGAGTGAAAGCCTCCAACTACTCCTCCGCATTTGTTGAGATGGATTTGTGATCTCGTGTGCCCTGGGCTTGGGTCTGGAGGGGCTGAGCAGTTTTAAAAGATGTGTAGCTGTGATGAATTTGGCAGAGCTGGGTAAGCAGCTGACCTTGATGATCTTAAAGGTCTTTTCCAACCTAAGTGACTCTTTGGTTCTATGAGTAACAGCTTTGTCTCCCTTCAGCTGAGTTACATTACCAGCCCTCTTGCTGGGGTTTGCTTTGCTGCGGGAGACCAGCATTCCCCAAACCTTTCCAGAGCCAGTGCCACCTCCAGACCAGAACAATGGGCTCAGGAGTGCAGGACTTCTTTCAATAAGTAGTTGATGTGGAGGAGAGTCTGTCCTTGGTGCAGCTTTCTTTGTTGACAAAGAACACGTTTCCCTGAGCGCAGCTGCCCAGACCTCTGTATCTCTTTCAGCCTTAGCTTGCCCTGTATGTGTGGGAAGTGCTTCCCTGGCTTCCTGCCCACCTGTCCCATCCTGCTCTCTCTTTCTCTGCACCCCTCCATCAAAACTGCCATCACCATTTGCTTTAAGCTCCTGGAATGGAATGCTTACCATGGGAACTCAGGCTGGCCAGCCTTGGTAATGACAAGACTGATTCAGACAGATGTTTTTTTTTCCTTGAAATTGTCTATTTCAAAATAGCTGGACAGCTTCTTTTTGTCTTTTTTCCTGAAGGAGCAATGGCTGCTATCACCAACAACTTGAGAACTTTTTACCTGATCCTTCCAGAAGCAGTGCCTTAGACACTCTGTGCAGCTCTGGGTCATGTTCCTCTCTCAGAAACATTATGAATTAGCTAGTGAGTAAGTCTCAGACTCCACCAATTGGTTTCTTTAGCCTTGACTATCTCCTTGGACTTGCTAAACTTTTAATTAGGTATAGATTTTCCCCCAGAGGTCTCATAACGTTGTTTAACAAAAGACAAAAATGTTTTAAAAGAGTCTCTCCTCTTCTGCCCTGCCATGCTTTGCATTTTTCCCCAAGTGAACTCTAAGTGTTTGCAAATTATCAACAGTGCAACCACCTTAATGCAGGCAGACAGCGCTCTCTCACTCTCTTGGACAGGGGCAAGGAAAATGAGCTGTCTGACAGGGACAATCCTGTGCTTGTACTAGTCTGTCCCCTTGAGGAAAACTCTTCCAAGCCACTGAACTTTGCTGGGGTTCTCTTCATGCACAGTCACCCTCTCATCCACAACAATCAGCATCCATCAGCATCCACAGGCACAAAATGCCTGTGCTTACAGAGGACTCCACAGCTGGGGGAGAAAGTGGAAAAACCCCATGGGCAATCAATGCTCATTGGTGATTTAGAGAGCAGGGGGAGTTCTTGTCAGCATAAAGGTAAGGGTGGGAGCTTGAAGGATCTGTATCTTAGCCTGTTGAAGAGTTGCTGCCACCCTCTAATGGGGGAAAAGATATCTTTGTAGCAAGTGCTTTTCTAGCTCAAAAGCTGGGGAAGAGCTGGTACCCTTGCTCCTCCAGCAGTCTGTCTTCCTTCCAAACCCCAACATCATGGGGCTGAGGGCAGAACAAACCTGTGGGACTGCTTAGCAAAGTAAACTCGCTTGCATCTACTCCAAACCACAGGGCTCAGCAGAGCAGGTGCTCAGCTTTCCCTTGAGGACTGTTGTAAAGTGATGTTAAACGTAGCCTGGAGATCAGGAACGTGATTCTATGTGCACAGCCTGGAAAAGCAAGGAAGAATAGAGAGCTGTACAAGGGAATGTGCAGCTCAGACAGATGAGAAGGAGCAAAACAAGCTCTCTCACATTTTTGACTCCCCTTCCTGAGATGAGGAAAATGGGATTCTGTTGGGAATTCATCCTGGCTGAGTCCTGCTTCAGCTGTGCTGTATCTCAAGATGCCTTTGCACAATAGGTACAAGGCTCCGCAAGTGGAGCCAAGCAATAATGAGGGATGACTGTTCATCTAGTTTGGAGGTGTCAGTGAGGTTAAATCAGCCTTCACCCTCCATCAAAACTGCTTCTCCATGAAAGGTTTGGTCATTCTCATAGGACACTCCCTTCTGAGGGAACAAAATCACAGAAGATCCCATATGCAGGCTGGACACACTTTTTAGGGAAGTCTGCTGCCTTCCTGGGGCCCAGGTTAAAGATGTGGAGAGAAAGCTTCCTACCCTGATATGACTCTTGGATTTTCTTCCACTATTGATTTTTCAGGTAGGCAGAGATCAAGTTACAAACCCAAGGGCACTCAAGAGAGACGTTGGGGCCTTGGGACAGCTGGTTAAGGGACCAAGAGCACAAGTGGTGTCCTCATCTATCCTTCCAGTTGCAGGGAATGATGAGGGAAGAACTGGGAAAAGCCAGCAGATCAATACAAGCCTGCTGTCACTGGCAGAATGTTTGGATTTTGATCATGGATCAATTTACGTAATATCAGTCATGCTGGTGATAGACACAATACACCTGATTCAAAAGGGAGAAAGGATCTTTCCACAGGAGTTAATCAGACTTGTGGAAAGAGGTTTAAACTACCTTAATGATGGTGACAATAGGGTTGGGGTTTTATGGGTCAGAATCAAGGGGAAGGCCAAGAAGCCAAATAACTGCTATTTGTGCCTTGAGTGGGTGTTCACTTTGCTGGATGACCAACCTCAAAGCATGCTGGTGAATGGAATTGCATCCAACTGGTGGCCACTTATCAGTGGTGATCCACAGGGCTCAGTACTTGGGCCAGTCTTTAGAATCTTCACCAGTGCTCTGGACAAGGGGATTGAGTGCTCCCTCAGTCAGATTGCAGACAACACCAAGCTGGGCAGGAGTCTTGATCTGCTTGAGGGAGGAAAGCACTAGAGTGGGATCTGAGCAGGCTGGAAAAAAGGAGGCTCAGGAGAGATCTTGTTACTTTCTACAACTACCTGAAAGGAGGTCATGGTGAGATGGGGGTTGATCTCCCAAGTGACAAGAGAAAATGGCCCCAAGTGTGCCAGGGAAGGGGTTGATATGAAATGAGGAAAAATTTCTTCACCAAAAGGATTCTGAAGCACTGGACCAGGCTGCCCAGGGAAGTGGTTGAGTCACCATCCCTGGAGGTATTTAAGAGGCGTGTAGATGTTGCATTTAGGGACATGTTTTAGTGGTGGACTTGGCAGTGCTACATTAACAATTGGACTTGATGACCTTGGATGTCTTTTCCAACCTCATTGATTCTGTGATCTGTTACGAGATGAAGCTTGCCAAGCCATGATTTTGTTGCAGCCACTGTCTGAGGTGAAGGTGAATGCCCAGGAAAGGCAGATTTATTGTATGACCCCTGGGGTTTCTGGTTAATGCCTCAGGTTGCCTTCTAGTAGGGAAGTGTCAGATGATAAGCCCTTGGAGGGGAGGCATTAAGCCTCTCAGGCTTACTTGTGCTGTGGGTCCAGCCCAGGTCAGCAGTGTAACAAGTCATCAACACCGGGCTGAGATTTGGCACCATCTGACAGCTTTGGGCTTCGGTTTAGAGCTGTCAGTACCAGGTCAGAAAAATCAATACAGTATTAAGCAGTGTCTTCATCAGCCTCTGACTTTTGTACCTCCTCCCTTAGCCTTATGCAGGGCCGTATTGATGTGGGTGAGATGTGTGTACACACAAACTTGCAGTGCCTCAGCCAGCTGGGTATATACAGAGAGCTGGAGGCAGCCTGGGTACTGTCAGGCTGGCCTCTTCTCTGGACGAAAACCTTCTGGAAAAAAATCCCAACAGGTACTTTCATGATTTCTCCTCCTCTTCTTCTGTAAATATTCAAAATAGGTATTTAAAAGGGAGCAGCTGCAGTGGATGAACCCTGAGTTGTCATTGTCTTCTCAAGACATATTGGAGTCAACGCTCCAATATCCTTCCCCTCTCCCCAGCCCCCTGCCACCTCTGTGTGCTGCATCCTCATGCTGCCAGGGTTCCATAAAGAGCTTACAGACAGGGATGCAACAAACATATGCTGTGCCTGTAATCCCAGACGAGCTAGGTGCTTAAGGACAGAAACTGTTACCAGTAGGAGCAGTCGGACTGACGCAAAGTGTTCATGGGGAGGGGTTGAGCTGCCATCACAAGTTTGGCCTCTAGGAGGGAGGAGTGGGCAGTAGGGTCAGAAGAGGTTGCCTGACTTACATCTTCAGACATCAATGCAGCAGCATGTCTTCCTCACAGTCCTTGTGTTCAGTTCACACAAGTGCCTTCAAATGTAGGCAGGTCGCATTGAGGGCCAACAGGTAGCCAGGAACTGTGGATGGAGCTGTGAGGGTCCTGTGTTCTTGTTAGAGAGATGAAAGAGCTGGCAAATTCTCTTCATTGCAGGACAAAAGGAAATAGTGGCACTTGGGAGGATGGAGCTGGCTGATGAATTGCCCACCACCTTTGTAACTGCAGTGTTTGCAGGCAGGTTAGCAGCCACAGAACATATCAAAGAGGTGGCAGCTTGGGGCCTGTAGGTGTTTTGGCATTCTTGTTCTGTTTATTTCAAGACCCATGAGATGTTGTGATGTCCCTTTGCATCGATTGCCTGTACTCTCAGGTCATCCCAGGTCATCAAGTTTCTTCCTAGGCTCAGTTCTGGGCCAGCAGGGATATGGTGTCTCCTTACCCTCGTGGGATGACAGGGGGATACATGTTTAAGAGCTGCAGTGAGTTGCCAGGAAGGACAGGCTGATAATCTGTGTACTTGGTTTTGCATTTCTATTCCTTCTTAGCTGGCAGGAAAGAAGTTAGCTGAAACATCTTAACCTGTTGATTTTTATAGTGCATCCTTTTTCCTTATCATGTGGAGAGATGGGAAGAAGAAAGGGACGCAGGAAGGACAGATGGAAAATGAGATGAGGACTGCAGTCAGCTTTAGTCCTCTTTAAATAGCAGTTTACCAATAAGGGCAACTTCTGTGGCTCCATTGTGTCTCACGAATTTGTCTGTGATTTGAAGCACACAGATTGCTTTGAGTACTGCTTTGTTTTTAAAAAGTGGAGTAAAGTTAAATCCATGTGAAAGATGGAAAGCCTTTCTTAACCCCAAAATCAAGGGAGAGAGTTCAGAACAGCCTACCCTGCAATATAGTAATGTACCCTGTAACCCTTGTACTCACTGCTGGTAAGTGTTTGACACCCTGAGACTCCTGCTGAAAGCAAATAATTGGATGGATGTTGGGAGCATTTGGTATTTCTTTTCCTGTATCCTTTTCAAGCTCCTTTTGTCTTTGCTCTTTGGCTCTTATGTCTCAGGATAAATTCTAGTGGTGAGCTTTTCCAAAAGTGAGAGAGAAGCAGCATTTCAGCTCTCCCTATATCAACCTCTTTGGCATGCCTAAAATACAGCACCTTGTACAAAGGACATCTGATTAAATTAAAAGATGGCAAGCTTTGGAACCAAGCTCCAGATCATTGCTAAGTAAAAGTATGCTGTAAAACTAACTCACTGTTCCAGCAGACCACTGAAAGCAAGACCTCTGCAAGATCCATTTGTGCTGGATGTGTGAGAGCTGACTGAGAAAATCCAGATTTTTTGGAATATGTAATATTTACTGATATTATACTAGACTCTATGCTTCAGGTCCTTGGGCAATTCCTATGTACAAGAAGCCTGATAAGACTAACACAGAAGATTGATGCTTTTGCATTATTTACCTTCTCTGTAGCATCAGGCAGTGGTCACAGGAAGACCAAACTGTGTGAAGGGCTTGACTTGGGACAATAGAGCCATTCTTTGTCGGGGAGCTGCATCTTCTTCCCTTCCTCCTGCCTTCCTTGTGCCTTCCAGCGATGTTTACAGGAAGATGAACTGAACTGGAGGTTGGCTGATCCATGACAAGGTTTAGAGCTTCCTGTTACAGATGAGTGAGCAGCTCAGTCATCTTTAACAGGAAGCTCTAAATAGTAAATAGTAAATGTAGTAAATGTCACAGTAAATGGAGATTCCAAGGTTGCAACCAGGACCTCTGGTTGGATAATTTGTACATCTCCCCTTCAAGGGCAGGTTAGGGTGCCTGGAAAGGCAGGGGAAACCCTTTTTGGAGGTGGAAATGTTTTGTTTTGTTGTTTTTTTTTTTTTTTTTACTGTCTCTCAGCAGCTCTCTGGGAACCAGAAGCAGCTTCCATGCTGGGGTACCAGGGGCATTTCTGAGACAAGCTAAAACCCACCAGCTCAAAAAGCAAACCAAATAGCCTGTGCTTTGGGTTAGGGAAGACTGAAATAACTGAGTATCAGTTTGCTCCATTCGTGGGTCCTGAAAGGTGACTGTAATGATGTCACACTAGTGAGGACAGTGCAAGGTGGGGAAGAAGGGAGGGAAGGGAGATTTAGGGTGGTGAGAGCAGATATAACCTGGAGTAATGATGTGGGAAACAGAGCCTGCGGATCAGCAAGGGATTACTGCTTTATTAGCCTCTGGATTAGTGTCCCAGGGCCAGAGAGTGCAGAACAGACTGGATTGAATTATTCCATATCAGATGGTGCTGACGGACTCGTGTGTGTCCCAATAAGCTCCCTGGTTGAGGAGGTATTTTCTGTGTGCAAGGTGGTGTGCCATAGTAAATAGCTTGGACAGGGATGGCTTTTAGGAACAAGAAAACCAACATGGAGATGAGAAATTATGAGAGTACTTGGAAGTGAAGGAGTCATACAGCATTTTTTTTCCTTGAATTGGAAGGGCTCTCTTATTTCCAGATAAAGTCTCTCAAGACATAGCTGGAAATCTCCAGTCTTTGATTGCATTAGCTTTTATTCCAGCACCTTTCCATGTTCCTATTTATTCTTCAAAGGTGAATTCAGACTAGTCAAATCTACATTGACTACAGGTTTAAAATGTCTGGGGATATAATTTTAACCCCAGAAAACAGTCACCTTATTGATATATCTGTGAATGAGGAAGAGAAACAGACTGTGTAAAGGAAAGAGGGCAAATATACCTGCAGCTGTCCTGTAATTATGCTGTGATGTTGGAGGAGGCAACGACAGAGACGAAAGTGGCAGAAAGTGATACTGCTTCAGCAGGGCCTGCACCTCACTGGGAGCCAGTTCCTCAACAAACAGGAGTGTTGTGATGAAACAGCCCAAGTATCCCATTTCCTTCTTGCCACTAGCTATGCAACATTCTCAGGGAAAAAAACATGCAAAGTGGCTTGCCTGGGGAACCTCTGGTTGGGAGGAAGGATGAATAATACTTGGTGTTTCTACTGTCTTATATTTCTGCAATCCTCTGAGCCTGCTGAAAGTGTAAAGAGGCAAGGTGATACCTGTAAGAGGAGTTCTGGCTCCAGTGCTGTGATAGGCCATAAGAAGTGCAGTGTATTGTAAGATAAAGGAAATTCCCAATGCAGGGCTATTACCCTTGCTCTGTGAAATAGATTTAGGTTCTGCTGTATCACAGGTGATGTTACACTAATATTTTAAGCCTTTTTTTGCAAAGGAAAACATCTACATGGGAACCACTTATAACCAATGCACTTTGAGGCTTGAAATGGCAAATCACCAGAATTAGGGCTTTTCAGCAGAGCTGACTCCTCCAGACATCCATCATCAAAGGTTTCTGAATAAAATGCTGGACACTTGAATATATGAAATTTGTTATGATGCAAATATTTGAGAGCTGGGCACTTGGAGGCAGTGAGGAAAATGAAGAGCCACCTAAGAGCAAGGCTCCTGCCTGTAACGTGCATTTTGTGATGGAGAATGCAACAGAAATTTTCTATGTGAATAACACCAATTACCATCATAATTTTGGATGAGTGTGGTGGCCTGTCAGCAGCCTTTGTGCAGATTTCCAAGCACCAGAAGCTAGAGGGGGTCATGCACCTTAACTAGCTAATGTGATCCACAGCTGGGAATATAGTCCCACCTTCTCCACACAATCACACTGGAATATGAGGAACTTCATTCCCATCATGCTATTAACAACAGTATTTAGAGTAAAAGCAACCACATCCTGTAGCCTGACTGGCCTCTCTCTGAAACTCTACTGAGTGCTCCTGGCGCAACAGAAGTGTTAGAAGCAGTTTTGTGCTTGGGCTATGCTCAAACTGGCTCTTGAGAAATATTAAGCTTCACCAGGCTGCAGTGATTGATAATAAGCTTTGTGGACACTTTTGAGAGAATGCAGGTGATTCAGAAATGAATGTTGACAACTCACTGGGCATCACCTGGGCCATCTCTAAGGCTAGTAGAGACATTGTGCTGCCAGAGGTACTCTATTTCCATTTAGAAGTAAACTCAAAGGCTGGGTCATTAGTGATGCTGCGATATCTTCCCCATGAGTTTGAATGCAGTCTTCAATGTTCCTCTAAATTTCACCTAGCTAGAGTGGCATTATGCTGACTTGACATTTGTTCTGTAATCTAACTAGAACAGTTGCTTTTAATTTTCCTCTCTCTGACTTTGCCATATAGTTTTATTGTCTGTGGTTATACAACTTAGTTCTGAAGTGAAGCCAGCTATATTTCAGCTAGATGAATGATCCCTATATAATATGCATATATGGCTGCAAAGCGCTTTGAATAAAAGATGCTAAAAAACCACAAATTATTATTTTGCCTTTTCCTGGGTTTTGCTTTGTCACATGTTATTTAGTAGCTTTGCTGAGGTTCTGTCTCAATGCATTGCTGAATGAAGTGTTCTGAACAGATTTAGGACTGCTGGTGCATTTTATTAATTGCCTTTTACAGGTTGTTGTTCCGTCTGTTTTTAAACTCCTCATTTCACAGACATAATGAAAAACAAAAGTTTTAAACTGAAGTTTTAGCTATGAGGGCAGGGAGGGAAAGAAAGCTCAGCAAAATATTTGGCCAATCTTAAGCTCAGTGTTGGGGATGATGTCATACCAGAGACTCCTCACAGTGAGGGTTTAGGGTTCAGGAATAATAATAACTGAAAAGGAGCACAATGCACGGTGTCGCAGGAAGGACAGAATAAGCCAGTAACCCATCTGGGTCTCTGACAGCTTCTCAAAGAAGGTTTTGTAGACTGAGATTTGTTCTGACAGTAGTGTTTTGAAAATGTTTAGGACCCTTGCCATCACATTTCTTATAAGTCTGATTGCCTTATGTGACACATTCTCAGCTGTAAGTTGCTCCCACTTCATCACTCCAGTGATGTCTCATTGGTGTACGTCGGCAGAGGATTAGCCCTCTACTTCCAGCCACGTTGCCTTGAGCTGAGTTGGAATCTCACCACAAGTCATTATGAGCCTGATGAGAGTGTGCTGAAGAGAAGACATAGGCTTATCATAGGTTGTGGTGAGGACTGACCCAGTAAGTGGAACTCATTTATTTTGGATTTATTACTAATTCCAGTTTATCTGTATGAATTTTGTCTCAGCATACATTATCTTCTGAGACATAAAATCTTGTAGCTACTGAGACCTCTGTGCTACCCTTTGTAAGAATTGGGCTGATATTGGTTCTGATGTACTGGCCAGAACCATTGCACTCATACTTCCAGAATTCCCTTTGTAGATATTTAATACTCATCTCTGCTGCTTGTTGTAAGGTCACTGTGCAACACTTATGTGCTGCAGTGTTTTATCATAACTCAGGTATAAGACCTTCTCTGTAAAAGACCTTTTGAAATGTCCTTTGGTATCCATTAGTGTGAAATGTGCCATAGAAATGTAAATCATGTCACTGGCTGCCAAGGAGCACCTGGCCTTCAAAGAGTGTCCTGCTGCATTACTGAGAAGGGGGAAGAGGGGGCCAGCAGGGCAAGGCAGAGGAGAAACTGATTTTTCTTTTCACTTAAAGGACTCTTACTGGAGAATGGCATAGTTGGTGTTATGAAACAACAGAGAGCTAGAGTTTGAAAATTTTATGATGCAGTTTTTGATGCCGTTTAGTCAATTGCCAGGTTGCAAAGTTCAGACTGGGGCATCTCTTAACTCATGCTAGAATACTCTGAGTCATCTCTGTAATAAGTTTTAAAAAGACATATGAATTTTTTGTAAATTTTATATTATCTTCATCCAGTCTGAACTCCAACTTATGCTGTTCACCCAAGAAATGTTATTAGTGAGTGAGTCTTTGTGTTGACAAGCTGCATCTTTTCCTATTGGTATCCTATTCACATTCTTTCACCATATTTTAATTTTTGGCTGACTTTAGGTCAGGTGGGTAAATTTGCTTCTTAGTGCTTCAAGGATTTCAGTGCAATATTAATTTCATCAATATGAACTGCTACAGCCTACGGCAAGTCTGGCCATCACAAGGATCATGAACTGAGGATATTTGCTATGTGGTCCCAGAAAATAAATCCTAATCTTCTAGGCTAGACACAGGCTTCAGGCTGTCCTTAGGCTAAAGGAAATATGTTCAAGTCTTGCTAAATGGAGCGTTTCCCAGTGACATTGGGAAAGCAGAGTGGACTACTCTGCCTTTATATCATGTATGTCTCGAACCTACCAGTGCATGCATGTCACTCAGGAAATGTGCAGGTCTTTAGGCAAGAATTCTGATTCATTCAGCCTTGTAAATGTCTCCCTAATGGAGTTTGCTTGAAGCCATATGACCTTGAAAGTGGGAGCTCCTAAAAACGTACTGCCTAATGTCTAACAGTTAAACTAATATAGATGGGGACAAGTGCGCACTACACTATGAATGAGGGTTGGTCACCCCATTAAAACTCAAGCTTATCGGAGAAGGAGCCTTTTCCCTTGGCAGAATTGTTTTCCAGCAATATTAGGCATGTCCATCTTACAAGAAGATGTCACAGCTGAGAGAGGATTTGAAAATATTATTCTTGCTCACATATGTGAAGCATGTTGTATAACGATTTTGGTGCATCTGCAGTGTTTACTCATTGATAAAGCTACAGAGATTATTTAGCAAAGACTGTTACACTCTTGCTAATATTGTATGTGCTTCTAATATGTCAAGTGCTATTAAACAAGTCTGGTGTTGTCAGAGTCTAATTTTTATGAGAGCTGCAACGAGATATTGCTAATCATGTGTAGTATAATCCTTCCTTGTCAGGAGAACATATTGTGTCTCTGAAGTAAACATTCCTGAAAAAGTGGAATACTGTCTTTTACTTTCTCGCAGCCTGTTGGCCCTTATGACTGCCCAACTGCAAGTGTGCTTGTGCATGCAGCATGGAGAATTGGCAATGCCTATGTGGTAATGATTTTAACTAGCTTTACTTCCAATTTTGAAGCCTTCTAAATCCCCTCAGTAACAAAGTCCATTCTCTTGATTTTGTTTGTGTGATATGTGGCCAATAAACCATATTTCTGGCAATTGAAAGCTCTTTTGATGAAAGGAAACCCTAATATTAACTGTACTGTTTGTGTTTTGCAAATGCTTCTTTCTGAGGCTCTATCTGAAAAGCGATTTGGCCTAGAAGTTCAGTTTTGCAAGAATTCTTGATAATATGCTGGCATGAAGCGTGACTTCAGATCAACTTAGGAAATGGGTTTTTTTAAGCATTTGCCAAGGCCTCTTCAAATTTTTGTAATACTGACTGCAGACCTTAAAGGCAGAATTTTTCAGAGCATCTGGCACTTTCCTAACTTTTCTCATCCTTACCTGCTTAGCTTTCCACAGAGCAAACTCTGGACAACAGCAAAGCCTCCTTCAAGACCCTATCCAGAAATTGTTCCTTGGGCTGGTGGTTCTGGACTATTGAAGAGGGAGTGATGTTCTCAAACCATATAAACCCTGCCTCTTGGTTTGCAGAGTGGGCAGTTGTTCAAGCTGCACTCTTGCAGACAGATTATATTGCAGTAGCTGAACACTTGGGTCCAAAGTGGTTATGTGTTCTCCTAACACTGCCTGTGAATTTGGGGAGCTCTTGCTGAGCCCTTCTCCCTTGACAGGGGACTACTGCACTCTAGCCAAGAAGTAGTGGAGTTTGTAAACAATCTTAGCCCAGTTTTACATTCAATGGAAAAATTAATGTCTAATTGCAGATTTCTCTAGATCTCTAAACTCATTTCCTGCACATAATATCTCTGCAAAGTAGATTCAGGAAAATGTTCCTTTTGCTTTAACAATCTCATAAAAAACTTCAACTTGGTACAACAATTCTTCAACAACTGTACAATGGTACAAGGACCAGCACAAGGGTCTGAAATGGCATGAAAATCATGTTTTTTACTATGTGTGTTATTAACAGGCTATCTTGTTGGTGTTGCTAGATCACAAAAGCAATGTTATTTTTAAAAGGGAAGCCATACTGCAAGGAAAAAGAAATTTTCCTTTCCCTCTCATGCACCAGCTTCTAGCCAGAAATATATTGGCTAAACTGGAGAAAGAGTGCTAGGGGAGTTTCGACTAAGAGAAAGTATGAGGATGTAAAGATTGTATTCTGTATCTCTTGTGCCTCAGATGTTGCCCTTCACAGCATTGCTTTGTGTCCCCTGCAGCTGTGCTCTGAGCTTGACTCAGAAGCTGCTGAAAGCAGCCTGGAGTATTCTTTCTCTTAATAAGAGCTGAAGCATATCCAGCCTGCTTTTCTCTTGCTTTCCCTACCTCTCCTTCCAGCAGAGAAAACATGAAATTGAGTGGGTCTTCTTCCCTGCACAATGCCCTGCAGCCTTCGTTGGATCTTGCTGCTTAGCCCACTCACACCAGTACTACAGTTTAGATGCAGGAACAGTTTTGTGGTATGACATGTGAGCCAAGGCCTGGGACTGCAGGTGTCCCCATGTCCAGAAACAAGAGGACATCCCCACAGCAGTGTCTGCATTCTGCTCCTTGCCCATGTTCCTGCTGGGCTGTGCTCAGTCAGTCACCGGGGACTCCAGCACAGCCACCTCGCAGCACGTCGATGTGCCCGCCGTAACAGGGCTGAGGCTCCTCTAGGCAGTGGCAGGAAGCCCAGCTGCAGCCCACAGAGGCGTGCCCCAGGTAGATTAAACCACAGGCAGGAAATATCTGCGAGGAGAGCACGGAGGCGCAGCCGTGGCCGCAGGCGTCCCGGTAGCTGTCGCCTCTGTGGAAGCCAGGCCTGCATGGGTGGCAGTCACGTCCCGGCTGCAGGCCCAGAGGAGCAGGGAGCTGAGCAGCCTGAGCCCCATCTGCACCTATCGGTGAGAGCAGTGTCGGCTGGGCCCAAGGCAGGGAGGTTTGTGCCAGTCTGACCTGCTGCTGTCCCCTCCTTGGGGATGGCATTGTCACTGTCATTGTCGGCTGGCTGATTGCTGACGGCTCATTGCAGCAGGCAGCGTGTTGCATGGCGCAGCACAGTGCTTTGAGGCCAGACGTTGGGAAAGACGGCTCCTAAGGGGAGATCATCATTGTTGGCACAGCGTGGGCTGTAAAAATGTCAGTGGAATAAGTGGCCAAAACACGGTGGAAAAACATAAATTTTTCTCCAGTTCTTTGCCAGGAGATGATATGATTCTTCTAGTGTGGGCTGCCCTTTGAGAGAGGGTGACATCAGAGGCCTGAAGATTTGGCCATGGTTCTCCTCTTTGCTGAAGGACACCCATCTGTGTTGCTCTTGGACCTATTCTTTCAGCTCCACTCATCTCCAGCGTATACAATGAGATAACTTCCCACATGGAAGTGCTTCATCAGCCTAAATTCAGTGATGCCAGTAATGGCACAGAGATGATGGAGGGCATCAAAAGAACGTGATTGAGTCACCAAAATTTGTGTAGCACAGGGGAGTTTAAGGGAAAATCACTGTTACACTTCTCTCTCTGGTCTGAATTCATTCAGATGGGTATGTTATGGCACAATTGTGTGTGTATATATATATTTATGTCTTTATATGTATATTTATCATTTATTTCAACAATGAGGAAAAATGAACAATGTAGCTGGCTATATCTAGTGTAGAAATCTATAGGTTTCTGTCCTTTTTGCAAAGAACTTTAGATTTTTATTTTCTTCCCCAGAATGTAGCTAGTGGCAATATTCCTCTTGTCATTTAATCACAAAGAAATCTTCTGTTTTGCTTAGTAATTGAAATTGGCATTTTTGCTTTTGCTGCTCACAGGCACTGCACCACAGGAATCAATATAATATCTGACAGTAACAATTGATTTGCAAGCAGTTGCCCCCACACTGAGGATTTCAGGCCTCAGGGATCAAACACCTTGAGAGAAGAGTAAAGTCACTTTAAATTGAGAATTACCACAAGTGTAACTTCATTATACTGTAACTTTTGCACCATCCCAGCAGCACCTTGAGAGGTCCCATGCTTGTTGCTTTGGTGCTGAGAGCTGAGGAGCATAAGGCAGGCAGACTCTCAGTGTACACAGGCACAACGTAGGCAGCAGCTGGCTGGAGGTGAACCTGGGCTCAGTGCTGGGCTGCTTCGCTCTAGGAGTTGTACCTCAGTGAGCTGGCAGGTACAGGACAGTCCAACCTCCAAAGAAAGACTGAAAGGGGTTAAGAAAAAGTTTCTTCAGTTGTGTTCTTTTACTGAAACCATATGCAAGGGTCCATCAGCAATATGATCCTTAACTGTTATTAATGAACGAATGTCAGTGTGAAGGTCATTAGATTTACAGATGCTGGTTCCTTCCTCCTTCATGCTGGCAGCAGCTTTCTCTGATGAAATGTGCAGCACATAGCCTTTCATTAAATTTCTGTTTCTTTTCTCAATGGGATTGCAGTAGATTACAGCATTTGGTGGTATACTCCAGGCTTCTTTAAACTGGCGGGGGGGAGTCATGGATAAACGAAAGGTGGAAAAAGCCCAAAATGCTACCATAGATGTCTAGATCAAACTAGGTAATGCTTCTACTGTTTTCAGCACTTCCAATCTGAGATATTCCTTGCACGCTGTTCTTTTACATATATTGGTACTATGCAACGTGGCCTCTTCAGATGAAGAAGCAGGGATTAATGAGCCACAGAGAAACTCTAATTTGTCTGGGTTAGAGGAAATTAGTTTTGTTTAGACCATTAACATAATTAATCTTGAGACTAGAAGTGTTCATCTAGTATTGCAGACTCACTGGGCTTTTTCAGAAGTTGTAGCCCAACACTATTAAATGAGAATTTCAAAATATGTTATATTTCAAAACGTGATCTCTGTTCTTTGAAAGTATTTAGAAGTTATGTATGTTCTGCAGTTATGTAGAAAAAAAAATATGCCATTGCTCTAATAATTTGTCCCAGTATAGTGTCTTGAGGGACTCCAAACTGGTCAGTTCCTCTGAGAGCTCCAAATCAAGGGCTGCATATAAGGTTTACTATGTTAAGGACAGAAGGGAAGAAAAACCCTCAGGTAACTTGCAGAGCTGTAATACTTGGTTGGCTCTATCCCATCACACTGTCTGGGGAAACATTTATGCCTTTTAACATTTTCTCTCTTCCCCATTGCTAAGTCTTTTATCCCTCGTAATAAAAATGAGCTGAAGTCAGACCATGGGAATAATTTCTGGGCAACAGAAGGGGACTGCTATGAATCTCAGAAAGTACTCATAGTGACTAAACTGCTGCATGTAAGGGACAAAGAGTTATGGTATACAAGCTTCTTGTCCAGTTAGGGAAAGCCATTTTCCTTGCATTTTGTGGGGAAATAACTGGCTTGGAGGAAAACTAGAAAAAGAAAAAAGTGGGGCTAATCAGAGAGGGTCCATATCTACCCCATGAGACTCCTAAGTATGGGTATATTGTGCGCCTGTTTCTGTAGTTTTGCACCTCCAACCATGGAATAGTTTTCCTTCCTTACTCTTCTTGAGATTGGGATCAATGCAATACAGTTAGTTCAGCTTGCAACCAGCTTGGCTTAAAAAAATTCTGTTTCAAGAATTCTACGGTTACAAAACTATCTGAAAAGATATAAAATATTAAGGCACTGGTGTTAAAATGAGTGTGCAGACTGCTGCTGCTATGGGAAAAAGCATTTGCAAAAATGATATTGGGATATAGCTTGTGTTGGTCTTTGATTTAGTTTGAGGGAATTCAGAAACTTCTGGAAACATTTTTTAATGTGGAGCCGCTAACCAAACTCATTCTAGCAATTTTCCAAAATGGAGAGTTGTGCTTTATTGTGGGAGGCGGCCTCCCACACTTTATAACCTTAGAAATAGGGTTTTATTTCCATCTCTTTGAGAGGAATGGGAGGAGCAGCTTTCCTTCTGACATTTACTTTAATTCATAAAAATTACAGACCTCTGCCAAAATATCCTAAATTGTGGAGGAGATGGAAAATGGGTCATGGAGAAAGATTAATGTCGAGCAAAAATATTTGCCAGTAGTTTTATATGAGAAGGGGAAAACTGTGTATGCTGCAGAAGAACTGTCTGGCTGTGGGGTTTTTTTGCACAACTACATCTGGCTTGTTGCTTTAATAGAGAATGAAGAGAGGGGGGTAGAATCAGGATAATTATCTTTGTGCTTGTTTGCTCTTCATCTTTTATGTATCATTAGATCCCCATGTCCTGCCTTGTTACTTGAATTTATTTTGGCCATCTTTTTGTTCAGGGAGAGGGGGAGGCCAAATCCTCATCAGACATACCTTCCACAGGGGTCATATCTTATAGATGACAAAAGCTTTAGGCAACACACTAGCAGTGGCCTCAGCAGAAACCTTGGAGCTGTTCTTCTCAGTGGAAGGAGGGAACTCTCACAGGCTTTCAGATGGAGTTTTGTAACCTGCAGGGTGGAGTGTGTGATTTGACAGAGGTGGAGCTGCTCCACCAGCTGGTGACAGCTGTGGGATTGAGGGCCTGTCGCTGGAGAGCAATGACACATTCATCTCTTAAGGGTAGCCTGAGGGTATCAGAATAAGGGAAAGAGGGTTGAGAGTTAAATGGGAGCTGCTGTCAGCAAAAGTGCCTAGAGATTTAATGAGGATTTGGTTTCTGTTTCCCAGAGCAGCTATTCACCTACAGGGAAAAAAAAAAAAAAAAAAAAAATCCTCAAAAAGTCTAGGCACAATAGTCTCACTTGTCACAATGTGCCACACTGACCTTGGCACAGTCCCAGGCTTGATGTTGGCCTCACTTATGTCCCAGAAAGAGCTTACCCAGCCCACAGCATACTAAACAGCAGCAAATCGAGGTACAGATTTACAGGCAGAGCAGATGCTGGCTTCAGGAGTCACGTATGATTTCCTCTCCCTCTCCACCTGTGAGTTCTATCTCCTACACCACTCCTATGAGCACTGCCTTGCAACCCAATGACAAGATTACACTGAGGACTAACTGTGCAAGTGGGAACACCACCTTTATATCCTTCCTCTGCCTCCTAGGGCCAGCTGGGGATGTGTTCAGCCTCTTAGCTAATTAATTATGCTGGCTTGAAAGAACCCTTCAGTCATTTATTACTGTTCAGAATATTTCTTCTTTGGGATGCAGGAGGGTGTCTGAAAGAGGTGTAATTCCCTGCCTGTGAAGGAATGCAATGATGTCTCTTTTAGACAAGTTTTATGGCTCCTTTTCACCAGGAGACATGACAGAGTCTTTGGGGGCAGTGATCTGCCCTTGTCACACTGCAATGTGCTGATTAAAGATAACGGTGCATAACAAGGCACTGGTCTGACTCGCGTGAGAAAGCAGATCAGATGTAATCATTTTGTGAGATTATGTTAAGTATTTTTATTATTATATTATGCCTATTAAAATAATATTCATAATTTAAATAGAAATCCATTTCTTAATTTCAAAGATTTAAACTGTCACCTTGGCCTTTGCCAGCAAGCAATATTGACTTTTTGACTGTGTACTTCCAAGTGCCAGTAATGATACAGGATGCTTTATTTTTTTTTTAACAGTCTATTTAAGACAAAAGCTTCTCTTCTATTGTAATGGCTTCTCTTTTATTCTGGGTATGTACAGAATTTTCTTGCTGGCAGTAATGTCTCTCTACTGGTATAAAGTGCATCTTTCAGCATCTTCAGAGTGGCCACTCTCCCTAGGATGCTCTGAAATTATTTTCTGCATGCTGCAGAACAGCTATGTGGAGGATATGAAAATTTATCTGGCAGAGTGCCCTCTCCTCCAGCAGCACGAGTGCTCTGAGTGCCACTGCCATTCCCCAGTGGTGAATGATGCTGTGGTGTGGCAAGGAGAAAGCAAGAGGCAGTTTCTGAGCTCAGCTAACAAAACAAAGGCATTTTTTTGTTTTCATGTCAGTCTAAGAACATCTCTCTCACTTTGCCAAATTCAAAACTATCATTTTGAACATTTTCAATCCTTAATGTCTAGAAATAACTAAGATTTGAATTCCCTCAAGGACAGAGCGGTCTGCAGCAAGGAAAGGCTTGTTGTGTCCCCGATGAAGCTGCTTATGTAGTATCAGTAACTGAAGAGGTTTGTGTTTGTGATTGGTAAGCCAGAGCCTTTGCATAGAGTTAAAACCATCTAAGTGCACACAAATGCATCACCTGATTTTGAAATGCTCTGTTAAAGATTATTGTTACTAATTTTCATTATCAGATTTTAACCTTTACTGAAAAGACCTACTGTTGAAAAAATTATTATTTAAATTATAATGATTATTTAAACCCTGGACAGCCTGAACTGTCTTGAAGCAACTTAGCATATTCAATATTGTACTCACCTGGGGAGATGGTAAGAATTGCCTGCAGCACAAAAGGGGGGATGCTGGTAACAGACACTAAACTGTGAAGGGCTAATGTTGTTGGCTGAGCTAGCAGAGAATGCTCATCCAGCAAGCCCTAGGAAGTAGACTGGCAGTGGGCAGATTTAAGAAATCCATGTAGCATTGACTGTGTAAACTCCTCTTGCCCTAGAGAAAGATAGAGATTTGCCAGATGCCTGCACGCTGTCCCAAGAGGAAGGAGTTGGCTTTAGAATTGCTTTGCTCGCTAAAGCGTTTCCAGAGATTGAGAGGCATTGAATGATATAGGCTAGATGGTCTTCACAGAAGCTTTGCTACTGTGTGGAAAAGGTCCCTGACTTTATGGAAATTGTGGCATCTTTTGGCACTGGCCACCAGGGATCGAGCGAGACAGGTTGTGTCTTTCTTTTGCTTGCTAACTAACTGTTTCTTGGAAAGAGGATTCAGGGTGACATAGGAAGCTGGGTTTGAGGCAATATTATCTACTTTTCTGTTTAAACCCCCTACTTGAGAAGTAGCTTGGTTTGTCTCTGAAGGGCAGGAAGTGGCACCTGCAAGGCAGCAAATGAAAATATTGTCACAGAAAGGGAATGTGTCACAGGTGGGGTGTGGGAATGTTTTAATCATGTGGGTCAGAGTATAAATGTCTCAACATAAAAATGATCATGTATTTTGATGTAATTTGCTAATAGGATTGTGCCAGAAGTACATCTGACCTGACAAACCAGACAACCAGCTAGCTCCATTACTGCTCAGGGACTTTCTCAGATAGAGCTGGTGCTTTTAGATATGGTGATACTGATTAGATTATTTCTCACACATGTGTTCAGTCACTTTTTGCATTTAGGTAAACTTCTGGTGTTCATAGCATGCTTTGGCAAGCAGTTCCACAGATCATCTATGCCTTACTGAAAGGGCTACTGTTTGGGATTTTTTTAATGTTACTTTTGTTTGCTTTCGTATTCAAGTCATTACTTATTATTTTACCTGTGGGGTCTGATGCTTCTCTCTAGCTTTCACAGTTCTGTTACATGACTCTGGGGATAGCTTGGGGTGGGGACAATGACACATCAGAACACGATGCAAAATGTGGGCGCACCATAAATGTGTACAGGTGCATAACAATGATCCCCTTTGGTCTCTGTTCCGTTCCTAATTGGTCATGCCATTAAATTTACTTCCTAGCCACTCATGAGCAATGAATTCATGTTTCCACCGTTCTCTTATGATGCTAAGACTTGTGTCAAAGGGGTGATTGTCAAAACTACTCACAGTGTGTGTAAAGTTGTTGGTTTTCCTCAGGGGGGTGCTTCACCTACACTGCACCCCCTCTGCCTTTTTATAACACTTCTGTTCAGTATTTTGGCAGTTCTTTGTGGTCAGTCTTTGTCGTTAATAATCTGATTAATTTATGCTTCTCAGAAAAGTCTGTCATTACATGATATGGTTTTTTCCTAGATCATTTCTGTATATGAGGAGTAGGACATATCCCAGTGCAGATTCCAAAAGGACTTTTTTGGTGATCCCTTTCTTTTCTTCTGCCTGTTATATATCATTTGAGGACTGTTATGCCATGGCAGGTAACATTTTTAAAGAATCTTAGCTGAAGGTCTTGTTGAATTCCTTTATATTTCTGGAGGAGGAAGATTTAAGATTCCCACAGCAAGCGTCTGCTCCAGCTGTGCCACGCCACAACTGGTCTAAAACTGACTGCCCTCAAGTAGTTCTTTGGAACAATTTAAGGGAAACTGAAATGAACAGCAAATTGCAATCACTATAGCAAATTGCACAGAAGTATAAGTTGCTAAATCTGGGTTTATTTTCCATTAATAGAGTATCAAGAATAAAAAAGAGTTTCTGTTTTGTTATTCTGGTACTGGATTACCTAAGAAAAATGAGATTTAATATTGCAATTCATTGAGATTTAATATTACAATCAGAAGGACAGTCCTTCTGATGTACTTAAATGGGGAGAGGTGTCTCATCTGTAAATATTCTCTGCTAAACTATCTTAACTAATCAGGCAATAGCGTTTACATGGCTATAATCTTAAATTTATGCTTATTCTATGCATTCAGAATGAGTTCTGCCTGCTAAGGTATTAAACTCAAAAGAGTTTTGTTTCCTTACTGATATGATCAGTCTGAAATTTTAAAAAAGCATTGTTGAATCATGACCGGGGTGATCAGAGGATAAAGCCTGACCTGCTGATAAACCATATGGTACTGTATTATATTATAATGATGTCACTCCCTTCCCCCTACACACACCGTGACTGTTAAGGACTCATCTCTTAATACTAAGTGAACCCAGGTGGCCTTGAGAGTGACCCAAGTCTCTTTTTTGGTCTTCTCCAATGATGCATGTTAAGATCACTTAGATGTTTGCGTGATGTGAAATTTGTGACTGGAATAAAACTGCATGACAGACTTCCAGCCAGAGAGACACTGACCCCACAGGAGGAAAGTGAAATATATTAAATGAGATGAAAATTAATCATCACTCCCCATATATTATTGACTTATTCCAACTCCAGTCCTATCAATAGAGAATTTTGTGCAATTTTATGAAAAAGAGAGAGGTGAATGAATACTTATAACTGACATCAGAAAGGGATATTGCAATAAGCCTCTACATGTTCAGAAATTTAGGAAAGTGAATTTTCTAGTTCAGCTAGATAAATTACTTGAAAGCCATCTCCTTTGCTGACAAATGAAATTATGTAAGTCTTGTCAGTTATGGTTCAGCTCAACAGGTTGGAAAGGCTTGAAAAGTACTCAGACTGCTGTGCAGTCTAAAGATCCCTGTTGCCAAAAAGTTACCTACAAGTAGTAATATTGATGGAATAGGTTAGTAAAAGAAAAAAAATTAATATAGTGCAGCAGTGGGGCACATCACTCTCCAACGTGCTTTGACAATCCATAACAATACTGGAAACATTGTGTTCAGGTGATTGTTGCTGCTTCTCAAGATAAATCAATTTGGGAAAATTAAGTGTGGGGTGACATGAAGGCAATAGCAATTTATCATGCCAGTACTCTTGGTTTTTTCTGAAACAAGGCAGTACAGCTAAAAAGGCTCTTTTTAGTGAATTCTGATGAAGTTGAGAATGATTTAGCACTCTCTGGGATTTTCTTTTACTATTGAATTTTTTAAAATATGATAAAACAGCTATATTTAAGACAGCTAAATTGCCATGGATTAGACTGTCTTATTCTTCTGCTAAATGGTCTGTGTTTACAGAGAATGGAGGCTTTTCTTCTTGTAACTTAGTTACCATCAGGAAGACCCTGATGGCTTCATTACATTTGAGCCAGGACAGAGCTGTGCAAAATTTATGTCCAGGAGGACACTGAGGGTTTCTTTGTCATGGGAAAATTGTAAATACAGTTTAGAGGTTAGGAATCTCTTAGCAATTTTATTTAACTCTCACTAGCTCAGGGAGAATGGTAACAAATAAATCAAACACAACTATGAAACAAGAGTGGTAGAATACTCCAGAAAAAACACATTGTTTTTTGTAATTTGAGCACCTTTTAAAAATACTTTGTAACTATTGAAGTTGATTTTTCTTATTCAGTATCAGTATGCCACTATGAAGATAAGGAAAATTATGTCTATTCAGAGTGGATTAAGATGTTCCCAGACAATTATTTGTAATAGGATCGGAGGATTGTTTAGTGCCAATAGTTCCTGACCAGCAAAACTATGAGAAAGCTTTCTTGCAATGGCATTTTGGAGGAAAAAAAAAAAAGTGAAGTTTTAACCCAACTCATCCACAAAACAGATGCTTTCCACAGGACTGCAATGCAGTATCTGTATAACAATAACTCTCTTTATTAATCATTTTTCATTAGCTGTTGAACCAGAATTGCCATTATGGTGTTCCAGTGCAGTGCCTGATTTGCTGAAAAAAGTTTTCCTTGTGGATCTCAGAGTGAGAAAAATAAGTACTTGCATGGTGTCACTACTGTGGGGTTTTATGATCAATGCTCCAGGAAGTGAGCTGAAGTGATCAAATTATTGCAAATAATCTGCAGCTTCTGAACACAGGCCTCTCATCTTTTCATGATTCATCTTCCTGCGATCTTTTGAAGCAAACAGGTCTGCTAGTCTTGGTTAGACAACAAGGATAACAGCTGATTCAATTGGGTTTTATATCAGAAAGAGAGCAATGAACCTTTCCAGAAACTTCAGGGAAAATAACTCTCTTACAAAGTTTAGTGGCATTTATGCCATGTGTTAGTAACTGAATTAAAGACATTAGGTGAACTGAATCCCAGGAGAAGGTGAAAGTCATTCAGAGCTGTTTTTTTTCCTGGTGAAAGCATTTATGGTAGGACTTCTATGCACCCATGGGATCACAGAATATGCTTTATTATTACTTCCTGAGGAAAAAATATATCTGCTGCTTCTCTAGACAATAGCCTTGAAACTTATTTTGGAGAAATATTTTAATGTTAAGGAAGATCTCACGCCTCACATGTTTGTTCTGTCCTTTGAGAAGGTAATTCCAAGGCCCACACTGAAAGCATTTGTAAAATGGCACATTTCTTTGTCCACCCACAATTAGCCCTGAACACTGGCTGCCTTTGCATATGTGAAGGGACCTGTCATTACTGGAAGGGCAAAATATTATTTTGCTAATTAATGTAATGCACTGTGGAGTGACACAGAAACTTCTGGTTAGTTCTGTAATTCCTTTTAATTCAAACTATCAAACTGTAAATTCTTTAATACATCGTAATACAGGTGATTTACAGAAACAGTTGGCATGAAAACAAATACCCATCATAGTTTGGAAATAATAAACTAAAACCAAACACTAAAATTGATTTCCCTCAGCTTCTTGCAAAAAAGGTTTTTCTGACTATTCTGTTGTGGTTCTTAATGGAGCAATTTCCATCAACACACCAAGTTCCAGCCAGAGTACAGAGTATTATGCATTAGCAATGAAGTAAAATGGCAAGACTGAGGCTCCTGTTTGTTTATAAACTAAGCCACAAACATCAAAGCTTGAAGTCAAAGAAGATGTGTGTGTGTATATAAGAAATGTCCTAATCAGTTGACAGTACCACAGATGCACAGAATGTAGCTGAAGTGTGTTTGCTGTGAAATCTAATGAGCAATCTTGCTGTTGCTGATGAAGGTCTTGTCAAGACTGAACAATTTATTCATCATCACTGTGTCCGTACCAGTGACAGCACAACTGTTAAAACCACCAGATTAGTTCTATTTTCCCCTAAAAAGTGAAACAGTAGAAAACATTCCACCCACTCATCCCACATTGATACAGCACGCTCACTAAGCAGCCCTGGAAGTTAGCTGCTGGCACCAAATGGTCTTAAATGTGATCGTTAGCAAACTCAGAGCCGTGTGGAGAAGAAAAGGTAGCAGAGATTTCCAGCCTGCACAGAAAACTCTCCCAGAGCAAGAATCGTTGGAAGCTGCTTGCATAAAAAGACTAAAGAGCTGTATATAAATCCAGAGGCTGCCCCACAGCATTGTGCTGTCTCACCCCGACAGAGAATAAAATACAGCGTGCAGCTGTAGGCATGCAAGGCAAGTGTGGGAAATGAAAAAGAGGAGTAAACATAACTTCTCCTTTGCATACAAGGGATGTGTGCAAATTTTGTAGGATCTGTGTAAAAATTGAGTGAAATCTTTGTTCTTTCAACTGTGCAACAGAAGGTACCATCTGCAGAAATCCAAAAGCCATATAGCATATGGTAGTATTTTTTCCGCCTTTCATTTAAATGATAGGAAGTCTGTTAATGTGGCTTCTCTCCCTTACTAAGTTCTCTCAGTTACTTTTTCTTGATTGAGACAACACAGGTATCGTAAAAGACTTGTCATGTCTGATGTGCAGAAGACCCCAATGCAAGGAGTTTCTCAGACCTTCCATAGGCATCTCCAAACCCAGAATATCCCCTGTCACTTTATGCATCACTGCAGCAGCAAAGCTGCATCTTCTGTGGAAGAGTTTGGTGGTGTTCCTGGAGTGCTCTGGCTACAGAAGTACCAAGCACAAATTTACATGTGACTTGGAGCTTCTATTCAAATCAAGGCCTCTTTAGAATGATGAGAAACAGTCCTGTATGGGGAGACAGCTCAATTTGTCATGCAGGAGATGACAAGTGATCCTGTGGAGTCTCTTCTAACAGCTGAAATGTAATTCTGGGCTGCATAAGCTGATGCCATGTGAGTCCCTGCACCTGTGGTTCGGGCAGACCTGAGCTGCCGTTTCCTCTTGATTGCTGATTTACTTTCATTACAGGCACACACCGTGTTGTTCTTCATGTGCTGCTAACCGGAGCTTGCTTTCAGAAAGCTAGATTTTTTCAGAGATTGCCTCTGTAAGCAATTTCTCCAGTAACCTGATATGCCATATCCCATTAAAGTTTACAAAGCAGAGCCAGCAAGGATGACTAGGGATTAAAAAAAAAAAAAAGAGTTTATCTCATGATTTGAAAATGTGCAAGTGAAGAAAATCTTGCCTTCAGTAATTATATTGCTGAAATAGAGCTCAGAGATAATAGAAAGGCCAGTGTAGTAATTGCTTGTAGTATTAAACAGTTGATACAGTGGGGAATTTGAATTGCTTAATGAACTGATTTAAAGGTAGAGATGTTATGTCCTTTAACAGTAACTGCAAATGTCCTACCAGCCATCTCAATTGAGACAGGGTTTTAATTATCTCTTTTCTCTGTCTTCCACCTCTTACACAAAGATGCGGCAATGATATCCCTCCAGTAATGGAAAGATATGAAATAACTGTAAAAATCTACACATTTTGAAAAAGCTTTAAGCAAGTAAAATTTGGGTAGATGTTTTAACTCTGGACTTGCATGCTCCAGCATCAGCAGAAAACACATCCAAAGGTCTTCCAGTTAGGCAACAATACATATATGCCAGCTGATGCCTTCTGGATTTCTTTCATGGAGTGAACCTGGTGTGAAGTGGATGAGTATAACCTTTTTAAAGTAGAGTTCTGTCTGAGAAATGTCATAGGTGCCGATCCTTTCCTCCTCTTGTAGTTCTTCGCTGGACTCTAGTTCTTATGCAAGTATGCTGTAGTGTATCTACAGGCCTACCCACCCAAAACTTTCCTATAGAACATCTGATATCAGGAAAGGCGGCCTTGATTATTCACCTTCATTTAATTTGTCTCCTTCCTTTCTCCTCCTCCATTTTCATCCTTCTCCCTCCCCTCAAACACTCATTTCCCTTGATATTAGAGGACAGCAAAGACAGTTAAGCAGGCAAATGTGCTATCAGACAAGCTTCTGCAATTCTGTGAAGCTCTATAAACCTCCTGGAAAAAAAAACCCAAAAAACAGATTGTGTGCAGAGGGCTGGCTACAGCTTCTGTGAAGGACTGTCCTGACCTTTGTGCTCAAGGGAGGTGGCAGCTGTCACCTTCTTATGAGCAAGGGAGCAGGCCTACTGGGAAAATATCAAGGTTATTAAAGATCAACTGTTTGGAAGTTGGGGTGCTAAATTCTTGTGAGGATTTTCAAGAGTCTCTGGCTTTCAAGAGTGCTGGCAGTGCTTGAACTCAGCATTTCTGTCAAAGCTGAAGCAGGTGGGCTCCACAGCAGCTTGCCCTGCTTTGTGTGCCCCGAACCCTGCCCCAGCTGCAGGTTTAGATGAGAACGTGTGTGTGGCCCTTTTTATGTGCCCAGGCAGGAAGGAGCCAGGGTGTGCTGTGATCTCAATGTCCAAGGGATGAGATTGTGCAGGACACTTCAGGCTGCACCATCCCCAGCTCTGGGATACAGCCTGAGACCTGCACTGCAGAGCTGATCGTGGAATTCACAGTGCACCAGGCTAAGCCAATGACTGCCAGGCACTCTTGAAAAGTCATGGTCCATTTATTCCTGCTTTTTGTATAAATACTTAGGCATCTAATTTTAGGCTTCCATGATGGGATTGCAGGGGGAAGGGGCAGCTGGAGGAGTTTAACAGCCACTCACATTGTTCTTCTGCAAATCTTTTCCAAAAGAGCAAAAGGTGTGTTTTAATCAGCACACAAAACTTCAAGTATTAGGGCTCAGTGCCTTTTTTTGGGTGACTCAAAATGTGGACAGGAGAGGGGGAATGGCAGACTATTCCGCCATTCATTCCGCTGCCTTCTAGCCCTGATCTTTTTAGTGACTTCAGAATCTCTGGTCCAGCCACCTGAAACAATTAGGTCACTTTTCTTGTGCAGCAGCTCAGGGTATGCAGTTCTAATCAGAGACTCAATGAAGCTGATTTGTATTAGGTATTAAATGACAGCTGAGTGACAATAGTACTAGGAGTTAAGTGAAAATTTAAAATTCCCCAAATGGAAAAATGGCACCATTAAAAGCCTCATCTAAGACAATTATTCTTTTTTTTCCTAGAATTATGGGAGACAGTTGGAAAGAATTTAAACAAAAATTTGTTGCTGCAAGGAATGGATGCCAGCAACGGAAGCAATCAGAATAGATCTTTATTTTCTGACAATAGCTGGGTTTGAAGCACTAGATGTATTAAATAGTTTCAACTCAACCAGTAAAACTCAGTTATGAAACCATGTACAAGAAATCTGAAAGGTATTACATTTGCACAAAGATGGAAGTCTGGGAGATCTGAGGGTGGGTTGCAAATGGTTTGAGGAGGCAATCCATATTTTCGCCTACCTCTTGATATCCTTCATGAAAAATCAGGCAGTATTAATGTTTCAAGGCCAAGAAAAAGACAATAGAGAACCAAAACTAATGGTTAAAAAGAAAAGTATGGTAGCCCATACAGCAGCTCATGGATCGTGTCCTTGAGATGTTGTTTTTATTTGGGTTGAGAGAGACCTGGACAGGTTCAAATGTACATCTATAGAGAAAAAAATTGCTCTGCTACGCTTTTTGTATGCAACAGGTAGTTATAAAATTAGCGTCTCATTGCTAAGAAAAGGTTGGGCATTCTCTCAAGGAAGTTCAAAATGCTGTAAGAAAAGATACTGGAGAAAATGGAAAAGGCAGAGTCCACACAAAAAGACATGTAAAGCTATTTATGTTATGAAAAACAAACAAAAAAGCCAAGGCAATCCCTTGCCTTTAGAAGAATAGCTGTGGTTCATACAGATTCTGTTGTTTGGCAGGAATTTAATTTTGGCAAAGTGTATTCAGCATAAACCAAAAACACAAGAAGTGTTACTGTCTCTTTGGGACTTGGGGGATAGTGCTGCAGTGGAAGATTAGTGGGCTATCAAAATGAAGTGTGCTCTTTTTCAGTTAAAGGCAGGAGCAGAAGCCAGCAAAGTGGGACTTTGGAAAGCAATTATAGGCTGTAAAAGCAAAGCAAAAAAAAAAAGTGTTTATAGAAGTGAGCAAGTGAGCATATAGCCTTTTAAATAGAACATGTGGTATACAACCAGGCAGGAGAGAGGTGTATTTTGTGGTATCAGGAAAAAAATATCCAATTACTTGAGGATATTCAAGCAATATCCTCTTCTCAGAACAGAGAGGAAGTAAGAGAAAGAGAATATAAAGTTGTTTCCAAGGGATGCAGGAGCTCCCACTGAAAAATCATCTTTTGTCTCTGTCATTAGAAAAGGTCTCTTAAGCCAGAGATGCCAGGAGGAGCTGGGTAAGACCTGCTGCTCTGTGACCAGAAGGGGTTTGGAGCCTTACCCTCTGCTCACAGCAGGCTTAGGGACAACAGCTCTCAGCCTCTCGCTGCACGTGAAGCCTCAGATGCTCTTTTCAAGTACATTCACATGCTCTTCACTTGTGAGAAGCACAGGTTTGTTTGTCTATCACAAGCCAGGAGTGTGAAAGTGTTGTAAATAACACTCTGCCATCTTGCCCACGCAGGGCCCTCCCTTCTCTGGGCAAAGACCTCCCAGTGTTGCCTCCTTCCCTCGAGCTGCTATGTTGCCATCACCTCCTGCTTGAGTGCTGCTTCCACGTGGGCCCCAAAGGAAGGCCCCATGTTCAAACAGCCCTTGCAGTTATTGCAGGCTTCAGCAAAGTCTCCTGGCAGCTTCTGAAGTGTCCAGAGTTGCCTGCCTTGGGCTGAACAAATGAAAATGCAAACCCTCCACACTGTAATATAGTGAAGTTCTTCAGTGATACGTGATCTGTCAACAAAAAGGTCGAAGTCATTGCCAATTTGTCTTTATTCACAGACAAGGGTGGAAGGCAAGACTTCCCGGATTGCTTAAGTAGCTTCCTGCCCAAATTACCCACTGAGTCAGCCACTTGACCATGCAAAACTTTCTAGTAGCCAAGGGGTTAGAAAGTCTGATAAAGAGGCTGCAGTTCTGAGGTAATAAGTGACAAATCAATTGTTCACACCTCTTTGAGCTGAACAGAAGCACAGTCTTCATAACAGTGTGGTTAACATTGGAGGTTAGTGTTGTGCACATCACAGATGCTAAGAAAAAATGAACATCCACGTGTTCAAATAAAGTAGAAGTCAGTGACCATGATGTACAGGGGTAAGAAAGGGTCTTACAGTGAGCTGAGAGAGGAGCAATAGCTGAAACCAACCACAAGGTGTAGATGGTATTGTGATGGACAGAAAAAGCCTGCCACAACTTACTTAATCGTGACCAGGAATAAAAATTACCCCTTACAATAGTCTTACTATTTCAACACAAAGCTGGATGCCTCCTGGCATAAATTACTGTTTTTCCCACAGGTCATGAAATTAATCTTACTGACAGTATACACTATAAATGTTGGTTCCTGGGTTCTTTTCCTCTTTGGTGACATCTTGTTGTCTAGTGAGTACAGACATAAAGGCTTGGTGACTTTTTGTTCAGTAATTCATTTTATCTTTTCAAAACAACTTGAGAATTAACATTGAATTTGCTGGGCAGGGAATTTGAAGGAATTAGTGTTTTTCATTTTCACCCAGGATCATCCAAGAAAAGAAAATTCTTTTTCTTACCCAAGGAGACCTACCAAACCCACAAGGAAATCCTAGATGTCAGGGAGAGGGCTCTATGAGACTAGCACACAAATACATTTCAGAAATCTCCTGGTTTGACTTTTCTACTTTGCATGGGACAATTGAAATATTCACTGAGCCAAAAACTGGGGGTGAATTGCCTGTCACTAATCTGGGAAGTGGGATAACTGTAGTTGTATCGTGAGCAGCGTTTTAGTCGTGAATGCTTGAGTGAACACATTTGCTATGGTTCATAGTCATTCCCTTCCTTTGCTTTAATTTTGGTTAAAGATGCCCAGAAGGAAAAAAAAATGTGGTTTGAATTGAACTTTTAATTTTTTTTTTAAGAAACTTGGTTTGGATCAGATAAAGGAAAGTACTTTTGTTCTGCATGTGGAAACAGATGGATGACATTTTTCATGCAACCCTAATACCAGCCCTTTTTCACTGGGGGTGAAAAAAAGAGAGGACAGGATTTGTCTGTGTTCAATGATCTTTCTGTGACTGCAAGATCCTTAGCTAGTGATGACTTGCCATAATCCATAATGTCTAATATATTTGAGGAGTCAGGTCTGTTCCAGTGGCCAACCATTTGTGTAGCAAGAATTCAGCAACCAAGGACAGAGATTACAGAGACAAATCTCACGTTTGGATTTTATGCACTGCTCTAATTGCTTCCTTGTGCCTGGCTCACAGCCAGCATAGACAGAGCTGGGCATGGGAGGTGGCATGGAAAGAGCAGGGCTCTTTAGCCCTGAGTCAGCCATCTGTGGATGTGGCACTGCTGCTTCTGCATCCTCACGAGCTCATCTGTGCAGCGCAGTGTTGGGCTTGGTGAACTCCGCCTGCCCTGGCAGCAGCTGAGGGCACCCTGCACTGCACCCTGCTGCAGATCCCCAGACAGCCACAGGAAGTCAGCAGCCTGAACAAATGCTCTCTGCAGACCAGATCTCTGCATTTAACAGACCTGTTAAAATTAAAGAAGGCTTGGCTCTGTCTTTAGCTGTGAAGTATTGCTCAACAGTCATTTTAGACCTTTTTTTTATGTTATGAACAAAAAGGTGTAACTGAGAAGAGTCTTTCTCAGAGAAGCACAGTGCTGGGGATGTGATCTGAAAATGCAGCTTTAGTCCCAATACTGATGATGGAAGTATTTGGCTGTTTAGACAGTTATTTTCAGTTCTGTCTCTCAAAGGTACCTGGAAATTATTTTAAATGCTTTGTAGTACAAGATGCACTTACACTGTCAGGGAGTTAATGTTTAAAAAACACTTATTTTTCGTTTTCTTTACCTCAGAAGAAATATATTCTCTTTTATCTAAATAGAAATAGATCTGACAACTTTGCTTGCAAAAGCTGCCTATAATGTAGTTGAAGAGTTTGCTACTCATCTTTTTTCATTTTCAAAATGAAATAAAGAAGAATTAATTGCTCAGCTGCTACTCTGACATCAAGGGAAACTAACTCAAATTATTGTGACTGCACTTAGAAATAGGCTGGGTGCCTGCAAGGAGACACAGGAAATCTAAAAGCACTATAATTTTGCTTTATGCAGTTCTCTTTTTGCTGCACTACTGCAGTACAGCATTCTAGTTAGGGCTTGAGTGTCTCAAAGTTGTTTTTTCTTGCTCCTGAGGCTGTGAGAAGCTTTGTTGCATCTTAGACAAGGGTCAATGAATTTGGTATTTGTCATCTTCAAGGATCTTTCATGTCTCATGGGCTGGGAAAATTAATTAAGAAAAAATTGCATACTCAAGTCTCACTGATGTCCCAATAAAGCCAAAATTTTCAACAAATCCATAGCAACTTTTAAAATAAGAAAAGAACCCCAGAGTATAGCTAGGTCAAGGAGAATGGTAGGACAGTGGGTTTATTTAGACTACAAGTTTCAGTAGCTGAATCTGGTTGAAGTCAGGGAAAAGTCAAGTTGCTCTGGACATTTTGAAGATGAAAAAAATTCTTACTGTCACTGCCCACCTTGAAGAAAGCAGCACTTGTAGCATCAAACTTGTCTGTTCTAGGAGAAAGCTTGGAAGACCAGGCCAGTGGTCTGACTACCGTAATTCATCTGTGCTGAGTCTGAGCAGAATATCACAGGAAAGGCTGCAGGTCTGACTTGCCCCAACGTGCAGTGGGTAGAAATCCAACATTCAAACACAGAATTACTTCTTTAGTGTACTGGTCCATGAAAAAAATTGCATCTCTAAATGCAGCTGAAAGAATGACTTCCCACTGCAGCTCTATTCCAAGGCCCATGCTTCAAAAAGATACCTACTGGCAATCTTGGGGCTGTTTTTACAGAGCAACCACTGAAGATACTGGGGGAAAAATAGAGGCAGAGAAGTCTCCACTTTAGTCATAACCGATCAAAAAATCCCATTTCTGCATCATGACTGGGGGCCATCCCCAGTGCTCATGGTGGGTTTTCTTTAAGGGCAAGGCAGTTTAGGAGGCGATAAAATTCAGGTGCTGTGCTATGGGTAATTTAAGACAGGGCAACTTGTGTTCTGGAGACTTTCTGGTGGCAGCCAGTGCCACCAGAGAAAGGCAAAAGTAAGCTGCTAGATCTGTTTTAAAAGTTACCCCTGGGAAATATAACGGTTTCATTTATAACCCATTTTTTGTTTCGTTAAAGAGGCCAACCTTGAATTTTACTGCAATGCACTGCAGGTAGCAAACCTCCAGCATGGGAAATGTGAGCAACAACATTAATTTCGTTTTCAAAGAACAGAAAGATCTAGAAAACGAAATAAAGGTTACTTAAGTTTCCTATGACCGCAGTCATACCTTGCTTACAGTGTATCAGGAGAGGCAATTAAATCTGCAGGTTTTTTGGATGCGCTCCTGATTCTCAGCCATTCTCTCTTTGAGGTTTTAACTGTGGTTTAACTGCTGTAGCTTTATCTGGAGCTAAGCAGCTTGCATCAATTTCAGGTGGCTGCTGCTTATTAAAAATTGAACTATACCTTTTCTCTGTTCTTAAGGGATGTAGCTGAGGTTCTGAGATCACATTTGTGAGGAAATACACAGGGCAGTTACTAGACTGCACAAGGAAGAGTGGCATCGGGGGCTGCATTTGCAAAGCTGGAGTGACTTTAAATGGGAGCAATGCTAGTTTTCCACCGTTCTGTCAGCACAGAAAACGTGACTGAAATAGAAGTATTCTTGTTTGTACTGTTGTTGTTTCTAGCAATGAAATTAGGTACTCACCAGTAAGCTGCAACTCAGGCAAAAACTGTTCAGGCAGCCACAGACAATCCAGCTGTTCATGAATCTAATCAAAATCGTGTCACTTGCTCCCTTCCTCTCCTCACAATTTGCCTGTTACCTTCTCACAAAACAAAATTATACTTTTCAAAGACTGATTTTTAAATCATGGCAAAATGAAGACCTCATAGGAGTCTCTAAGTGCTACCACAGTACAAGTCATTATTTTAGTAAATTACTTTCCTCATCACTGGCTTTTTTCCTAGAGTTCTTGCTTTCCTGCCATAGTGGTAATCAGGGACAAAATGCACGGAAAAGAGGTTTAGTGAAGATCAGGATAGAAAATCAAGAACAATAGCCTAATTTATAATAACCTGCCAAAATACAAGTTCTAACATTAAAAAATGGTAATAATTTTAAAATATTTTAAAATCTCCCTACTTCTAGTAACACAAAAGCACCTTTTCACATTTCAAGTGTGGATATTCATAAGTAAGCTAAATTGCTTCAAAGCTTCACCTCTTTAAGCTAATGAGCAGGCTTCACACTGAAGCATGGGAAAAGTATCCATATATTTTGTTTTGCAAGGTTCAAGTGTACAGGTCATAATCTCCACCAAAAAGACGGTAACAAACTGTTTGGGGGGGTCTTGATTTATTTGAGCTTATTGCCAAGTGAATGTGCACCCAGCAGTTAGATGCAGAGTTGTTTTCTTTCTAGATGCTGATGATATAACTGGTAGTATATGAGATTGATGATCCAGTTTGCAATTAATTCCAAGTGATGGCAACATATAAAATTTGAGGTATGGGAGATATATGAGGAGAAGTATAATTAATGCAGATGACCTGTTAGAGCTCTGCTTTTTTTTAATAATTTGTTGGGTTATTTATGTTGCATTTCTCCCTCTGGCTAGATTCTGTTCTGTGCTCTTGTGTGGTGAGTGCAGGAATCTGTATGTGATACAGTCAAATTCACAATAAGAGAGATAAGCAACAATATATAGAACAGAGTGACAATTTCCTGCATTCCATTCAATTTATTGAAGGCTTTCTAATATGATAGATTATTTCTCTCTTCAGGATAAATGCAAAGGGACTGCAGTGCTATGGTGTATAGTTAAGCTTTTCCCATTCTTTTGGTTCTTTAACTGGTTTTTACTGCAGCAACTTTTGTGATGACTTACTGCATTAACAGGAGTAAAAATGAACCTTTTTGTCATTGCAGCACCACCACCTCCACCCACAGTTTTTTCACAGACTTTTTGGAAAGAAATTTACAGCCTGCTTTATATGCACAATTAATAGTAACACATTCTCCTATGTTTTTATAGTCAGAGGAAAGGAATAAAATTCAATAGGATTTTTTTTCTGTATACATTTCCTGTACACATACCTAAAACCAATTTTACAGCTAAGCTAAGCCTTCAGTTCCATATCTTCAATTTCATGTCTTCATTATGAATGTAAACAGCTACTGAAATCTCTCTGAATACATAAAAAAATTCTAAATGCAATTCACTTTCTAATCACTGAGATTTCCTTCATCTGACTCCTCCTCATTTTTCATCTCTAAGGAAACAAGCATTCATTTTGCCATGAAAATAGGCTCTTGGTTTCTTGATAGTTGACTAGATCCCACTACAAATATTTTTTTCACCCCTTGCCTTAATTTATTGTCTAAGCCATCTGCTGGTGACATCAATGGTGATGTTCCAGAGGATTTTGATTGGAGGTGCAGAAGACAAGGCAACAGGAGGCAGAGGTGGACTGTCCTCAAAGAAGATGAGTGATTTCCCAGTGAAGTAGAAGGGAGGAAAGCACAGAACATATTGGGGAGAAGTTGAACTGCTCCTACATAAAAAGATATTTTAAGCTCATGTCAGCTGTTAGAAATCCATATACAGAAAACTCAGTTTCAGGGACTGCTTCCATCATGCTAACACTATGCAAAACTGATCTTAAAAATATTAACAATAATTTATTCTCGGTAAACATAAGAAATTTCCTTTCAGGCATTCTGGCCTTAAACCCTCTTTCATGTTAGTTGGCTCTGATCCTTGATCCTATTTTTCTGCCCTGTGTTACTCTCTCCCTATGACTGCTTCCAAAAAAGTTCCCCTGCTACACATCCTTCCCAAATTAGTCTTCATTATCTTTGGAGAATGCCCCCTGTGATGTACTGGATGTCTCTAGAGGCTGAGTTTCATGAACAATACTTCAGTGTATTGTTCTCTATTTTGCACTATGTAATGTAGTGATAAGCTTTTGAACATGAGAAGCTGGAAAGTGTAAAGGTAAAAGATGCCTGTGGGCAAGCAAAGATGCCTGTTTGCTCCAGGCACTACTGACAGCATTGTTAACCACCTTTCATCTGCAGAGCTTCTGGCAAAACAGTTTGTTGATATTGTGGGAGTGGAAGCATTCTGCTCACCTTCACTGAACACTGTGGTGAGAAATAAATACAGAAATTATAAACGACACAGTGAATGTTCATACACAAGTCACTCTGTTATGAGGATATCATTTCATCCATTTTAAGTTGTGAGAGGAGGAAGAAGGGCAAGGTAGTTGCAAATTGCAATGTATTTGACTGGTATTGGTGTGTAATGAACTAGTTGGCCCAAGTGCCAGTGTTTGTAAAATGCTTAAGACAGGAGATGATTGCCTGCAGAGCCATGAGAAATTCAGATGATGAGACACAGATGTTTAACAGAGACAAAAATATTGACTGTTTCTTTCTCTCCTCTGCAACAAGGGCTCAGGAGGAGTAGGATGTTTCCCCTGCAGCATGTAGCAATATCACCAGTGCTTCTACTGCAACTATAGCTGATCCTCCTTTGTTGTTAAAGAAAGAAGACAGCACCCTTCAGTGACCACTCACAGGCTTCTCTGTTCACATTTAAAACAAAAAGAGGATCTATTTAGTAGGCCTGATCAACTAAAGGGCATCTTTCATGCCTAAAAGAAATTATTCTAAAAGATATAGAATATTTGTAATGCTTTTTCATAGCTGTTATTGAAAAGCTAAGTTTTGAGACAGTTGTCTTTGATCCAGTTGACAGTTTTCCTGCTGTGATAGTGCTTGTAATTAATGCCTTGCATTTTATCATCTCCTTTGGGTTAATGCCCTTCAGAATTAAATTAAATAAACTGCACTGCACTACTGTGTAATAGGCTATGAAAGAGCTAGACATATCTCGAATGGGAGAAGACACTGTGTAATCACACCCAGAGCATCTCCAGTAGCTAAGGAAGGGAATATAGTCTTTATCAGGAAATTCATACCTGATAAGGAAGCATCATCACCTGTCAGTGAATTCTATCTGGAGTCATGCAGAGACAGGTCTGCTATCTCTTAACTCTATCCAAATGGTAGACCAAGTCTTCATGTGAAATGAGGGGGTATTGACCCAGTGAAGTCAGTCAATTAGTGTCTGTTTTTGTAAAGTGAAATTCTAGTTAACTGGCCCCTGGGGCTGGTTTGATTTTTAAAAGTAGAAACAGAAATTAGTGACAGGTTTCTCTGCTTATGTACTGGCTGATAACACACAAAACTATTATCCAAGCATGTAGTATTTGAGATGTTTATCTCTGTTTACAGAAAAGGCTTAAAATCTACAGCAAGCCACCAGTTGTTTAAATAGATGGGGTTTATCAGTGTACTGCTGACAGCAGTTGAACAGGCAAATAAGACTTTTTTTTCTATGCTACAATAAAAGTAACTTGCTTAAAAAATGATAAGAAAGAAAATACAATTGAATCAATGGTAAATAACCCCTGAGTATGTCAGAACAAGGACTCTTCCAACCCAGACCATTGCATGACTCTACACTGCTAACACCTGTTATTAGCAAAGGATATTTCTGTTCTGCAGTCGTGATGAAAGGCATAAATTCTCAGAGTAGGTGAAAGTGATTCTGCCCTGGTAACAAATTGACAGCCACCCAGTGTAGACAGGGAGTAACTGTGATTGACATATAACTGGAAGCAGTAGAATTTTGAGTGACATAAATGTGTATGATCTTACAGGACTGCAGTGTGGGTGGATTAACAGACACAGACACGCCGAAGTGAAAAGCAGTTTCTTGATGCTGCACAGGATGCAAGTTTGAACACAAAGCTCATCAGGAAGTGCCCTGAAATTCATACTTGTCTTGTCTTTGTTTATCTTTCTTCAAGACAATATAATAACAAGAAGAAAAGCTGACAAAAACCCAAAAAAGAATAGCCCACATCCTTTTCTGCTCCTTTTTGTCACAACATAGAAAGAGCATATCAGAGAAGTCCAAATTCTTTCACACTGCTCTCACACTGGCACAACTTTAAAGTCTTAGTAGTTTAATTCATGTAAGCATCTAAAAGTTTGGCTGATCTCTGTTTTGCCTCTTCCTCTTAGTCTTGAAAAATTAGCCCAGAATTACTGGGGAAACAGGGAGATTCATTCCAGCATTTCTGTGTTTTGTTTCACACTGAAAAGAAAACAAAGAACTTCAAAATAAAAAACTAGTGGAAAAGCTGACAAATCATTCTTGATTCTCTGAAATTATTTGTTTAGGTTGCATTCCAAATTAAGACAATGGCTTGCTATTTTGTTTTGTTTCTAAATGAGACCCGGGCTACGCTTGACAGGCGTATTATTCCAATGGCCATGCTCTATCCTGTCAGGATCTGCTGGAAGGAAAAAAAAACCAAAGGAGGCTGCAACTTTTATGAAATGCTAAAAAAGATAAATTAACAATGTTTGGGATTTAAATCACTTTGTATTTTAAGGTCTGTCTTAGTGCAGAGTAGTTGTAGTTAAAGCAATCTGAAGAACTGATATAATTACAAAATGATAGGTAGTAGATATTTTTAGTTAATATTTTGCCCAATGTCTAATTTTTTCATTTTCTGCATGTTTGTAGCTGCTTAATTCTAGACTTTAAGTCCAAACTTCTGGCTTTTCCCTCTGACCTGATGAATTCTTAGAAGTCAGCAAAAGAATTCTTAGTAGTTTTTAAGTAAGCAGAAGCTGCAAAGCCAGCTACAAAAGTAAACAAGGAAGATCAATACCAGTGATAACTCCCATGTTCAGAAGGACATCTTCCTGCAATTTCAGTTCTTCTCTCCAAAGCTGTCAAGAGCTGTGGAGTCCACTGTCATCCATCACGTAGCATTGCCTGCATTGAGACTGATGCACTGGGCAGCAATTGAACTGTTTGAGTTCAGCACTGTAGTTTGTTTTGTTTAAATTTGTATGTGTCTATGGAAAGTCTCTTTTTGGAGTTGCTTGGTCACTGTTTGCATTTCTTTCTCATTCCAACACTTTCCTAGCATTATTTCTGTTCTTCTGCCTGAAGCCTTCCTATTTGTCTGCTGCATCTTGTCTCATCCGCATCAGGCTTGAGAAAAAAAAGTCCAAAATCAGTTCTCTGTAAGTATCTGTGTTCCCTATAAATCTAGGTGGCACATCATGTGTGTTCTGAGATGTCTGCTATCGATAAAATAGCTATGAGCCTGTAAAGGCTAATTCCACATTTGTGGCAAAATAGCCTTCTCTTCTGCTCTAGATTTCCAGTTCCGTGTGGAGGCCATTTTCAGAATTTCTAAGGAGATATTTTAGAATTTACACAAAACAGTAAAGAGAAATGAGCATGTTATATTTATATGAGAAAAATTTGAGCCCTGTCCATGATCAACAGAGAAACCCTCAAGCCATTTACTTTTGAAGGTTCCAGCAAGAAAGCAAAGGCATGTTCCAGACAGTAAGGAAAAGGGCTGATCTGCTTCAAAATTCAGCATCTTCAAGGGTGATGTTGGAGGTTCAGCACTGTGTGGTTGAAATGTATTCCTTCAAAGCTAAATGTTTAACCCGAAATATTTGTTTTTCAAGTGCTTCTTTTTTTTGTCTTTCTTTCTCAACTTGTCTTCTGAGACCTGCTCTGGGGAACTGGGGGAAGTGGGAGATTTTATACTATATTGATGAACATCTCTGAATTATTTATAAATGAGTACTTTATGAATTGGTGTTGCTAGTTTAGAAAACATTATGATTTTGCTCACTCATGCTCTGCATTGCTTGTATATCACTTTTCCAGTAAAATATGCTTCAGACTTCTTTTCATTAATTAAGCATCAAGAAAAATTTAAACCTCGTTATAGAAGTAACAACAGCTAATTAGTTACCCTACCCGTTATTTAAAGATACAGTGTTGTGTAAACAATTTGTCCAAAATGTTCTTCCTGTTACTTCCTGTTGTAATAATCTCTTCTCTTGACACCTTTCCTACTGTGGTTTCATTTTCCTCTCTAATCTTCCACCTTTTCCTTTGCTCATAATATTTAGTCTAATAATAAATAGTGTTAGTCTCCAGTTGTCCATGTTACAAAATATCAGCTTAGTGTTGCACAGAGATGAAAAAGTAAAAGGGAATGTTAAGAGTTACTAAGAAAAGAAAAGGACAGAAACCATCATCGTACTACTGTACAAATTCTGGGTGCATTTTCAACACTGACTATTGCAAAGAACTAGAAAGACTACAGAGAAGGAGTGCAAGTGTGATTTAAGGTATAGAGTGATTTATACATGATGAAGTACTCAACAGTTTCATTAGCTTGGCAAAAAAAAGCAGGAGATGTTTTCCAGATCTATAGAAGACATGGGGAGCACAGAAAGTGAATAGGAAATGACTACTCATTATTTCTTGCAATACAGGAAGTAAAGGACACACAGAGAATTTATAAGCTCTAATAAATTTGCTTTAATACAAACTCAAAACAGCAGCTTTCCCCACAGCACATAACTGAAACTCAGCACCACAAGGTTTTGAGGAGGCCAAGATCAGAATGAGTGTCAAAACCAGCCTGGACAAATTCAGAGGAGAAATGCATTTGTGGCTACTGAACATGATGCTCTACATTCACCCCTTATGTTAGTTCTTTAAAGCTATTACCTGGCTTGAAGTTACAAGATTATTTCAGGAAAAGATCACTCAGAATTTATCCTGCTTTTTGTAGTCCTTCCTAAAAATAATACCTATGTTCTCTTAGTGCTGAACAGAGGATACTGAACTAGGGGAACCTTTGGTCTAATTTTGTGCCATTATTGTTACATTCTCTGAATGATGTCATTTTGACAGTATGCTCAGAAACCTGTTCCTATATTGAAGTGTAGTGAGTGATTTATCTCCTGGAGATTTGGGCTTCATCTTCCTTGACATCATTTGATCTTACCAGAGCAGACATGTTGGTCTTGAGCAATGTAAGAATCACTAGTCCGAGGAAAAGTTTTGTTTGTGTGAAGTTTTGAAAAAAGATTATTATATTTCCAAAAACTAACAAGAAAATGGAAAGAGAAGTAACTCTGAGTAATCTGGGAGATATGTTTCTAACTGAACTTTATTAATGGTAGTTTCCTGATGTGGTTATTTTCATATATTTATTGAGCAGAGCTATTTTCCTCACTCTGGTTATGTCTTATAAAATTCCACAGTATAGAACTCTCACTCACGCTTGCCAGGGATAAAGCATTGATGTGATGTAATTTAACTATAAACAAGGTGGTTTAAATAGTGGTTATGATTTGTCTTGAATCGGCAGGTTTAGGACATGCATTTTTGTTTTGTAGAAAATTTCAAATTTTCTTTTACATCTGTCTTTTTCCCACTGCAGCAGGAATTGCCCATGTGCTCTTTCGTGGTCATAGGGCCATGTAGCTCCCCAGAGGAATAGGCAGGGCTCTGCTAAAATAACAGTTGTATTTGGGGTAGGAGTCAGCAAAATAAATAAGAGCCTGTATTTCTGAAGGCTGATTTTTGCCTTCAGAACTAGAGAGATCCTCATACAGTGTGAAGAAGCACTGTGTTAATCTCAACAGAGCTACTTTGTTTAATGGGGGGTTAAAAATCTGGACCTGCGTGTGCACGATTCTCTCCTTGAGTGGATGCAATTCTCAGCACTGCGCCTGGGTGAGGTTTTGCTTCTGTCTCCTCCTCTCTTTATGGCCCAGCAACCCTACAATTGCACTGTTTATCCTGTTGCTTTTCTGGAAGTTTATCCATGCTCACATAGCAAGCTGCATTTGTGGCTGCATGTCACTGGTTGCACAAGTTTTGATACCACAGCCTTGGTGGCAGTAAAAGCACAGCAGCACTGCCTTTGCTGCAGCCTTACTGCTGTCATCATGTGACACTTGTTGCTGAGACTTAGGAGTCTGAAGGCTAAATTTTGGCAGAAAATATCTTGTCAAGTTGACTGAAGGTAATACTTTACACCTTTGGTATAAGAGACATGGCAGATGCCAAACCTTGCATCCAGAGGTGACTGATACATGTTATGTCGTCAGCTGAAGACACTTCAGCTGCAACACTTGCATCTTTCTTTCCCTGAAATGAACCCAAGATTTTGTGAGGGATGGTCCAGTGCCACACACTGCAGTTGGAAGCTGGAATGAAATACATGGATTGGCTTCCACCTAGCTGACTCCCTGCAGGCTACTCCATCCCCTTTAACTGACAGGACCAAAGGTAATAGGCACAAACTGAAATACAGGAGACTCCATCTGAGCTTCAGGAGACACTCTTTTACTGTGAGTGTGACCAAGGGGACACACATTGCCCAGGAAGGTTGTAGAGTCTTCCCCCTTGGAGATATTCAAAAGCCATCTGGACGTGATCCTGGGCAGTCAGCTCTAGTTGGCCCTGCTGGAGCACAGGTTTGAACCAGATGGTCCCGCAGAGGTCACTTCCAAACTCAGCCATTTTGTGATTCTGTGGCAGAGCCCCACATAACATGAAGGCTGATATTTAGTTTACCAGCAAGTAAACAAACCAACCAGTTTGCTGCTGACAGCAGTTCACACGTGCTCTGAGCCACAGCAGGAGGGACTGTCAGGACACATTAGAAGGGGTGGTTCTAGGCATGGCCCACAGTCATATCTGAAACAGGATCAGACTCTCCTTACAAGAAGAACTTCTGCATTTGGCTCTAGCCAGAGCTCAGGAACCTGCAAGCAGCTGGGCAGCTGGGGAACTTGGTGCAGAATGCAAAATTGGGAATGAAGCGACCTGATAGCATTCAAACACATAAGAACTTCTTTATGTTGCCTTGCAGTAGTGCTCCCTTCAATAAGAACTAGGCCCCTAATCTCAGGAAGAGTACCACTTAATGTCATTATTGTCAAAAAGTCAGCGTTTGCCTGCTGCTGGCATATTGTGAGAAATCACAGCAATTTCCTATTTTTAGAACAGAAGTGCAAAACATCAGATAACATTCGGCAGTACTGTGCCTCGACAACTGCTATATTTTTAGGGAACTTAGTATCGCACAGCGATATTTAATTAGACAGTGAGTTGAAACAGTAAAGTACTTTCTAATGCTAAATATTAGTATTCCAAAGCATGAAAAATCAGAAAAAGGAAAACCCTGCTTTCCTAAATTCCTGCAGCCTATGCATGGAAATCAAGATGGACTGAAGCAGATTTTATCACAAGCCACTTAAAAAGAGAGATGTGGAAGCTTTGCCCATGCTGACTGAGCAACCATAGAGATGAAACCTTTCCAAAATCCCCTTTTGTAACCAGTCTGCACATCTTCCTCCAGCACTATAGATCATGTACGAGTCCTTGCACAGCACGTGTGGGCATCACTAATAAGATTTACTCTTTATCCATGCCAAGTTTCATCATCCACTGAGAAGGCAGCTTGCTGAGCAGAGGGAAGAGTTAGATTGTGTTGGACGCTGCTGATACTAATAAGAAACTTGGCAAGAATATGGTGGAATATTGCTATAATACAATAATGTTTTTAGAAAAAACAACAAAAAAAATAATTACCAAACCTCTTTGAAATGCAGGAGGAACAAATTATAGGAAATTATTTGTATTCAAGAAAGTGGCAAATCAGTTACAGCAGGTTTTCACAAAGCCCATTGAAATGATCATCACAGGCAGGTAGGAATAATACTGAGATGAGTTTGCCCTCCATTTCCTCATGAGATGTAAAATATTTGGGGGCAAATTGCTACCCTCCTGAGTGCACAAAAAATTACCTGTCTTGGCTGGAGACTATGTCCTCAGAGTCATAGAGTGTAGAGCTATAAACAGTTACAATTTGTTTAAAAAGTGCTTCTCTCAGGACAGATAAAAATATTTCAGGCTTGAATTTTCTTCCCTTTTTTTATTGCTCTTTTCTCCTGCTGCTCTGCAATTCAATGGCTGAAAATCTCATTTACTTAATGTCTGAATTCAGATCCAACCATGGTTTGTATTCTCTACTGTAAAAACTCTAAGGAATGAATAGCTGCTTGATAATTTCATGGGGTTTTTTTTTTTTCCAGTTTGCTAGTTTCAATATAGGTCACACCACTGTCCTTCCCTAGTTTTGGCATCAAGGGAGGAACACAAGCATGTTTACCTTACATGATGACTATTGGTTCTTCAGTGCTTTGAAGTCTTTCAGCACTCTGTTATTATGCACATACCTTGAGTAACATGGATGACATATTTATGTATAAAACATCTTCTAAATGGAACATTTTAACTAGGTGAAATATTTCTCACACATGACAGATGTAAGACACTGATAACTAGATATTAATTAACTGTTTTAAAAATAGTCTTGTGCAGAAACTAGAAGCCAGGGATCCAATGCAGCATGAAGCAGGTAAAGAGTTTTTCCCTAGAATACCAAAGCAGTTTTATAGCTATATGTTATTATGCAATCATTCACTATTATTAAATGTAATTCTGAAAATTAGAGAGCATTTTACTTTCTAGAGGGCTTCAACTTTGCTGACTGGTAACCAGATGCCAGATTAGTCAACTAACATAATTTAGTGAGTTAAGCAAACTCACCTTGTTTATGTTGCTGTGTCAAATTGTGATATTTTATTCGTATTAGGTAGCACCTGGTCGATTTAAACAGGATTACCAATGCTGTAAGACAGTACTAAACATGAGTAAGTACAGGGCACAATTCAAAATGCGTGTCTCACTGGGATCTCAGAGTAAAATTTAACAATGTGAAGGAAAATGAGTTTAGCCCAAGACACCACAATGTCTCAGTAAAACCTATTCTGAAGTATTCTGAGCTGCACATTGTTCTTTGCAGTTCCATCAGAGCAACAGAGGACATGGAGAAAGTGCTAACGCCCAGACTACAGAGTTTTATCTCAAACATAATTTTTAAATGGCAATTTTGTACAATTTTTGCAATGCATGTTTGATTGCTGTCAGTGGAAGTCAGGCAGGAAACTACCTCGGTCCCTCACATTCAGTATTATGGTAGTCACTCATGAAGACATGTTTAAATTCTTGTTCTTACTGCATTTATACCAGAGGGAATAGATGACAAATGAAATCATTACATTCATTTCAATTGTTTGGGTCCCACAACTCTGCCCCTGAGAAACATCCTTATTTGAAGTATTTGACTGCTAACACCATTGGTTTGATATTTGTTAGTTAATTACTTAGAAGGTAGGGGAATAGAATGATGATTAAATAAATCTGTTATATATCCATCAGCTCTTCTCTTCTAAGTATGTCAGTGTTACTTATAAAATAGGTCTCTGATGATTTCACATTTTTAGAGAACTTGTCTGGCTTGGGCTAGTGCAGCTTTTGCCTAGGTGCTGGAGAAAGCTGATTTTGATATGACAGGGATGCTGCCCTGGAAAATGTTCTGCTGAGAAATATTTTTTTAATTACTGGGGGGGAAGGGGTGATTTTTTTTTTTTTTTTTTTTTTTACACAGATGTTAAATTTCCTAGAATTAATCGGGTAGAAAAATGCCTTTGAGGCATCTTTCGGCCCATTAACTGCAATGCCAACAGCCAGTGGCTGGAGTTGAATACTAACAGACTTTATAGCTCTTTCCAGTAATAGACAAAGCCAGACAGATTCACAGCTCAGCCTGGCCCTCCTGTTCTTACCTGCTGTCTTCTGTGTTTATATCCCCAGTGTCTGCAATGTGCTACCTTTTTGAACAGGGAGACGTGAATATAAGACGCTGTGTTGGTTTGCTTATTTGTGTAAAAATTATACACTCAGCAAACCAGGATCAGGCCCTCCTCCTCCACTTCTAGGTACTAATATAAAATTAATGCTATTGCAGCATTATGTCAGACACATGTGCTTCATAACACATGGAGCAAAACAGAAGAGTAGGCAACAGCTGAAAAACTAATTTTAAGGATGAAATTTCTGGAGAGAAATCTTTATTCATAAGACAAATGTAAAAAAAATACCAAAGGAAAAGGAAAATATGTTGGTGTTATATTATGTATGCATGTTCTTTTGTTGGCTACATGAAAGCTTTTAATAGTTTTTTTTTTTTTATTAAACAGCCTACAGACAGTGTTCTGAATCATAGTGTCTTTCCTAGGGAAGGCAGGCAGTCCTTGTACACATCTGCAGAAAGGAGTTCAGCACAGAGGTGTGCAGCAGTGGGGATACAGGCTGACATAGGCTGTATGTGCACCTATTTTGGATTCTTATCTCCATATTTCACTTAGGCTGTTAGGACCATGCCTTCCTTTTTAGTTCTAAGCTAGGAGTCTCCAAGCCAAACTTTGCTGCAATGGGTTATAACAATTTAGTATGCAGACTACTTCTCTCAGTTTCTACTACACTGGCATTCATAGAACATGCTGACCTTGGAATCAACTTTGGATGAGACATAAACCCCAAAACACTTAATACTTTGAGTGGGTAATAATCCCAAATTAAACTTGAAAGGATAAGTGATTAACTTTAGGACCCTGATAATATTACATTAAACACAATTAAGAGTTCCTCCCTCTAGTTTCTGTAGAATTTATGCTATTTCTTCTCCAAGGCTTCCCATGTTGGGTGCTCGGATATGATAATGAAGGGACCAGAGAGCTAATTATTTAATAGCTGTTTATCTGTTTGCTATGTGGTATCCCTGCAGCAGTCTTATTTCTTTGTTTGAAGTCTTTTATACACATGCATTTATAAGACACTTGGGAATGTGAGGAGAAAAAGCAGCAAATAAATATGTTTGGAAAGCATATGTTGTACTAAATTGGCAAAGGGTAAAGAGCTTCAGAAAGGAGAAGGGAAGAAAATAGGCTCCAACTTGGGAAAGCAATGTGAGAGATGCTGAGTGAAAAAAGAACAGTCATCCAGCTGGGATTTATTACGTGGCAAGCTTTGGGGTTTTTTTTTTTAACAAAAGCTGTGGAAGACCAGAAATCAGAGATCACTGTATATTTACCAACTTTTTTTGAAGTATCTCTTCACTTATATCAGAATATCTCATAAAGACTAATCAACTGATCTTCAGAACATCCTTATGAGTTTGAGAGATTTAAGCCTTGTTTTATCATTGGAGGAATAAAGACATTATTTATCTAAAACCACACATGAAATCTGTGATACAAATAAAAAAGCAGGCCTGCATTCAGTGTAGTGACTCAACCATAAAACCAGCCAATCTTCTTTTGGGGTTATAAGGCACTAAGGGAGGGCTGTTGGTGAATTTACAGCCAGAGGAGAGAAGCTGATAAGAGACTGCCCCCAAGTACAGATGGAGAGGGTTATATAATTCTGCTTGTCAGGGAAAATCTACCTTTTTTCTTGTGTTTTAGTTACAGGCAATGCCATAAATGGATTTTCAGCTAGTCCTTTCTGGGCATCTCTGATGGTAGCCAGTCTTAAAAAGCCAAGACCCTTACAATGAAATCTGAGGCTGTTTTGAGCTTTATCTTCATGTGGTCATTTTATGAAAAGTTAGAAAACTTGTATGCAATGAAGATGATAACACCCATGTCACTGAAGTTAAAACCCTTTAGATTGATAAATGACAGATATAGCTGACACACACAAAGGAAAAAATGTCCTATTTATTGATCCAGTTGGAGTTTAAAGCAGAATTAGTAATAGTTGAAAATAAGACAAAAATAATGTTATTTGAATACAATTTTCCTATTTTGTGTTTTCCTTCAGCTTTTAACCATACATTGCTAAGGTTGTATACAAGCGTTATCTCTGTTAAAACTTTCAGTCATTGGGACTGCTGGGTGAGCTGACCACATTTTGTGCATAGCTCTGAAGGAGATAGCTGTCATGCACTGTGATCCGAGCATATGTCATTATTTATGTTACCTCCAGTGAGAATCACCTTGTAACCACATTCAATATGGTTAAGTGAGATTTTTATGAAGGACTTGCACATCCATATTGAAACTGCTGTAGTGCATTGAAGAAGATTGATGCAGCTTTCATTAGCCCTATTAACTCACTCTAATAAGGGGTTCTCTGTCTTTCATCCATATTTTCAAGGTACATCTACCAATTGCATCATCTGCTTCTAAGTGATCTGAGAGCTCAGAAAAAATAAGACTATCATCATGGTGATATCATACCTTTTCTGGGCAAAAGACTACAAATTAACTGTGCAATTGTTAGGACTCCACTGATCCAAAAAGGTTGAATTCACCACTTCTGGGACTTCTGAGTCCTAAAATAGAACTGCTATTATTCTATCCAGCATAATATTATAATACTGTTATTATAATATCCAATATGATAATAATATTATAATACTGCTATTGTAATATCCAGCATATTCTTTAAGGCATTGTGGAGCACACACTGGAGGCTCTCTCATTCTTCAGTTTCTTAGTCTTGGTTCTTCCATAGACAACTGCAAACAGAATTCAGTGTGGGCAAATAAAAAAAAAATCTAATGATTTCTAAGACTATGGTGATTCCCAGATGGTTTGAAGTTAATATTACAATATGGAACTATTGACATGCAACAACAACAACAAAAAGGACAGAAGATGTTAGGAATTTCTTTTCTATCGGGATGATATAATCTCCCATAGAAAATAAATTTCTGAAGTTTCTTCAATTAGGAGCTACACAGTGTTCCAAATATTTGAGAAACAGATCAGCTGAAACTACTTGTGTGAAAATGTTTCTTTTCTGGAAGAGGGAGAAGGTTGTAGCTCATGTCTGGTGAGAATAAGAAAGCAACTCAGGGAGGCAGAATGCAGAAAAGCTGCAGATTATAGTGGTTTTCTCTGCCTTGATTAAAAAAAAAAAAGAAAAAAAAACTAATAACGAATAGCATTTTGAGTGTTAGCTAGTTTTTCATCAGCCAACAAATAAATTGTGCTGAAACATTAGACTCTACTCCCATGGTGATTAGATATTACAGTACATATGGTATGGAAGCATTAAGGGGTGTTTGAAGACCTCACAACGCCTAAACACCGCATGTTGGCCAACTGTTGACCATCCGCTACAGCTGACATGAACACGGAGCTGCCTCCTGCTTTCCTGCACCTGGATTTGCTGCACAGATAATTCCTAGATGTTACTGCCGAGCAAGGCCCAGCCAGGACTTCATATACTTCTGTTAGCAATAGATGCAGCAAGTACACCATACATCCCCCACCAATAAAAGCAGATATAATCTTCTGTTTGAAAGAAGTTTGTCACATCACAAGAGATTTGTTTTCACCCTGTCCAAAAATTGCAGCACTTCTGTTTTTCTTGTGATGAAACTAGACAACATTACAACCTTTATGTTATACTGACTGCATCTAAAATACAAAAATGCTTAGGACTAAATGCAACAGACTAAATGCTGTACACAGTGACTTTGGTTGGTTTGGACGGTATGTCAACTTGAAGAGTCATGTCCTCTAACTTTGTATTCAATATCTGGCATTTCAGTCTTAGAAAATCAAGGCAAAAATTCTGAGTAATTTTTTTTTCATATTAAAGACTGTACTGTTTTGGGAAGTTTCCTACTGCAACTTCAGCTCAAATGAAATTTACAGCATCTTAGAAGATTATCCTAACAAAACTAACTCCTGCTAACACTAAGTATTCATAAGCTGCTTCTTCCATTTTACAGTTTAAAGGTTATGTAGAGTATTGACTCATTAGTAAATAATCTTGATGTTTTTTAGACTTCCGTTGTATCCAATATATTCAAAGGCTGCTCAAAAATAACTAAAAATATGCTACAAGTGGGCAATTTCTTTGTTTTGTGGCACAGAGCCATAGTGATTTAGCTAACACTAGCATCATATTAACACAGACATCTTATTCCCATGTTATTCCACAGTGAATATTATCTGACATTTTATTCTAAAAGTAGTGACCTACCTGGAAAATGGATGACTTTTTCTGAATCCTGCCTAGAACCCAAAGAATTAATTTCTCCTTTTATCTATATATCCTGTATAGTTTGTGTGAACACCAGTAGTCTAAATTATGTAAGACATCTGTAGCTGGAATAAAATATAAAGAAAGCTGTTAAAAATCTGCTGTAACCACACTATTGATCTTTACCCACCTTTTCAGAGCATTTAACATGGTTTTACAGCATGTCTGTTCTTCTAGTACTTTTCAGTCCCAGCGCTATTGCACAGTTCAAACAAGAGTCCATTGCACTGATTACTTGTTATTCTCTACTGATGCTCTATTTCTAGTTCTGCACAGGCACCTCAGTCTTGACCCAAAGCAAGACTTTGTCTTCCTAGCTGTGGGGTCCCAGAGGACTTTCTGTCAAGCTATTTTAAGGCTAATCATCAATAGGCCCTGCTATGCCAGTTTTTTAATTAAATATTTTGGTCAAACCAAGCTTTATAAAATAGGGACTAATACAACAGAAAACAGGTTGAGACAGAGAAATCTTTGCTAGATTTAAACACCCACAACTGAATTTGTGACAAAAGAGTACTATAACAGACCCATTACTTAATTCCTAAATATTTCCATTTTTCCTTTTTTCTAAAGCCATTGATCAACTCTTTTTACATTTTGCATTATGTGGATTTTTAACCTTTATTTTAACAAATAACACTTTTCTTAGCATGGAACACTTTTTCATTTTAAAACAACTAAAAAATTTAGCAAAGATAGTTTTAAAATATAAGATTGAGTTCTTTAGGCTGAAGATTGTAGAAAGAAAGTCTGGTAGGAGTAAAAAGAAATTAAATATTGGTGAGCAGCCTTTGATAGTTGATCTCCGAGGGAAGTCTATAATAAAAGAGATACAACATCTAATTAAGTTTTAGTTGTCTTGATGCCTGTTTGTCATATTACTACTTCTGATACAATCAGAGACCACTGGAAAGGGAAGATAAGGCAGATTTTCCTGGGTTTGGGGTTTGGGATGCTGAGCAAAGACATTAACATATGCTATAAAATGCCTCAAGAGACAGGTTGCAGACACAGAAAAATGTCTGGTTCCCTCCTCTCTTGCAACTGTAACCCCGAAAATTCAGTACTAAGATCTCCTTCTCTGTGTAACTTTACTTTTCCTCTTTTATTTCTGGTTTCTGTTGTTAAGTTTTACAAGCCCTGAATCTGACAACAGACTAATTAAGTCTGGGGTGAGCTAAATACGGTGACACTATGGACAAATATAATGAGTTTGTACATGGTAATTCAGGTGGTTACTTCTGTTACTGATGAATACAGGGCTTTCAAATTCCTTCTCAGAGGGATTTTGAAGTTGGGATACTTTAGTTCACAAATAGGATGGAGTAAGACTACATGTATTGTCAGTTAACAAAACTCAGGTGAAGGGCAATAGCAATTTGAGACAGTGACAGCAACTTAGAACTGAGTGAACAAATGTTAGTTTTTTTTTTCTGACTTGTTCTGAAACCACATTAAACCACATACTACTTTCAAGTTAAGAAGTGGAGATGGAAGCACATGCCTTCTTTCGCTGAGAGAGGGGAAAAAAAGGAATTGAAATGCAAATTTTTATGGTATAGTTAGAGTTTTCCTTAGTTTAATCTCATAGCCTCCAGATTTTTATACAGTCACTAAATAGTCTTGAATTTATCTCATCAGTTTAAAACCAAGAAAATCATTATGTGCAGCTGTACTGTAGAAGCATCACAATGCAATTATTTCCTTGCACAGAGCAGATGCATGCTGCTGGCGTGTCAGAGCCTATAGGAGATGCATGGAGTTTGTATCAGTGGGAATTCACTTTCACATACATCACTCGAGGACAGGAATGTGCAATGTGACAGGCCCATCACTACCCATCATTCATCTCATTTACTATGGCAAGGAGGATACTTGATTGTGTTGGAAAGTCAACAGGTCAGTGGCTTCATGTAGCAGCTCATGCTGTTCCCAGCAGTGCTATGTTCTTACTAATAATTTAATCTTGTATTCGAAGTTCAGTTCCTATGGCTTTTCCTTCTCATTTTCTTTCACTTTCACTTAAAAATATAATGTTCTATTTCAGCAAAATTAACTGCAATTTCATGGATCACTACAGCAGGAATAAGATGTATACATAATACTGTAATCTATTTATTTGTTCCCCAGAATGCAAATTGACTTGATAAGCAATTCCATATGCTATGTAAATAACTCTACTTCTAATTGAGAGTACTGTGTTTTCAGTGCAGATGGGGAAGGGAAAAGAAGATCGTCTCTGGCTTTGACTTTCTGATAGCTGTTGCAGGATATTTTGTTTACATTTTTTAAATCTATCATAACTCCCTAGAGTTATTGACTCTACATAAAAGCAGATAGAATAAAATATAAAAACGTAGACAAATTTACAGAAAATAAATGGCTCTTTTAAATAATTGTTCAGATACAATCTCTGGCTCAACCAGTCAAGTCAGACTTGTTGCAGTGAAGAATTCCTGGAAGGAATGTCAAGAAGGCTTGCTTTGTTTCCTTTATTCCTGCTCATTTTCTGTAAACAGATCATATTGGCACTCCCAGCTAGAGGACACTGGGCCAACTGGGCCTTTTGCCTGACTCTGTACACTACTGTAGTGCTCTTCTGTGCATTATGGCATCTTCAGTATGATTCCTTGGCAAAATCACATGTGCTTCAGAACAGACTTGTTTCTACCTTTGGCTTCTGCCAGAACTGCAGAATGAGCAAACTGCCTGGCTGAAGCTGCTTCAGCACTTGCTTCCCAGCTGACAGACACCAGGGTGCTGCTTGGTAACTTGAGTTAACTGGGCTCTCATTGGACTGAGCAGCCACATGAATTATCCCATTCTCATAGCAGTACTCGTGTAACTAGGAATTTGTATACAAAAATTCCTTCTAACTGCCTTTGGTCCGATTCCCTTCATTAATCTAGGAAAACATAGCTATGGGAGAGTAATATAAAGACCAATCTATTTTAATATGTGCTCTAGAGTCAGAAAATATTAGTTTGTTTTGCTTACTTTCAAGCCATTAATTTTCAGAAATGCCAAATGGATGATAATTTCTTTTCAATTTTCAGCATTTTAGCTCATCTGTCTTTATATTAAAAAAAACTTCCATCTATATGTAAGCCTAAAACCAACAGTGATGCCATTTTTTCTAAGTTCTTATTTGGTAAAGGTGTTGGTATTTTTAAGTATTTTTTTCTGAGAATAGAATGGAAAAGTTGTTTATTCTTACACCTTTTCTAACTTGCTAACTTGCAATTTGTTTAAATAATCAATTCCAAACTTGCTAATTTTAATTGACAGGCCTTCTCAAGTCATCCTTGATTCCTTTCAGTGTTATCCATATAAAAAATTTTGCAGTGTCTTGGTGTTGAAGAAGCCCTGTTTATACTGGTGTCTGACTTTCTCTGATGCATTATTTATAAAATAGTCCAACCATGTGAAGAAATGGAAAATTTTAGTGCCCACTAAGTTTGTTTAAACACAGCCTAACACCTTCAACTGTTTAACCACTGCTTCAGTAGACTTATGGTGCTAATGTAGTTAGCATGTTGATCACACCTATAAAAAGATCCAAATGCAAATGTCAGTCAGTGAAAGTTACATTACAGCAAAAGAACAATATCTGCATCTAGGGAGAAGGGAAGGAAATGTCTTGTCAGTCTACTGCAACCCTCCTATTTATGGAATTGTTGAAGGACTCTAAAAAAGAGCAGAGAGGTGAAAGAATTACAAGAGCTTCTATTTGTCATTGAATTGCTCTGCTAAATGGTAACACCAGTTTTTCCAGACCGATAGGCTTGGATCCACCAGCTTTCCCAGCTCAATACTCAATAGGAGATGCATTTTGGTCAAGGCAGCAGTAGTATAAAAAGGGAATGCAGCCTCCAAATAATTTAAATGTTGCTTGTGAATTGTTATTTCACAGCTTTATGAGATGTTCCTGTTCCCATCCCTTCCTTTTATTGGTTAGCATAAGGCTGGGTAGATTTCTGTGCAATTCCCAGCTGAGTCACCAGAGAAGGTCCATTTTCATCATGTCTCAATTTGATTTCAAGCCCTCAGGAAGGGAGACAATGTGTGATATACTTTATGAAAACAAAAAGTAAAAATATTAAAACTCCTAATAAATTTTGTTTTCCATGTGAGCTCCCTTCCCACAATCCCTGTAATGACCATGTTTCTCTTGTGTGCTACCTACCACAGTCCAGACTGAGAGATATTTTTAATGCGAGGATTGGCATAAATTTCAAGCAAAAGATCAAAATGGTACCTTTGGTACCATTTCCTTTTCACTTTTCTAAAGAATAAAGCTAATTAACCTTTTTATCAAACTACACATTTTCAAATTACTTAAATGGGAAATATACTGGTTTAATTAAGATTTCGCAGGGAGAGACAGTTGCAAACACTTGGAACAGAGAGGTGGGACATTTATGAGGAAGGTGCTGTATGCTTTACAACTCCCTGCCTTTTTCTTGTTTGCACTTCAAATGGAGTCCATTTTTATCTGTCTGTCTCCTGCTGAGAGAATCTGATTTTATCATGTGTTTCAAAGAAGCTATTAAAAAACTTGAATCACAAAATTCTTCTTTCCCTCTGTATATTTCTCTCCCCCTCTCTCTCTCTCTGTTAGAGTTGCATTGGTGGTATTGGTTATATGGCAGGATACATTGATTTGATTTGTTTTACAAGTTGATTAGCTAATCCTCCTGCAATGAAGCCTTGCTTTACAAAAACCTTGGTCCCCATGTTTTCCTTAGCTGGGTCCACAGGTGGTTTGATTTTCGTAGGTCTAGGGTTTTGATGTGTATGCCACACTTCCTTCTTTGTTTCTGTGTTTTTAGTAAATGGTGAAAACCTCAAGAGTGACAGCTTGAAGGTCTATACACAAACAAAAGGAACAACATGAACAATGCCAGCATACTCCTCCTCCTCACTTCAGGATCTCAGGAATATTTCAGAGGTGTAAAAAGAATGTACTAACTGATATAGCATTACAGTATCAGTGTTTTGGTGACAGTATATCAAAATAGTTGAATCATAATTAAAAGAAGTTATTAGCCTAAAAGATCTTCCTCTGAAAATTAAAAAAAAAAAAAAGCCAACAAAGAAACAAAAAACCCCACCCTGAAATATAAAATTTGGTAGATATCTGCACTGAAGTAATATTCAAATTAAGCCACTGAGACTATAAAAGCGTGAAGCCTGGATATAGCCATGCATTAACTTCCAGCCTTTTGCTTTTGTTTGTCAGTTAATGTCAGACACATCATGCCATATCAACGAAGCTGAACACTGTACAGGTCTTAATGCTAGTAGAAAAGACATCAGCATTTGATTGTTGCCTTCTGTGTCTCTGTTCTTGGGCCAACTCCATGTGACTACAATGGTGCATATCTAACTGATTTTTAGTTTGCTGCTAAGATTGACGTCTCTAATGCAAAACAAAAACTATTTTTGCCTGAATAGCTAAGTGTATTTTATCTTAAGCCAAATGAAATGTTGTGCTTTGCCCAAAAGCATTTTTTTTGTTTAATGTGTTTTTACCTTTTTATTCAAATCAAAGTAGATTCTGAGATAGAGAGCTGTTTTTAGCTGTAAAATCAGAACATTTCATATTGGAAGTACTTAAACTATTAAAAATGGCAAAAGAGTAATTTAATAGCAATTACAAAACACCTTAACTGGTCTCTGTAACTTTTTGAACATTTTGAAGATGTAATTAAGAATACTTTTTTCAGTACTAGATAGCTCAATATTATCAATAAAATTTTGTCCATTTCAGTTTGCTACACCTGTGCTCTTTTGAAGAACACAGATGGAACCTCAGCAACCTGGCTGCTTGTTCTACAAAGTCAACAGTAATTAGGTGTTAAAGTTTGTTCGTTTGGGTTTTTTTTTGTGCTGCTTTTGAGCAACAGGCTGGAAAAAGCACAGACCATTTGGCCAGGCTCTGAACCATATCCAAGGAAATGGTAGAAAGAAAAGTGGTGTCAGGAACTCAGAGCCATGTGGATCTCACTGGCTCAGGAACTGATTAATTTATGAATCTATTTCAGCTGCAGCAAATGGCCCTTTCATGGCTTACAGCTACCCGGCAGAATTTAGATTATGTTTTTAGGCTACGATTTTAAGAGGTCCTAGACTGGTGGCTGCAGGGGGAAATTTCACTTGATGTCAACTCCTTTTTCTTTCCTCTGAAATGCCTCATCTTAACGACTGCAGACACCGCACCAGGCAGGGCCAGGGCAGGGTCTGGCGTCTCCGAAGGCGGATTTCTGCTCTCCAGTAGCAATCATTTTTCCAACCACCAATGGTCCTTCTCCTTCTGGGCCCCCCCTGACCCCTAGCAGCCCTCAGGCTGCCTTCAGGAGGAGGGACTGGAGCTCAGAGAGCAGAGAAGAAAAGATGAGAGGGAAACTGCCATTCAGAGGCCACCCCAATACACTCCTGGTAGCAACTAAACTGATGCAACAACTAAATCAGCAAATGTGCCTTTGCTGTGTTCTTGTAAGAATCACATTTTTATAGCTCTTTTTCTCACAGCTTGAAGACAGCCCCCTAGTTCACACTTATTGCAGAATCTGGTGGCATCCTGGTTTCTCTCTCACATCTACTCCCTCTCGGTCTGTGCCTACACAGGCACAAGACGATCCTTGCGCTCGCCTGCATTTGCTTACGGACGTCCAAGCTCACGGGTGCACTGTGCGTACACACCCATGGACTCTGTCACATCACAGGGGTGTGTGGCACCAGAGGTGCTCCACGAATTCACGTGCTGATGGCTTATAGCCACTGCTGTCCCCCCATAACAGAGAGGAGGGTACATTTTTGGACACCTGTGATGGCTTGCTCTTGGGGATCACTACTAATATCTGAAGAGGCCAGTGCTTTCCAGCCAGATATATGAAATAACTGAACACTGAGCAAGTTGTGAGGTGCCCCAGCACAGCTGTAGCATTCAGAGAAACTGCTCTCAAGCAGTTTCCCTCGCAGTAAGACAGTAAAACCACACTAAGCTGAGTCCCATACCCAGCTCAATAAGCTTCTGTGACTGTGAGTTCCTGTGTGGTTTGTGGTTTGCACTCTACCAGCTTGATTGGCTGCACTTCATGAGGGAGAGGCTGAGATGCTGGGCTGAAGATTTGTGTGTCCTGAATGGCTCCACAGACTTTGGTCCTTGCTAAGCATTTGTGCTGAAGACAGGTTGTTATGAGACTCGTGCCGTTCCCCCACTGTTTTTTCCCATCACAGATCCTGAAAGACCAGAGTGTAACTACCTGCCACAAAGGTACAGATCTGCTTGGGGCCTGCTTCTTTTGCTGTGAGGTTTTACAGGTAGATGCATTGGCTAAATTAGCATTGCATTTTCTAAAGAGTTCAACAAGTAAGGGCTTATCTGCAAGGCTTGAGATTCAGCTGCAGGTGCATCAGGTTTTTCTCCTTGTCAGTGGGGAATCAGGACAGTGCTCAGGAGGAGGGTATTTATTGGAACAGAGCAAAGAAAATAATGAATGGGATTTTTTTTTTTTATTAGTCACAAGTAGAAAGCTAAGAAATAACCCGTTTTCCCTGAAAATTTAAGGTTGCTGTAGCAGAGATCAGTGTATTGTGTCTCTGAGACACCCATTGTGATCATACAGAAAGGGATAAGATGTCTAGAAAGAAAAATGCTTCTGGTAACTGGGGATTTGACCCTCCTTTTGCTCAAAACCAGGGCTCTGCTGCTCAAGTAATCTGTTTTTCCTCATCTCTTATGTCTTCTGTGAAATGTGGTGGTTTCTCAAGGGGTCAGACATGAGTGTAATTTTTCCTCAATTGCTTTTTAATGTTTTTGTAAAGCTTTTTGATGCATTGCAAGCATAATAGGCAATATTGTTATGAGACACATCTTTAGACTGGAGTGCTATAGACCTGTATGGCAAGGTCCTGCATGTGTTTCATGTGTGTTTGTGTGCATAAAATTCATAATACTTGTCTTGTAGGAGCAAAAGGACATCAGTCTCCAAGACATGATTTAGTAGCATCCTATCAGTGCAACATTTTCTTAGAAAAAACAATAATCTAAACCCCCTTCAGCAGCAGCAGGAGAGCCTCTCGCATTTATAATTGTCCAGTGAAGAAAGGTTTAACGATAATTGAGCTTTTAGTAAATGGGCATGGCAGGAGGAACTGAGCTTTGGGATGAGAAAGAGTTACCTACCAGTTATGTTTTGGCATGGAAGACCATAGGTGATGCAGCCAGCAGTGCAAGTCATCCCCTTGAAAGTGGAAAAGAGAGAAACTCATGCTTTAGCCTCTGCTACCAGGTTTCTGAATAGGACAGAACCTCTGGCTATAATGTGATGGCAAAATGAGTTGTGGAACATATAGGGAGGAAATGTGTTTCCTTAGCAGTGGCTCAGTGAAGAAATGTATTGCTCTTGCAGTGAAGCAATTCCCTTTGCTTTCCTATTTAGTGACATTTATTTCTGTTTCATTCTTGCATTTGAACTTGACAATCCCACAAAGAAGAGATTGGGCACAAACAAGCACTGTCATTCCTGTTTTTATCAGAAAAGCAGAATAACCTGGAGATGGATGGATATGCTCTGTGAAATGCACACAGCTAAATTTAGCTTAGTTTTGCTGTCTAAATTTTGGATTTACTTTCATCTCTACCACACCCTTCTGCACGCATCTCCTAAATTGTTAAGACTGACAGATCTGCCTGGGAAAAACAGGCAACTTTCAGAAAAACGGGGCTCTGCTGCTCAAGCAGGCTGTTTGTCCTGATCCCCTATGCCTTCTCACTTCAGTTTGGATAAGGCAGAGCGGGTGTGCAAGCTTGCCTGGTTTCTGTAAGTTATAGCCATTACTCCAGTAAGAGACATCACTTTCCTCTTCAAACATCGTCTTCCTTTACCTGGTTACATGGAATTTCTTTTTTTTTTTTTTTCCCTGATGATTACACTTACTCTTGCAACCGTACACCAATGCCCTCCAATTTTGCTGATTCAAGGGCCAGCAGTGTGGTTGTAATGTCCTCTGCACGATGTTACACTTTGTCTTCCCAATCAACTTGCAGCTTGACAGCAGCTCTCCTTAGCCACAAGCAATATCTGAAAGTTTGGCAGGCAAGAGGTTGCTATTAAACCACAGTACTGGAACTATTGCTGTAGGCAGTCTCTTTTGGTTTATTTTTATTGTCTGATACAATGAAAATTATTTTCATTCTCTTCCCTGTGTTTCTTCCCTTAACATTGTTTTCACTTGAAATTCTCCTCTTAGTGGAGCTGTAATGTATATATGCATGTGTGTGTGTGTATATACATATATACATATTTTTATATGTGTATATACATATACACACACCATAAAATACACTCACTGGCAAGTTCAGTCTCTGGTATTAGAAGAACCTACCCACTGTGGCTGGGTACACCACATGTTTGACAAGTAAGGCAGTATTGCTACCAATAGTTGATATGCCTGGGCCTTTGGGGATCATTTTAGTTTGCTTAGATTTTTATAAATCTAAATCAGGTCCTGATTTCTTCTACCTTTTGTCCTCATCTCCAGAGTCTGGTTTTGGTCTAAGAAGAATGTACCAATTCTGTCTTTTATCAGTTCCTCAAATTGCTATGTAGAATCATAGAATCATTAAGGTTGGAGAAGCCTCCTGAAATCGAGTTGGACTGATAACCCAGCACTGCCACGTTCACTGCTAAGCCATGTCCCAAAGTGCCACATATATGTTCAATATAATGATGGCAACACACTTGATTTAAAGCTCAGGGTTGACTGCCAGCCATATCCCAGTCAGCACAAATGTTATGCATAAGTCCCTCAATATCTTTCAAAAATCTTTATTTTGTAGCTCCCTTGAAGGAGTCATTGGCATCTTTTTAGCATAGCTTTCCACCATTCTTTGTATATTTGGCCAGCAAGAAGGGAAGTATATTACCATCAGTAACTTTGTCTTTCCTGCACAAGCCTTTCATCTTAATGTCTGCACACATTTTTGCCTATTAATGGGTGTTTTGCCCAGCCTTTAAGACAGGTGAGTGTGAACTCTTTCACTTTCTAATCAGGTCCACGTACATGAGTGTGGTGACATTGAGATGACAGAAGCATTAAAGCTGTACCAGCCTAACTTGACAATCTGCAAAAAAAAACCTGCTGCCCTGAGAAGGCAATATTATGGGTTTTGGTACCCCATTCTATTGAAATACCTCTATGTATGGCTGCACTGAACTTTTTAAATGTGTCCTACAGTTCAGAGAGGTGAAGTGACTCGCACAGGAATGCACAGTAAATATTTAACCGAGCTGGACATGGAAAATGGATTCCTACTCTTCTTTTCTCACCACTAAACAAGACTGACTTGTTTCTGCACTTTCTAGTGATAATTTGATTTTAAATATGATTTCAAATGACTGCTTTTTTAAAGGTGAAGAGGGAAAGAGATTTGCACAGTCATGAGTAGAATTGGTAGAGACATCAACTAGGCTAACAAATGTGTGTCCTATAAATTTCATGGTTCAAGACACAAACTAATTCCCATGGTACAGCCCTTCTAGGGGGCTGATATTGTACTCAAATCCTTCTGATGTTTGATTGCTGCTGTCCTAGGGATGTTGAAATTACCCCACTGGGTAATCTGGTGGAGAGGAAGGGTGTTTTCCTTTCCTTTTGACTTTTGCCCAGAATGCTCTCTCTAAAGCATAGTTGCTGTCTGTTATTTCTAGAAGGATTTCAGATAGATGAGAATTTTTTTTTTATGTTTTGGAATTGTCTAAATTCTTCCTGTAGCCTTTTCTTTTTTTTTTTTTTTTTTCAATCGTTCTGCTAATTGGAGAACCACGCTAAAGTACCTTTTAAATAATATCTAAGCAGGAGGGACTAATCTTTGAGGAATAAGCTTGCTAAGAATGGACACATTATCCTGGCACTAAAATCAGAGGTCAGTACTGCAAAATATTATGAGGTAAAAGAAAATTAATTGAATGCCTAAATTAACATCATGTGGTAACACATGTGAAATTCTTTTTTACCTCTCTTGGAATTCTAAGATCCATCCTTCCTCTCTCTCCCCAACTCAGTCTTTTTTTATAAATGGCTTTATCTTTTTGGAGCAGTGTACAGTACTAAAAACATGCCACTTTTCCCCCCCAAGGCATTGTATACCTTACATTCTCTAGTCTTTCCTTTCCAGTTCCCCAGTTGTTTTATTTTATTATCTCATCATGAAAATTCCACCAGTAACTTGTAGAGTATGACCTTAAACCCTTGGAACTCTGACATTCCTTTTTTATTTTTAAAATCTACCTACATAAATAACATCATGTTTCTAGGTGAGAGGCACTTGGAATCTAAAGAGGGATTATCTTACAATATGGACCAACTTCTGAAATTGTCTCTGTGCATAATCAGGCTCTGGTAACTGTTTTCCATGTGAAGTGTAGAGAGTCAAAAGCCCGGACACTGGAGGCTTCTCTCTTGCTGTCTGTACAAGGCACTTGCTGTACCACATCAGACTGTTTGTCTGTCACATCCAGTACACTTCTCTAGTAGTGGTCAAAAATATTGATTCTGAGAAAGGTGACCGAACCCTCTATGAACCAAGCACGCAAAGCTCCACATGGGGATGGAAGAAATGCTTTCTAATTCTGTCAGGGAGTTTAGTTTACAGTTTCAAGTGGTATTATCAAGTTTCAAGCTGTATTGTCCTTACACTGCTTGGACTGCACTTTCTTGATAATTCTAATAGTGTAACAGATCTCTGAGATTAAATCTATCAAAACAGAAAAACCTCCCAGTTTCCTCAACTCTCAAAGATAACTAAGTCTAGTCTGTAAATACTTTCTCATCTTAGACAGAAGATGAATCTTAATTCATTGAAGCCATCAAGTTACTTGTACATTCTTGGTAGAAGGGAATGAACGACAGGCAATATTACATTGCAAAAAATTACATCAGCAGTGTCACAAACATGTGTTTACCTTCAGTAGAGGCCATGTGCAGCACTTGCATCTTTTGCCTACTGGTTTGACATAGTATATATTGTTGTATCCTGTACCCCAAGTAATGACACCTGTACTATGTGCCTAAAAGGTTTAATGCGCTCTTCTGCATTTGCTGTAACAAGCCCATTCAGTAAAGAAAATCTCTGAATGTTTGTGTTGGTAGACATCACAGCAAGGTAGTTCTCAGTGAGGCTGACACTGCTGCTCACAGAGTTTCCTCATTCCGAGCAGCAGCTGCTTCACTCTGTTTCCAGCAGAAGTGAAGCCAACTGTTCCTGCTGAAAGATGGTAGACATTCTACTGTCCACTGAGAAGCCTGGTGTGAAGAGATGAACATTTTGAAAGGACCATTCTAACTGTGGGCAGTAGAGGTGTCTTGAAAGCTCTATTTGTATCATCATCAGAAGGAGTAAATCAAACTCCGAGTGTATTAAGAAGGGAAATTTTTAAATTTAAATTAAATTTAATTAAAATCAAATTTAATTAAAAGTACTGTAAGGGTATAAAAACCTTGGAAAAAATCTTCACGCATTGTCTACACAAGATTTCTGTGATCTTTAAGCAGAATAAAAATCTGGATTAATTATTCCATTATTGAGGCCATAAAAACAAATTAAAGATCAAACCCAAAGTGTCAAGTTTCTTAAAAAAAAACATATTTAAGAGTAATTTTACTTAGTAAATTAATTAATAGATTTACATATAACATCTCAGGAAATTTATTATGTGCCCATACAGTTAATACATTCTTAATGTATGCTGTGTTTCTCATACATACCAAAACCACTGAATCTGTATTTTAAGTTCAAAGCTCAGGTCAGCTGAAGGTACACAGACATGACTAGTACCTCCATAGTACATACTAATTAATATATTTTTATTTTCTAACTAGTTTCCAACATTGTTCTGACTGTTTCCCTTGACTGTTGAAGTCACTGGAGCAAAGAAGGTTGAAGCAAGCCCAAGATGATGTCTGTAGAAATTAATAATTCATTAATAACTGCAACTGTGAAATGGGTTTAGAAATACTTTCTTAAATCTCCAGGGCTTTTGAGGGTCAGTTATTCAAGCATCCTGAGCTTTATTATAATTAGTTCTTTTACAGAAAAGCTTCAACTGACTTTCAGACACTGTTGACGTTGGAGGCTCTGTACTAGAAGTTATACCTTCATTGCCAAGAACAAGCAGTGTTTAATAGTCAGGTGGTTTACTCCAGGTGTACTGCTCCAGATGGAATCTCAGGGAAGAAAAGGCACAGGTGATTTATGGCATTGTAGCTAGCTGTGGCCAATGCAATATGCCTCCTTGGAGGTGTACCTCTAGCAGCTCAGTAATAATTTAATTGGCAATTCAATAAGTAGTGGTTGTCTTGATGTAAAAAAGAAAACAGAAAACCAACTAAACACATCAGTTCATGAGATGCAGGTAAAGTCATAGCAGAAGAAAACCCAGCAAGCTCTTTCTAAAGAGAGGGGTAAAGGAAGAGTGGGAAGTAGAAGGGAGAAAAGATGAAGGGCTTGTTTGGATGAGGAGCTCTCCCAGTGTTATCCCAGGGCAGCTGTTTCAGTACTCCAAAAAAAAATCATTTTTCTGGCTTGATTTCTGTTTCTTTGGTAGTGCCTTAAAGCTCCCCACATCTGCTTTTATTTTGTCTCACTGTAATAAGTCACCAGGGCACCACCCTCATCTGAAGGATCCTTTCATCTCCACAACCAGCTAAACAGATTCTACCATTCCTTGCACACCATACAGAGACACTGGGAATGGTAGCACACTTGTAGCCACTGCTTTGTGATTTCAGCTGGCAGTTTTGGGGAGATTTCTAAGGAGAACCTCAGTGCTTTAAGAGGTGCTTGACTCAAACAGAGTCAAGCCCTTTTCTCTGAGTCAATACTGAATAATGTGCTCGAGCACATTTCTTGCACGTGAGACCCGCAGCTGTAGGTTGATTGCCTGTGGTCATCAATTATCCTTCAGTTAATTGCATAAGCCTAAAGGCATCTTGCCCTGATAACTGAGGCAGGTCAGTTTGATTACAGTTTGCCTTCTGCATATCTGACATTTCAATTTTAATTGGGCAGTTGTTGCTTCTGTTCCTAACCTGCTGTGCACTGCTGAAAAGCACTGGAGGATGGATTTCATTGTTAGGTGAAGGGATAAATAGTGTCAGGGAAAGCAGCAGCCAAACTAGAGGTGTCCTAAAGGGTAAAGCTGGGGTCAAAGGACACAGTCATCAAATTTTAACATTCAGACTTATCAGTTCAGCTAACCCATACCAGGCATGTCCAGAGAAGTGTTATTTTCAGTGAGGCTGCAGGAAAAAACACCAGAGCTCATAATAGGGCTTCTTCATTAAAGTGCTGAGTAGTTTAAGCAAGCAAAGGCAAAGGAACAGCTGTAATTCTTTAAAACACACCAGGAAGAAGGTATATAGCAGAGTGTGGTCTGTGTCTAGTACTGCTGCATCCCCACCCTGATGGAGTCTATCAGGATACCAGATACACAAAGTGAGTCTGAATATAATTAATGATTTGTGAAATGCATTGGGAATCTCTTGGAATGAGCAGTGGTTATTTTCCTAATGAATTACTGCTGTTTTGAACGGTTTTGTTTGCATGTTTAACTTTTTTGCTTAAAGTGGTTTTTAACTTTTGAGCAGAATGTTCTTTTGAAATGTTATTCTCCTTTTCAATATAAATACTGGCATGATATTTTTAGGAAGTGGTTTTGAATGCATCATCTTCTGCTCTGCAATCTTGGATGCTTCTCTTGGAAGGGCTGAGCATCCACTGCTTTCCTCTCTAAGCTGTAGAGATGAGCAAAGTCAAATCACCATCAGACAGAGCAACCAAGAAAACAGAATTCCAAAATTCAGTAAAAGCTTTGTGGATACTTGTGGATTAGTTTCTTTTACAAAAATGATCACTTTATTAAGTATAATCGTTTTTGTAAAGCTAAACTAAAAGACAAGGCTTATCTGTCAATGCAAAAGAGACAGCCTACTGTAATCAAATATAGGAAGATATGCAGTAGTAATCAATCTGAACATTGCAGTCCTTAAATCTGAATGCAAGTAAAGTAGATACAAGAAACTGATAGAGAGCAGAGCAGAAAATGGAAGTGCAGTGAGTATAGCAGGATTTTGATTTTTTTTTAATATGGAAGCAGAATTGCAGTGTTGATAAAGTTTTTAGATGTATTCAATTTGGAAAAAATTAATCTCATTCATCATGGAAGTAATCACATTAATCCCTGTTTTGCTTGGTTAAATCTCCATGTAGCAGTGCATGGGCCTTGTTTAAGTGTCGTGACGAGTAATTCCTGCCGCTGGCAGGTTTCTCACTGCACAGCCTGTGAGAAAAGCCTTGCCGTGACCAAAATGCATCTTGAAGGACAAGAGCTGCACAGTTCCTACAGTTTCTGGCTCTCAAAACCTTCTTCTGCAGACTTTCTAAGTATTTAGACGAGGAACAGCTTCTTGAAGGCTGTATGAGGTACATGACATGTAGTGTTTTCCAATGTACCAAGTAAAGTAACTGTTTTTTCCAGTTTGAAATTTTCCCCTTCTTTCCTCTTCTGAGTTATTTCCTGAATTCCATCCACAAATAATCAGATTTTTGAAACTATGTAATGAGGGTCTTCAGCACACAGAATTCAGAAAACAGCAATTGTAATGATAGCCTCATTTTAGTGTGTGTTTTGATAATGTGCTTTATAATTGGAGTCTAACACTGCAGTCAGTACCATCTTATGAATGCATATTGAAAGGAAATCTCAAATAATTTAATGCAGGTCTTCTACCTAAATGATTTCCATATGTCTTTAATCTAGCCATGTGTATGATTTATATCATTGCCTGAATGAGACTTGTGCTTCATTAGAGTAGTCGCTGTAGAAAGATGAGGTTACATTCTCATTTTGTGTGATTTCAAAATTAACCCTGCTGTGGGCCGGGGCTTGAACTGCAGGATCGCCACAAATCCCTTTTAATCCATTTATTGTAGGATTCTATAGACACCTCTGACCCACTGGTTTTTGTTACGGAGCACTGTATGGAAAAATGCCATTTGCTTCAAGTGATTTGCCATATGGATAGGAAAGACAGTGAAAGGCTAAGGAGAAAGATGTAACAATAAATAGTCCAACAGACTAAGAGAGTTCAACAAAAAAGATATCAATTCCCTGATTTTTTTTTTTTCCAACTCTTCCTCATGAGATGATCCTTGGATGACAGCACTGATATCAGCAGAGTGTGTTCTGGAGCATGTCTTGCAGGAACAACTGTGTCGGATGTTTTATTGTGTTGTGGAAGAAATAACTTATTTTCCTCCCCTCATAGACCATAATGTGATGTTGAATGTAACACCTGGCTTCTTTAAATATGTACACATCTGTTTCTTAGTCTTAGAACAAAATCAAAGTAAAACAATCATACTTTTATGCTTAAGTGAGCTGGTAGGACCAAAGCCAGTTCTCAGGGGATCTGTGAACTGGCTTGTAGCTGTTGTAGATCATGTTGTGCCTCTGCCCAGATTACCTAAGATATGATATCCTCAGCATATCTGGAGTTCCCACTGCTGCTTAAGACCCTCATGGGTTTTACAAAGGCCTTTAGTGTGGAGTCTCCCCTAATTGCATCACAAATTCCAGTAGTTGCAAGACCTTTTCCTCAAGAAATGTGCCTTGAAGTGGACTTACTAATAAAAACTGGATTTTCACCTCATTCCATTTTATCTTCTATACAAAGCCAATACAAGCACACTGGGTAAATTGGAATTGCAATAATATGCCTGCAATTTCCAGCCAAATAAACCTAAGAGTACATTTTCTCTAAACTTTTTGAACTAGAATTGCACTCGCTACTTAATGGGACATAATCTGCAATGACTTGGTCCAATGTTTGGGCTTTCAGATAATGAAGCTTACAAGGCTTAATATGAATACAAACGTCAAGAATGTGCATTTTTGTTTTCATTAAAGCACTTTTACTTGGAGATTTAACTACCACTCCTCAGTGGTTTTTATGCAAACTGAGCAAAAATGACTGAAACTGAGAGAGACAATGTCCACTCTGTATTCTGTCCCCAAGGTTAATTGAGTGTGCTATCAATAACGTGCAGAATAGTGGGGGTCATCTACAGTGGAATACTTTGAGAGGCTGCCATGTATTCCTTCCATGGAAATCTTTAAGTAGGTGGTTCACTGCTAATGATATTTCACAAATGTATAAATTCCAGCTTCAGCTGACACCTGCTCATGCTCTTAGGTGCTCCTTGTCACCCACATGCACACAGCTCACACACCTACCCTTCAAGTGTACACAGACCAGCTCGTTCAGATTTGTATTTGCCAAGGAAAACACAACACACATCACCTGAAGTATGCTCATGGGACCTCTATTCCTCTCTTCAGGCATACTGCCAATGAACATCTCTCCTTTATATTCAGCTCCCTAGAGATAACACAGATTCAGACATAACTTTTTCTGAGATGTGTTCAGGCTTGCTTGTAGGATAGGATGCCTGCTGCTGTATGAAGGTAGAAGAGGCACCTCACATGATGCTGTGTTCACCCAAGCATGCATGTAATCTCTCAATCTCACACATGTGCAGTCTGCTGTGTTCCATGCATGTGTTGTAGCAAATAATTTAAATCTTTCTTCTCATCCTGCTTAATATGCAACTGTGGATAGCACATCAAGATTGGAAATAAATGTAGCAGAATGACTTCAGTCAACCTGAAATGTCGAATGACTCATTCACACCCTTTGCACGGTGTTCCCTTTTTGCCACATGCAGTCTATTGAGTAGTCTGAAGGCTGTGTGGCTCCGTGCCGCAGAGCAGCAATTGATTACTTGCTCACTGAAGGACTGGGTCCATGATTATTTTTGCAGGATGTACAAGGGTTATGCAGAGAGGTTCCAATGAACTTCCTTGCCATGACGGTGCCCATGCTGTGGGAAGGGGAAATGTAGGATGTCAGACTTGATCTGCCTATAAAGAACGTTTTGTGCTTAATTAAGTGTCAGTCTAAATGTTAGTTCAGTAACCAATATTCTTACACTATGGTATGACCTGTTTTTATTCCAGATAATAAGAACCCATTCCAATCTAATTTAGTTTTGGATTAAGATAAACAAGAATTAGTTGTACCTAATTCAGAGTAAAAATGTCTACATGTTAAATCATTCAGGAACTGCTGCTGCACTTTAATTTCAGAGGTATCATAATCCAAGTGAACTAAAAAATGCATTGACAAACATGAAATATGTTCTACACTTCTACTTAAAATGGTACAATCACTGTGCAGAGAAAACCCCAGGAATAGTAACAAGCTGGCATTCACACATCTTATAATGAGAAGAAAAGTTGGATTGACTGTTGCAGTTGCATCTTTTTATGTATGCATTATTGTAATTGATTTCTTTAAAAACCCTTTCAGAACCATTCCCGAATGCAGATGCAAAAGGCCTGACTTTAATTTATAAAAAGGTTTTGTAGCACTTACACCTTGTAAAAGAGGTTCTGTGTTTAAATGGAAGTTGAGCTGTGAAGACCCATTAAGCAGAAAAAACATAGTTAATACAACAAAGAGGCTCCAAAAGTAAATATGCAAGTGGGATCATCATGCAGTGAAGGTATCACAGCTGTGCTCATTATACCACAACACAGATTAGCATGTCAGTTTCTCTGTCCTTACCTAAATGTGAGGCTTTGCATGTGTATCAGTTTATCAGTTCTTCTCAGATCTAAGGTGGCTGAGCTGCAGTTATGTGTGACATGCCCAGGATAAGAGTACCATGAAAACCAAATAATTAGATTCCCCATGTTTGTGTTTACAGTACCATAGCTAAATGTATGTTGAACTAAACTTTCATATTTCATTCTTTCATAAAAGCACAAGAGAGGAAAAATATAGAAAGGAAAAGAGGTAAAGCAAACTTCACCCAACAAATTTTGCAGTCACATGAAATTTTGTACAAAAATGAGTTTATATTTAAAAGGACAAAGAAACTTTACTTTTTCTTACTGACCTAACTGTAGTTATACCTTTGTGCAAAATCATATCTGTTGCAATACAATCATACAATTTAATTTTAGTACTAGAGTTCCAGATTTTGCACAGCTATCTGTGATGGCAGAACTAATCCTACGCACACACGAGGAAAAAAAAAAGTCAGTTTAATCACTGATCTTGCTCTTCTTCCCATTTTACACAAATTTTTATCACCTGGTCTTATCAAAGAAACCTGCAGTAGCTGATTGGAAACATAGTATTTTGTACCCAGCTGTATACACTAGCAGATTTTCATAGCATTTTGTAGCATAGCATATCCCACCTAAATGTACTGCTCCAATGCAGAGTCCAATATAAGATTAAAAACTATTTTTACTAGATTGGATGAATGCCTTAATGTAATGAATTCTCTAGGCTGTGCTATGCCCAGAAATAAAGACATTATATCTGTTGCATCTTCCATCTTTCACATAGAAAATATGAGTTTCAGAAATGCTGTGGAAATGAGCCAATGACATAAGGTGAACTTGCTCCTATTTTAGTACAAATATTTACAGGTTTTTCCCTAGATTTCCATTTCACGTTGCAAAGTGCCTCATTGCTCCTAGACAAAGGGAATTTAACATTCATGTGCACATCCAGTGTGAATTCATATACAGATCTGCATGAACACCAGAATTCTTCACCTCTTAGTTATAGTGCAAGGGCTCCAATTTATAGAACAGCATGCTGGAAACTATATTTTTTGGAATCCTCTCTCTGACAGTCACAGTTGGAAATAATTAAATCTTGAGTATTCTTTCCCATATTTTGAAACCCAAATACAAGGAAAGCGCCTTGGAATATCTGTATATAATTGTAGGTGGGTTTTATTGCCTGTGTTTGGTTGTTTTTAATCAAATCTCATAGTGTCAGGTTCTTGTTACTGTTTTTACTCTTTTGCTTTGGAAGTGACTTTTGAAAAGTCCTCCCTGATAGCATAAATGTGTGAAATACATCATCACTCTTCATCCCAGTCTCTTCTATGATCGATTTGAGAAATAAAATTCTCTGTCTGACTTGCAGCTAGCAGAATTCCCCAGAGCTGGTCACAGCTTGTGTGATTTAGAGAAGCTTTGAAGGCACTTGAAATTATACCAAAGAGCAGTTTTAGGATAAGTAGTCACAGGATTTGACAGAGCCCCAGCATGGCCTGATGCCCACTTGATCCCTCTTGACTGCAGTCCTTTACTGGAAGTAGATCTCAGAGGATGAAGACTGTAAAGGGCTGCACCCACATAAAAGCAGGTGTATGTACATGTGCATAGATACCCAAACAAATTCAGAAGTGTACATTTTGCTCTTTTTCTGCCCTGTATCCATTTATCCTTCAATGAACCTTCAACATAAGTGCAAATATGTTGCATGCAGGCAGTTCACTGGTATATTTATATGGTGCATTGATCATAGTGGTCTGTTGCAGCCCTAATTTTTATGAATTCGTGAAGCGCAAGCTCCACCTGTACACAGAAGCTGATCCCTTTCTTGCATACACACAGGCACAGTGGGAACAGGGCTGGTTTTCTGATAACCACACACTTGCAGTGCACCATATATCTGTCAGTGCTGAAGTTTACCAAGAAAAGATGAGAAAATTGAGAGACAGTTAGCAAGATAAGGTATGAGAAGATTTAAAAGAAAGTAGCATAGAAGGAAGTGGCTACATTTTTCATGCTTTAGTTGTTTGTCTGGAGGGCTTGAGAAGGAGCTGCTTGACAGTTGTGCTAAAAGAAACGATTCAAAGCTACTTCCCATCAGGCAGCATTCCTCAAGTGTCTGCTCTTAAGGAGCAGTCGGGGAAAATTCATTCTGTAGGAAGCAGTTAATGGGGCTGCATTACCGACCCCTTATTGCTCTGTCTGATAGAGAGACAGCAGGTTCACTTTGGCAGCTCCAGAGCCCTGATCAGTTCAGATTAGTGGCCCATCATCTGTCTGGCTTAATCAGGCATGTTTAGATATATTAATCATGATTAGAGGGTGTAGTGCAGGGAGGGGAAAGAAAGAAAGAGTGAGATTACTTTTCTCCGGCTTCAAATGGAAGCTTTGCAAATCCCACTGAGTCAAAAGGTGCTCATCAAAGGAAAATTTAAATCCTGGAAAGGATTGTTTTGTTGAACACTCCAGCACTCGATTCAAATCACTGAAGAAGAGTCTCTTTTTCTTTCTCTCCCTTCTTTTCTCCATCTGCTGTCTTTGCATGCAGCAAAGAAGAAAACCAGCAGCTCATGCAACCCACATTGATTTGGCTTGATAGCCCATGCTTAACTTATCTGTAGCTCAAATTTTAAGTGTTATTTCAAAATTAGCCATCATCATAATAGCCGAGACTTCTGAATCCTGTGTTCTTGTCATGTTTATCTTTCAGGGATGCACAGGGTACTGTTGAAACTAAGTCCCAATTCTAGGACTTACTTTGGTACTTGTTAGTGTCCAGAAGGGATGGTAATAAAATGTAAAGGCTGGGAATTTGTTCTTTTTTTGATTAGTAGCAGTGCTTCTGAGGTTTAAGATTATAACACTGTAAAGAAAAATTAGCACATTATATATTAGTATTATATAGTGAGATGTGCCGAATTTGCTGCTGTTGTAACTTAGTGTAGTCCACAGATGATGAGGGAGATCAACTGATTAACACTTAAGAGTCTCTGAAAGAGATCAGCAAAGAGAAGAAAGTTTTGGCTTCCAAGAGACCAGCAAGGAGAAGAAAGTTTTCTTAGATATCCCTCCATGGCGATTAGAAACTAGTCCTGCTGGTGGAAGGCTCCAGAGCAGAGGTGAGGCTACGGGATCTATGGTCTTTTGCCCTGAGTAACTGGCCTTTCTTTGCTCTTAGATGAGATAAATGTAGGACAGGCTTGGAAAATGTGCTGTTATGAGGAACATATTCTGTTTGTCTTGTTCTGTGGCCTCCAGCCTTCATTGGGCTTGGCGATTCATCCAGGTTTCCAAGTGAAAAGTACAAAATGCTGTGTGTTGAACAGAGGCCTCCTTGACAGTGAGCTGGATCTTCTTTGGTCCCAACAGCCGATCCTTGAAACCCAGTTGATGGGCCTAAGCTGGAAACTCTGACATGGAACACTATAGAATACAACAGGCATGCTTTGGCTGTGTGTGCTCAGAGCAGCTGGCAACACAGAAGCTGTAAGGCAGTTCCTCCTGTCTGGGCTCTTGGGCAGCAGTGCAGCAGTTAAAGAAAATCTGTGGAAATCCAGAAGAATTATTTGGTAGTGGAGAAAAATAAGTCAAACTTCCCTTTCTCTGTTGTAATCTACTCCTTCCTCCTCTGGTACTTCAATCAGCTCTGTGACAGTTCAACTCCTGTGGTCTTGTAATTGCTGTCAAAATTATAATCTTGGGATGTCACAAGACTGGCTCAGAGTAATCACCATTTAAATGCAGGAGGTAGAGAACCTGACTGGTTAGAATAAAGAAGCTGCTAGAGAGACACAAATAATTCAGTGGTAGTAATTATGGAGTAGGGGACATAGAAGAAAAAGTTGGCAGGTTTGAAAGGATTTGATGAAAATATTGAATATCAATAAGTTTGCCACTACTTCTTTAGAATAGGAAAGTAGAGGATTTTAGACATAAACTTTCATAGAAAAATCTCTCAGAAGTGCAGAGATGCTCCTCAGCTGAAATGGTAGGGGATATCTTTGGAGATCAATTTGCAGAATGATGGGAAGCATTGTATGAACTAAGTAGCAAATTAACACTGATGTTCAGGATTAAAACCACATCTCCTTGCAATAAATGGTGCTACATGGATGGGACCAGGCAGTTAAGCCATATACTTTTCTGGTGGATACACAACCATAGAATGAGAACAGAACTCTTACAGGTAAAGCTTATTCCTGTAAGAGAATTGGCTTCACGCCTTTAATTGAAATAATTGTACCATTTGTGAAAGCACAGTAGGCTCAAGTCACATCAGCTAAACTGAATGTTGTTTGTGAGGGTGATGGTGACAAGATCAGCACTAGAACAGCAATAGCTTTGCAACTGATGCTGATGATCGAGCTTTTTTTAAATCCTGGGACGTGATCAAAGAGGACTGTTGCAGGTGAGCAACAAGACACAGAGATTTCAAGACAATTTTTGCTAACAGGAAGCACAGTAAATTGGGAAAGAGCTCTTCCCAGATCAGTTCATGGAGCTCTGCAGGGAAGCTTTTATAGCACTGCCACTTCTGTGCACTCAGTCCTGAAAAAAATAACTGCCCGCTAATGACCTGTCACTGTGGACAGCCTGAGCAGCTGTTTGCAGAGAGCAAAGCTGTGAGAGGATGAATTGCCCTGTGTGCAGCATATCTGAATGTGGGAACAGGAATAGATGGGAGCCTGGGAAAGACTAGACAGCTTCCATTCATAATGTTCAGCTTTATGTGGATTTACAGTCCTGATGCTCCCAAATCCACAGATGCTGGGTTATCACTTACAATTACTTACAACAATTGAAATCTCCTGTTTCCACACTCTGACTTCTGTTTCCCTTGTCGATGGTGTTACTTTCTGGAGGTGAACTAAGAACATGGGGAAGTAGTTTATCTTAAGGGTAACAAAACCTGGTCACTTAATTCTTCGTGTATTATCAACTCAATTCAGAGTAGAAAAAATATTTGATGTATATGTTTTGTTGGAAATTACCTTTTTTCTTTATTTTTTCTTTTCCCTTTGGTTTTCTTTCTGGCTGCCCACATGCTTCCCAGCTAGAAACTAAAGTGAATAAAATGTCTTGGAAAAAGATTCTTCTCTTGAAAATTTCAGGCCAGCAAGAAATCACTAAGATTTTTGTAAGACAGCGTGTTCTTAGGCAGTTTTCAGACACATTTGCAGATGCATCTGTTGGGTCACTCACCTAAGTGCAAAAGCAGGTGTAAGTTTGTCTGCATCAAGGTTTTAAATCCAGCTCTTCTCAGACTGCATAATAGCTATGGTTTGACCATCCTGTCTGGATTGTGTCAGTAGTAGATAATGACAAAGAAGTCTGCAGCAAGTAGTTGTGGAATAACCTGTCTGCCTGGGCTGAGTTTAACCCAGTTTTCTAACAGAGATTGGCTAAAACATGGATGCATGGAGTCTGATGTCCTTCCCATTAGGTTTGTTTCCATTACTTATGGCTGAATTATCTGGATATTTCTTCATATTTTTCAGCATAGCTGTGATGAATGTATTCTGCAAGGTGAAGAGGTTAATGTGTTACCGTAACTGTGACAGAGGAGGAATATATAGAAATGGAGAAGAAAGAAAAGAGAGTTATTTCCTATTCTATCCTATTTCCTATTCTTTCTCAGTGTTGGGAGCTTGCCAGTATTGAGTGTTTTGTTTATAGTATAGAAAGCCACATCTCTTACGGCTTGACATTTAATAGATTTAATATTATAATGCAATAGTTCTGGATACATAAGAGGAATCCATGCAGTCTTTTGTGACATTGTCAGGCAGCAAGCATGAGTGACAAGTCACCAGCAGCGTTCCTGCTGGGGGGCCCATTAGATCACATCATGGTAGAAAATAGAGAAATTAGGTCGTTCCAGTGTGTAACGTAATGCAATCTGTCATGCCATTCACAGACCACGAAAAAGCACAGAGCTTAAACCTAAGAAGACTGTGAGGATTTATGTCCCACCTTCCTGTACAGAAATTTATATTTCTCATGTACTGATAGCCACACGGAAAACTTTTCACAACATGGCAAGAGTTAACTGCTGTACTCTTCCTTTAGCCCCCTGCCTGCTGAACCTGTATATTTTTTTCAGCCATTATATTCAAGATTATCCCATTCAGAGGGAATTTTCATTGTATCTACCCCTGACTGGTCTGAGTGCTTCATAATTTTCACATTACCCCTGTTTTACCTTACAGATATTCCAGTGAGATTACTACCTCCCCAGAAGGTGGTGTGTGTAGGAACTATCACCTACCAGCCTGCTGCTGGACCAGTCCTCTTGGACTAGCACATTGTGGTGGTTTTTGGTGAAGAGCCACAATTAGGATTAATTGGGTCAGGTTAAAGTTACTCACAATCCATGGTGTTGTACCCTGCAACAGCTTTTTGGGGAAGGAGAGTGAGAACAGGACAAATACATGCCACAGCTCCTTTCCCTAGGGCCTCCCAGATTCTGTCACTCTTGGAATGAACTCCTAATGCTTATGTTATGAGAAACGATGGATAAAACTTCCTGTTGGCCTTTTCCATGATTCTCATTATTTCCAACATTTTTTTGTATTTATCCCGCTGACATTTTTTTAAGGGTGAAGGATCCCAGTCTTTGATTTGGTCCCTTCTTGTCCAGAACCTTCCCATTCCTTCAGTCATCTTTAGTTGCTTTCTATCTGCTATTTCTAATGCCACTGTCTCTGTGTTTGAGATGGAGGGACGAGAACTAGCTGCTGTATTCAAGTGACAAATATTCAAGTAGGTGCTCCAGAGACTTCTACAGTGACATCATGTTGTCTTCTGGCTTGTTTTCTATCACTTTCCAGAAGCTTCCTAACCTGCCTTTTTGACTTCCACTCAGCTGACACTTTGGTAGAACTCAAAGAGCATCTCAAAGGTGTCTTTTCCAAGTGATAATTGCTAATTTAAGATCATTGCTGTGTTTACGTAGTTATGTTTGTTTTGTCCCAAGTCCATTGCTTTTGCAGCCGTCAGCACTGAGATTCACCTTCCATTTCAACAGTATTTTTAAAACCATCTGCAAGGCTTTGTGATGAGATTTAATTTGTATTACCCTGGATTTTTTTTCTCATCAGTTAGTGTTGTCACTTCGTGTTTTCCAGATCATTTATGAATATTTTGAACAGCACATTCAAATTGTTTCCTAACTTTTAATCAGTTGTTAATCCTCTATAGGACCTTCCCTCCTATTCTTTGAGAACTTAGGAGGCTTTTTAAAGAGTCTTTGAATGAAAGACTTCATCAAAAATTATGTAGAGATGCAAGTTTTATATCAAATGATCACCTGTATCTACATTTTCATCAGCTCCTTCAAAGAACTCCGATTGTGCCATATGACTTCCTTCTACAAAAGCTGTGTGAGGAGGAATTGGTATGCTATTTCTCTCTCAGGGCCGGTAATTCATTTCATCATTCATCTTTTAACCCATTTCAGGCACACAGAAGTCAGACCTGCACCTTGCATCCCCTCAAAACACATCTCAGACATTGGCATTGGGTTTGCTGCTTTTTTCCTAGAACCGAGGCTTAGTTAAGTCTAGCACTGTATGCCACAGTTTAATTGCTCATCCTTTATTATTTCATGTTCAGTTAGGATTTCAATTAAGATTTCTAAAATATCAAATATTTGAATTTACTTTTGTTCATTTGGTGTTTTTTCCTAAAATCTTTTATTCCAGTTCTTCATCTTGAAATAGTTCTCCTGGCTTTCCTCTGCAAAGAAAACTCCAGTGTGGGGACCTCCTTATATCCCTATGGAAGAGGCATGGATGCAGAGAATTCATTTAGCTTTTGCACTTTATCCTTATCTTCTTTGAACATTCTTTTTACATTTCAATCATCTGTCAGCCCTACAGACACACTCTGCCAGGCTTCCTGTTTCTGTTGTCTTTGAAAATTATTTTATTACATGTTTTTATGTCTGTAGCTACTTGTTCCTCAAGATATGCTTTTCAACAGACTTATGGTTTCTCAGTTAACTTAGCAGATCTGTGTTCACTTCTGTTTTCCTTATTTGGGTAGAACTTGCACTTTTTGAGGGACCCTCCTTTCTCCACCTGTTAAACCACCCTGGGCTGAAGCAGCAGCCAGGGGCAGCGCCTTTTGAACCGGCACCACCATTGTAAATACGCAGAGTACCAAGTATTTCTGCCATTAGGGACTGGAAACTGTCCATGCCCCGCTCAGTCCCGTGACAGGCACGGCTGTGTTCCCGGGTCCCTCATGCCCACTCCTGAGTGTCCCCACACACGTGGCCCAGTGCCGATGTGTGACACGGGCGCTGCAGGGAGGGGCCTGAGCTCTCGGGCTCTGCCGTGCCTCGGGGGCAGCGCGCCTCCTGCTCTGAGCGAAGTGCCGGCAGGGAGGAGAGCTGCTGCGAGGTACGGGCTGGCCATGGCTCCGGCACTCGAGTGGGGGGAGCTGGCCATGGCTCCGGCACTCGAGTGGGGGGAGCTGGCCATGGCTCCGGCACTCGAGTGGGGGGAGCTGGCCATGGCTCCGGCACTCGAGTGGGGGGAGCTGGCCATGGCTCCGGCACTCGAGTGGGGGGAGCTGGCCATGGCTCCGGCACTCGAGTGGGGGGAGCTGGCCATGGCTCCGGCACTCGAGTGGGGGGAGCTGGCCATGGCTCCGGCACTCGAGTGGGGGGAGCTGGCTGCGACAAGGTAGAGGGAGGAAGGGGGGTTTTGGAAGGAAAAGTGACGTGCTGCGCAGTAGGGGCAGAGCATGGCATCCCAAGGCCACCTTGTGTATCAGCTTTTGCAGGACAAATCCCTCTGCCTCTGCCAAATCTGACCAGCTGGGATCTGAGGGAGGAGGTGGGCAAACAGAAGGAGGTGTTTCCCCACCACCCCAGTCCCCCCACGCCAACCCTTCCGGCACGGCAAAGGTTTGGTATTTTATACTGTCACAGCATCGTGCTGTGATACCATACCTGGTACTGTGTCAGGTGCTCCTCTCTTTGAGCCTGTTGTTGCACCAGCTTCCCATGGTGCTGCACAACTCTGCTCTTGACGTGATGGGAAGTAGCACAGAAGACCTGGGTTCCCTAGGGAAATTAAGCCCCATCCTAGTTTGGGGCATTTCTTAGCAACTGCTGTCAGTTATAGATTCCTGAAAGTTTGTTCTGTGAATCCAGTTCCTTGGAGACTTATTTTGTTTGCACATAGGCTCAGGCAAAGTGCTGTGCATTGATCTGCGTGGCAGAATAGCCAAGACTTAAATGCATCATTTCTGAGTGTTTTAGTGACTTGTTCTCCTTTATAAACTTTACCCTCTTATCACTGACAGTCAGTGAAGCTGCACCGTTAACTCAGTAGCAAGAGGTTTGTGTTTTTTGGAGCTAAATATTCCCATGCCACTTGTATGTGGCTTGGCTGGTGAAAACAAAGCTGTTATCTGCAACAGCTCTTCTAGATTACAGGTCCCTTCTCCATTGTTTCTGCTGAAATGTCATCTGGAGTTTCTGTACAGATGGTCAGGGTTGAATCCTGTCCCCGGCTGCTCATCAGTCCAACAGGTTGTTCTTGCAGATCCAAACAAAGACACGGTAGCTTGTGCTGTATATCTTGGTGCAAAACCTCACTGGATGAAGCTTCAGACTGGAGATGTGTGCAATTTCTTGTGCTACTGGCATACAAATAGAACCTTTTTGCATATGGTTCCATTAAGTGAGTGCATTGTTGTAATTTTGCTCTCCTTCTGATGTAAGTAGGTGAAACTGGGAAAGGCTGAGGCTGGGCAGTCCCCAGGTGACGAACTCTTCTTAGGTGGTGAGCTTCCCTGGCATTGTTACTGCTGAATTTGGAACCAACATGGTGTAGGGTAATGCTGTTAAACTCTTTGGGACACTGCTGTCAGGCTGTATTGCTTGCTGACATGTTTTAGGCCTTGGCACTTTCCATCAACAGAGACACTGATGTTCTTGTTCAGGGAATGGCATTCTGCCAAACTAAAATGCCTACCTTGTGCTCTGAAAGCCATGCTGCTTTTCACTTTTGATTTTGTGAACCTTCTGTTGCACCAGTCCCACAGAGCTGCTGTAGCCTTATGCCTCTTGAATCCACCCTGTTGCAAAGGTGAACCACAGAGAAAATTCACTTGCATGCAGAAAGCCAGCACAAAACAAAGGGCACTGGTCAGCTCACACCTGGAACTGGAAAAGCCCTCTTTGAACACTGCATACGTTTCATGATAAACGCTCTACAAAGGTGATTTTCACAGAGAACGTTATGCACCGTGTAAAATTGTCCTTGGCTATCAAAAGCTTAAAGGAGTTGCACCGTGCAGTTAAAAGCAGAATTTGGGATAAAAGGTGCTTGAGAAATGTAAGTTATGATAATAGTGAAAAATTTCCTGTCTGTCTGTGTTGTGGGGTGGTGCTGGGAGTCACAGGCATGCAGAGAGGGAAAGAATGGGCTCCTGGCAGGGGAGTTTTCATGAGAGCCCAGCACTGACCCATGTGGAGTGGGGATTCTCAAGTTACACATGGAGGGAGGAACAGGATCAGAGAAACAGAAGTGGTTTGAAGTTCAGGTGCTGAAAAGTGGTAGGCTGGAGTTCAAAGACAGGATTGTTGGCTAGTGTTGCTTTAGTAGTTGGTGGGGGAAGAGCTTAAGGCCAGAGCATTACTGCGTTGCTGATTTATCAACACAGTCAACACTGTGGATGGTGTTTGAGCCACTTCTAAATCCAGCCGCTGGCAATGAAAGGCATATATAATCCATGTGTTAGATTGTTTGAAGAGGTATCTCTCTCCTGGTCTCTCCCTGAGGCTGGGATTGCTGAAATTGGAAAGGAAGTGAGAGGGAAGATTTTAACTGTTTCACAAACTCTTCTCCTTTGGAGGGGCCACATTCCAATAGCACCTTTAACATTTGGATTATTTAAAAATTAAAGTTTTTCTACTCTCTTGCCCCTGTAGAGAGAACCCCTACTACTTCTTCTGTATCTCAGGGACAGAATCAAAGACAGGATTTATATTTGAATCATTTCTATTTAAATTGTTTTTAAGTGTGTTCTTTTCCTCAAGCTGGGATTAATGGTCTGCACTTAGGAGTTCCAGGATCCACCTGCACTGTTGGCTCTGATCTGTCTGCAGCAGGCCACCACTGCAAGATAAAACACTGAAAAACAACCCTTACTAAAGTAACTCTCCTTTAGTCTTTTTCTTCAATTGTCTTCCATGAAAGAGTATAATTGTTTGACCCGTTCCCTTAAGGGTTAATTCCCCTCCAGTTTAATACCCCTATGCTCTGTTAGCACAAAACAGGGCTGACACTGCCTGTGGAGGGTTACAGACTGAAGCTCCAAAAATATCTATGCAAGAATAGAGGACAGATCTCAAATCAGGCCAGAGCTGCACCTGCAGGGTAACACCAATGTCTTGGAATAAGAGTAAGACACAGAGTGACCCTAATCTGCAAAGGGTACCAAAAGTAAGAATTAAAGAGCATTAGTAGATCAACAGGGAGAATAGGGGGTGAGAATGTTTGGAATAGGTGGAAAGCTGAAGCCTGAGAATAAAGCACCAAAGTGCTTTAGGGTGTTAGGGTTCAGCACTGATGCGTGTTCAAAGCCTAAGGCAGCAGGTTGGAATAGCAAGTGTAGGGTGGATCTCAGCTGAGCTACGTACTCAGACCTACATGGGAGGCCCTGGCACTGAAGCAACCCCGATTGCTCTAGAACAGATCCATGCTGAATAAGCAGAACTCTCTATGGTCTGCCAAAAACTTGCCTTGGTGCTTCATAGCTCTCATCAGTCACATGGATATAAATTCACCTATAAGCAGCAAAAAAGAGAGTGCTAACAGAATCCACTAGGAAGCATATAAACAGGTTTTTTTTTCTAGTTAGAAGTGATTGTAACAAATATCAGAACTAATATCCAGTGATGTTATGGCCCCTCTTGTGGATCGCTTTATTCAGGGATCTTTAGTCAAGTGCAAAGGGACTCTGCAAGCAGGAAATAGACTATTTAGCCAATAAGTAACTGTTTTATACAGTTAACACACACAGAACCTAGTCAGGATTTAATGAAATTTTAGGCTACACGTTAGCATACTCCTCACCTCTGTAAAGGCACCCAAAGATTCTTCGCAGGTATTGAGCAGAAATTAAGAGTCACCCTCCATAGTTGCCATCTGCCTCCAGCTAGGTCAGGATTGATGGCACTGACAACTCAACTCAGTAACCCAAATGATCCATGACAGGTACTCAGCTAGACTGACTATCACAACTAAACTATGGTTTTGGCTTTCCTCTGAGATTTTCTATCTTCCCATGTTGGTGGTTTTCCTCTGGAATCCCTGGGCTAATGCTGATGCAGTCCTAGAGCTTTTGCCCTGCAGGTTTTCTCCCAGCTTATTCTCAGCAGTTTAAGTTGAGCTGTATCAGAACTGGGCCCTGGATTCTGCTTAGACAGATAGTTAAATCCCTGGGTCGTGTGTCAGAGGGGGAACATTACAGCAGGTACTGCCAAGAAGGAGGTCTACAGCAGCCTCTTGATTTTAAAGTGGCAAAATTCTGGAGCTTGTTCAGTATCAACACTTTATATTGTGGGGATCTTGTGTAGTTCTAATTGATAAGAAATATCTAACCCTAATTAGGGTTGCTCATTTGTTTGTACAGTCTCTTTCTAGAGCTTTCTGGTTAAGAATGTTTTGGATCAGGCAAGCTGACACTTCCTCTGAAGCCATAAAGACTGAGTGTTTTTGTGAGAATTGAGATTACGTAGTGGAACCTGTGGCTTCAGGATCTTTGTTCCCAGACAAACCTAGCTTAGAAATCATAAAAATTACTTCTATATTGGAATTGTCTGATGATCTTCAGACGCTGTGCTGCAAGTGCATCTGCCAGCAGTGCACTTGCTTAAGGTGGTACTGCCTGGCTGTTTCTTGGCTTGTCACTGGCAGCCTCACCACTGGGCTGTGGGGTACATGACCCAGCCATGGGAAATTGGTAACTCTTGATTATAAAAATGGTCCTGCTGGGGTACATCCAAGTTACGTGAGCAGGAAGTGGTGAAGGAGCAAAGCCCATCTTGCCACTTCCCCTGCCACATTGCTCTGGTGCCAAAAAGCAGGCTTTGGTTTGCAGGCTGTCTGATGCATTTCAGACTCCTGGGTTAACAGCACTGAGGTAGGCTAACTCTCTACCTGCTTCAAAATTGGGAATACAGCCTTTCTGCAAACAATGTTTTCCTACCTGAAAGTTGTGGTCACACATGTTAAGCCATCACAAAGAAAAGAGACTCTTTCAACCATCCATATTGTGCCCCGTGTCCAAGAAAAAAAATATATATTTATTGCAGCCCTGTTTGTTTTGCCTGCAATTTGACTCACTCTTGAGGCAAAGAGTAAGTCACTGCAGGGGGAAAATACATTTTTCTGTTGCAGGACAGAGTCACTTGTTTTATTGGGAGCTGTGACAAAGTTGGTCTATACATGTTTTTCCCATGAGATTGCTCTAGAGAAAGAAATCAGTTGGAATAACTATACGCAATTGGTTATTTGTGCTTCTGACTTCAGCTAATTATAGCCTCAGCCATGCCCTCTCTTCTACCTGCTAATGTCTTCCCGTGTCTAGTAACTAATGGCTGCCCGTAGGTGGTGCGTGCTGCTCCACATACAAATCACAGCACTGCCTGTCAGCTTTCCAAGGCTGGACTCTGCAACCCCAGTAGCTCACAGATGCTGACAACTATCTGACATTACCTCTTCCAGCTTCTCTCTGCTCCCAAGACACAATATGGAAGCCATCGCCAAGTTTGATTTCACTGCTTCTGGAGAAGATGAGTTGAGCTTCCAGGCTGGGGATATGTTGAAGGTAAGTACAGTCCCCAGATTGACTAAACAGTGTTTCTGAGACTGCTTCCAGATCTTTCTTGTGCTTCCATTTGCTTTGACAAAACAGATGAAGACACATCTATAAACTAGGATACAAATTCAGGATACTCCTCTCCCATAAGGTTTGCAATAGGACAACAATTCCCAGGTTACTTGAGTCTGTGTCCACTTCTCTTGATTTTGTGTCCATGAACTGTGGATTTAGTTGCCCTGCAGTCCTCTGGTAGTCAGCAGGGAAGGGTATGTACCTTTGCTAGGGTACAGATCTTTGGTGACAGGTTTTGAGGGTCCTGTCTGTTTTCATTGACTAGGTAAACCATCCATAGTGACTACATTTTGATAATTATGTCTAAACACAGGCAGGACCAGTTCTGTCCAGAGGGATTGCTGTCTTCCTTATTTCGAGCCCCTGAACTGATTAGAAGATAACTCTTATCCATTCTAGAATTTATATCTAACTTTTCACAGTTAGTAATTATTGTTAGATGCTGCAGAGATCTTAGGCAATTGCAAATAGGAGAGGAAAATTCCATGAGACAGACTGTTACACACATAGTGGAATAGTTTAAGAGGTCCTGGTCTAATAACATTATATACACCCTGGCAGGAATTTATCAATGAGGCAATGGCAGAAGTAGAGCTGATCATATACAATACAGAGCTTTGGAAGTCTCTTTAAAGTTGATTTGTATGTGTTATTTGTATGTGTTGATTTGTATGATAGAACAGTTATTGTTAATGTTACAAAGTCCCACAGATGAAGCCACTTGAAGTTTCACCCTAATTATTTATCCACTTCTCAGCCTCAGATATTCTGTTTCCATTGAAAATGCCTAAGTATTACCCCTCCCTGAGGCCTTAACTCTTTTCCTGTCCAAAGGGATGATGTACAACAGTAGGATGTACAGCCCTGTTTGGCGAGGAGCCTTTGCTACCCCTCTGTGCAGTCACAGATACTCCAGTTAATTATCAGATATTGGGTCTCAGCCTTACCTTTTCCATCACCACCATTTTTTATTTTATTGGCCTTTCAGTTCTTGGCACTTAGACAAAGTTGATAGCATCAGAGTTCATTAGTACCAAATCTTTTTAAAGAGCTGTGAGAAAGTTCTGGAGAAATCACTGCCTCTCTTCAGCAGAGATAAACACTCTTATTCTACCCCAGTTGGTCCCTACTATCACATGACCTTTACTGATGCATTTTTTCTCAGGAGACTTCCATCAAGTCCCTGGCTGGGGTGATGGTGTTGGCCACGTCACTTTTCTTTCTGTTCCTCAGTTTCCCTTTCTGTAAAATCGTTATAAGCTAGAGCTTCCTTTCAAAGTATGCTGGAATCTTCTGATAAAAAGCGTCAACACTACACACCAGTTTTATTATTATTAGTTGTCATAGAGAATTCACTACCAGAAAAATCAAACTGCCTCTTCCTTTAATGTCCTTGAGGTAAACAAAACAACACCTTAGCCACCCAAGCTGTAGTAGCGGTAAATCAGCCTGAGTAACAGCTCTGTTCTGGGATAGGCACACACACATTCCTACCCCATCATCAGCCCCCTCGCGCTGCCTGCAACAACCTGCTGATTTATGAAGGAGATAAGATGAAATATTGATGTAGAGATTACAAAACAGGAAACATGAGGCCCTCAACCAGTAGCGACAGGAGGAAATCCACCCTCTTAGCCCCCCCTACATCCTTCTCTGAGAGGATGACACACTGAGAGAAACCTGCCAGCTCTGCAGTGGCAAACAGCTGGTGGGTCGTTCTGGAAACCTCACTTCCAGCAGAGCAGGCCCCAAGCATGAGCAGGAAGTAGCAATCATCCCCTGTGTTTGGTCACAGCAGTGAAAAAAAGATCCTTAACCCAGCACCCAGGCATGAGGACAGCAGTGACTAAACAAGTAGGGCATTCCACAGCTTTCTATTCCTTAACTTTTCTGAATCCAAATGTTTGAAAAAGGCCTATGTGGCTGGGAAGGCAATGAAGAATTGGCTCCAGAGACAGTAACATCCTGTTTCAAATACAAAGCTAAAATGTGACTTAGGTTCCCAAAACCATGCGATTGGCTCACAAAGTAAGTATTATTACTGTTAACAATAGATTTTGAATTAAGTGTTTTCCACTGGCTTTTTCCTTTTAAAATTGTCACAGCTCATGCTTTTAGGCTCCTCTCCAAAACCAGAAAGAGCAGAAAGATGATCTATTTCATACGGCAGAATCCTGTCCCAGAAGCTGGAATGTCAAAAAGAAACACCAAAGACCACAACATTTGCAGTAAAATCCCAATGTGGTTGTATTTCTGTCCTCTAGCTTAGGGCTGTACCTTGGGCCATCAGCCACAGTGTCATGAATCTGGGCCCTTCGTGGTCAGCAGTGATGTTTCTAAGGACCATTACAGTTAACATTAATGTGAGCACACTTGAAGCTGCTCCAGTGTGTGATGTGGACTCACTTCCAGCTATCCTACAATCTCTGAAGTCTAATAGTGTCTCGAAAACACTTTTTGCCTTCTTCTTTTATCTACCTTGGCAAAACTCAGGGCAGCTGAAGACGTAACTCACCAAAGAATCTCTTGTGAAATGAGAGGTGAGAGCACATGGTAACATCTGTGCAGTCATAACACACACAGCTACAGCTGCATATCCCTCCATATCCATATGTCAGAGGAGTTTTCACAGATATTTTCTTCTTCGCTTGTGAATCTGAGATGTTCCAGTACCAACTACAAAAGGCAGCACAGAGAATAACTTAAACCCCTACTAAGTCTTTGAAAGCTGAATTTCTCCATTTCACAGGCATCAGAGATACACGGACAGGCAGTCAGACAAAGGGGCAAAGTTAACAAGTAATCTCTCTAATTGTACTCAGGCTTTTTTACTGCTTGCTTGCTCTGAAGTGGTCATCAGCCACTAACCTTGTTGCACCATGGGTGGGGAGTAGAGAATGTGTACCATTTTCTTTTATTCTTACAAGACATTCTAGGTTTCTTCCTGAATCTTGGTCACTTTTGCCTTTCTCAGGAGATGCATTTATTCCATCCATTTCTCCATTGCAGATTTTGAGCTCCCAGGAAGAGTGGTACAAGGCTGAGCTCAGAAGTCACGAGGGCTACGTTCCTAAGAACTTCATTGATTTCCATGTTCCCCCGTAAGTGTGGCAGAAATGGTGTCACCACCATGGCACATTTCCACCAAGTGCTGTCAGGACCACGTTTGCATGTGCGCACAGAGGAGAGAACAGGGGAAGTGCTGGGCATAACATCCTACGCTTTGGGGCTGGCAGGGATTGCCATAATGCTACACACGGTTCTGCCAGCACAGCATATTTCTACCCCAAAGCATGCTCTGCTCTTTCGCAGCTAGTGACTCTTTTGTTACTGCTGCGCAGAGGGATGCTGGGATGTGGCAGGAATTGCATTTAGATGCCCTCAGAGAGAAGGAGAATAGTCATGATGTGAAGTCTTGGTAACAGAGTCTAAGCACAAAAGGAAGAGCGAGAGATCTTTCTGAAAAGGAATTATAAAAAAATTTCCTCCTCTTCGACTCTCCCTTTTCCCACCCTGCCACCGCATTGCCTCCCCCCCGAAGTGCTTGTGCCTTTCTGTCGGTGCACTAGAGGTCAGTGCAATGCTGCGCGACTGTGACAGCTGGTGTTACTCTGGATCAGCAGACATGCCGCCCTGCTCGCTCTCTCTCTCTCACACAAACAGATCTGTCAGAGGACAGGTGTACCTGCATTTCTCCCTTCCCGCTGAGGAGATGGAGCTGCACTTTCAGAAAGGACTGATGCCTGTTGGAATGCATGTTAAATGTGCTCTCCAGTCCTATGCCATAAATATGATAGTGCATGGGATTTTTACAACCTTTCAGTTAGCAGAAATGCTCCCAGAAACACCTCTCATTGTCCTGTTTTTTCAAAAGTGCTGCAGCATTTCAGGGGTGAACAAGCAGAGCATGCACCAAGCTCTGGTGTGGCTGTAATGCACCAGAGCCCTGAGCGGTCATACTGGAAGCACACAGGGATTTTGAGGTTACAAATAAGTGCCTCTGTCCCCTTTGGAGGTGGCACTTACTGGCCTTTTTGGACATAGGCCAACCTCCTTGGCTGAGCTGAAGGACATTATTCGTTTGCTGTGCAAATACGGGCTTGTACTTTTGGGCCTCAGGGGGATGAGATCTTCCAGTCAGTTGTTCTTGTTCGCTCATTCACAGGGCTGTGCCATCGCTCAGGAGCACTGGCAGCTTCTTTTTTCACACACATTTTTCTCGTGTTGCTTTCTCTGTGCAAGAGCTGCGAAGAAATATTTCCACTTTGACGCTTTTCTAAGCACCAGGTCTGCACTTTGAAGCAGTTCAGCCCAGATGACAGAACTAGACATAGGGAAGAAAGCTGCCTCCTATTTTTGATGGATTGTTTTTGCCCATCTTTTTCTTGTTAAGTAATCATTGAGATTGGTTATCAAGGCTTGTTGCACTATGACACAAAATAACACACACATTCACGCTAGATGTAAAAGAGGGAAACCTTGTAATATATAGAATTTTATAGACATAATATAATATGTATATGTATGTATATAATGCATAATGTATTGTGTATATGTGTATATAATACATACACACACATATAATATAATAATGCATATACATATGCACATGTAATGTATATATGTAATGTATAGAATTTTATATATAGAATATATAGACAGTGGATTGGAGGATGAAATTGGTACTTCTTTAACTACACTGGTTAAACTAACAATCTAGCAATTCTCTCTTCCCACAAGGAAGAACGTAAAACAATCATTATTTACGTGACAGTGTGTGAGAAACTCTAGTAGAAATATGTAAACATCAGAAGGCATAGAAAACTTTTACAAGAACTTTAAAACTTTTGAAAGAACAGGGCGACAAAGGCTCATCTGATTTTTCTTTGCTAATGATACATAGGTAAACTGTGATGATAATAAGGAACTCCAAAGCAGAAATTACAGATGTTAGGAACTTAACAGTCCTTAATTTTAATGCAGTACAGGCAATTACATGTTAGGTGAAGTCAAAGACTGCAGATTGTAGATCTTATTAGCTATGGAGTGGACATATGCAAATGTATGTGATTTTGTGTTTGTCTACTGAAAAATTCCTACTGACATCATATTATTTTACTGTTTATGGTGACTTTCTCATTATTAGTCCAGTGCCTTATGCTGTTGTTTGTTATGCCTGGCTAGATTTGTGTAAGTATGTTTACGTATTGTGTGCTTCTGTGATTTTGTGATATTGCAACTCTTGCAGGAACCAATTTATTAGTAGTAAAACTTTCATGGCTTGCTTCTACTAAAAATTTATGTGTGTTCCATGCAATATATCCATCACAGCCCAGTAATTTTCCATCAGTTTGCCAAAAAGCAAGTTGATGTATATGTCTGAGAATTATGTGTGTATATATGTATACATACATATTTGTCATTTAAAATATCTTTGACTAGCACCTTATTGTACTATGTCTGTAATTACAGTTTCACCTGAGTGTTGCTTCTTAGCAGACCAAAGCTTACATTGTTCTCTTTGCATGTACATGTTTTTACTACTCAAAGAGAATGGTCTGTATCCATCAAACCTCTGTACCTCAGCATATACGTGGCCACTGGGAGTAGCCATGCGGGCTCCTCTGATCCTTTTGTTTTCTTCCCTCCACCCTGCTTATTCACATTCTCCCCACCCTCAACTTTTTTATTCCTCACCTTAATTCACATCTTTATTCACATCTCCATGATTTTTCCCACTTGACAGCTGGTTTGATGAGAAGATATCCCGCCACGAAGCAGAGAACCTTCTCATGAGCAAAGGAGTTGGCTGCTTCATTGTTCGAGCCAGTCAGAACTCTCATGGTGACTTCTCCATCTCTGTCAGGTATCTGCTTCTCACAGCATATTCCTGCTTCTTTTCCTGTTTAATGGTGTCCCTAGCCTCCTCTCATAAGGATTCCTAATGTGATGTAGGCTCTTGAGAAGTTTGCATGCTGCCAGTCACTGGTAGTGCTGCTGTGTTGTGAATGAGAACAAATTAGGCATCTGATTCCCAAATGTTTCTGCCTCTTTTCAAGTGACACAGTGAATGCCCCATTCCAAAGCTGCATCCCCTGGTGCCCTCCTTCTCTGCAAGAGCTACTGCAAAGCAGAATGGTACAGAGAAAGTCTCCCAGTGTGCTTAACATGTGTCTTCCATTTGTTTTAATTCCCTGACAGCTCTGGTTACCAAATTCAAGAATTCAGCTACTACCTATGAAGAGATTACTATTACATTGTTGACTTATTTCCCACAGGTCACTAAACAGCCATTGGACAAGGACTGGTTTTTTATTTCTTGCAGCCCAGCTGCATTTCAGGAGCTTGCTGTAGCCCAGCACTTCTCAGTGCATTTGCTTCTAAGCAGAGCTCTTAAATGATGTTTGGTTTCCCAATTTTCAGTCAAATAGTTGATAACCAGTTTTAAATTAGGGTCATGATTAACAATGACTTTTCCAAGTGGTCTGTACTTGCTGGTTCAGGCAGCTCAAAAAGTAACCAGGAGGAACTGCAGGAAAATATTCTGGTTACATTTGCACCAATTAACACCAACAATTCAAGTACAGTCAGGCTCTTTCTCTGGCCCTGAAGTCAAGCAGTGAGGCAGAGGTCAGATCTGCATGGCTACACCCTCTTCACCCCACCAAACAGAAGAGCTGTATTTAAACAGCTCCCTGTGAACAGTTCCTGGCCTGTTCTTTCTATCCATGGCCCAGCACTTTCTAAGGGAGAGCTTTTCCATTTAAACCACAACCATGCTAACACTTCAACAGCTTGGGGCTGTAGCAGTCAAGGATAGCATTCAGTCCCTGCTTGTCCCCATTTAGTTTATTTGTGCAGATGTAGCCTCTGAGAAGAGTGTTTTGAGTGCCTGGAGTTGCACAGAGCAAGGAGGTGGGTACCAGAGCCAGATCACATCTGGTGCAAAGAGGAATTGTACACATCAGACAAGAGGTGAGAGGAGGGGAGGTGCAGAGGGAGTAAGGGGCAGAAGGTTGAGATTGTTAATTTGGCTTGTAACAGCATCAGAAAATTCCTTTATTTTTCTTTTTGGATAGGGAGAATGGCCTGTAGTAATGATGTTACACTAGACTTTATACCATCTTAAAGTTTAGTGTATGGCTTCACATGACTGTGTCTGCATGTAGTGGTGATCCCCATGGTAAAAGTGTAATACAGGTCTTACAGTCAATGCAGACTGGATGTTAACAGGTCCTGCAGAGGCTGTTGGGTAGACTATGACTGCACTTTTTCACCCTGGAAGCTCCTGTGACCTTTATTTCAAAAGAGAGAGTTTAAAACCCTATGCTTTGCTCTGATAGTGCTTTGTGACTGGGCAGCCCTGGGGCACTCTGTGTTTGCAAATCGATGAGTCTTTTGAAACAGAGCCACATCTGGGTCCAGTACACACAAGGACTGCCATTGCATGACTTTCCAGAAGTCTAGATTTGGCCAAGCAAGACGTTTTGGTACCCTTCTGGAAAAGACTTTTACAAAAATGGTAAAAGGGCAATCTCTTGATGATCTCTTTTCCATTGGGATCCAGGCATGAAGATGATGTGCAACACTTCAAAGTGATGAGGGATTCAAAGGGTAGCTATTACTTGTGGACAGAGAAATTCCACTCGCTAAACAAACTGGTGGACTACTACAAGACAACTTCCATCTCCAGGCAGAAGCAGATCTTCCTAAGGGACAACAGCCAAGAAGAAAAGGTAAACACAAACTGTCCTTAGGAGTTTCTCAGTCAGAAGCCTTTCTGTGGAAGGAGTTCATCCCATGAGAATGTCTCAGGTTGAGGAGGATGACAGTCTGTCCCTGGAAATCCAGCCACATAACTACACTGGTGGGGCCTGAGTCACAGATTCTTAGTGGATTCAGTGGTATGTAGAGTTGTATAATTGAGCAGAATTTTTTGATTCTTCAAATATGAACAGAGACGCTTTGCTAAAGCTGTGCTAAGACCTCAGAGCTGAAATTCTAAGATGCCAAGGGAAGCAGGATTTACCTTACTGAAATGCCTAGATTTCCTGAGGACAGGCACAGAGCTGACTGGTGGGTTGTGACTGAGAAGAATTTGAGTCTGGTTTCTTAGTGTCCTTGCATGCACCCAGAGTGCAACTACAACTGCAAGTTTGTCTGCTCAGAAGAATTGTCCATCTGCTACTGAGCAAACAGAGTAAAAGGAATGTGGGGGAACAGAGGGCAGAACCTGGAGCAGTTAACCTGGATGTTAGGAACTGGAAAGTACTACCAAGAAGAACATAGATGGGGAACAAGATGTGCCTTCAGGGAAGGCATAGTCGATGTTTGAGAAGGCAGACAAATCCCAGCCCAATGAATGCCTGGTTTTGTGCCAGGGGAACAAGCAAATGACATAGCAGAGGCTGTTACACATTGCACTCCCTGTACTGGGAGTGAACATGCCTGGTCATTGCAGCAGCCAAAGTCCTGCTTTACGGGGAAACGGACTCTGGTATTCAATTACCAGGTTGTGCAAGTAGAGGCAAGGCAGAAAATATGTGACCTGCTGACTACAGCAGTAAAGTTTTATAGGCTGCATGTGGGTCATTCTTGCTGGCTCAAAATGAGAGATGATACATTTTTCAGTCTGAAGAACGGGCCTGGGTTGCTGTCTCTTTCTAGACCACTTATACAGGCCTTTAAAAACACACTAGTAAGGTATTAAAATAGAGGCTCTGGGATCTGTAAGAGAGAGATTACAGTGATGAATCTCTGTGTCTGGGGAAGGAAAGAAAGACTGTATGCATGTATATCAGTATAACAACCTGTTTGGGCTGACTGTGAGCAGGAAGGGAAAGAGATGCATTTGCTTCAAGATGCAGACAGGCAAATGAACAGAACTCAAGTTTGCTTTGGCAAACTCTCTGTACATTTATAATGGTGATGGGCACAGCAGAGTATGTTTAGCACTCACTACAGTGAGGTTTCTGTTCACAATTCAAATTTTTAGATGCTACAGCCATATGATAAAATGATTGTAATATATAGATTTCAACGCAGAGATAAATGAATTCCAAGGGCAGTATTTCAAGAAAGAGCTTACCTTCTGTGCTGATCCTCACATCAGTAGCCATATTTTCAGCCCAGCACATCCCAGTACTACCCTGACTTCAGATGGAGAGTGGCTACGACAAAGTTCTAAAAGACAGGATTCCAGATTTGTTCTTCTGCTCAGAGAGGTGGGGTCTTTTATTTGAAAGAGCCTCCAGAGTAGTGGGTAGTGGTAGAGTTAGTGCACACACAAGCTCAGTGTGCAATGATTGCACAGCTTTAGTCAAGGATGTGGTAGGAAGCAAAACCTGACCTCACTTTTGTGATCTTTCTTCCATCAGGAGAGGTGTGGTGGGAACCTGGAATGGATAGGTCAGGAAGGATTCCATGTGGGAGGAGCAGCTGGAGAAGATCATTCCTCTATATCCAAGAGATATGTAGAGCATCCTATACCCTTACTGCAGCAGCAACAGGTACTACCAGAAACAAGGGGCTGGGACATCAAGCCCAGGCATATGAAACATTGGCTTTTATTGCTTGGTAGCAAGCTTTTGACAAAAATCTACATCTCTTAGCTGTGCACACAAAAGAGAACTTGTTTCCTAGATGTTTCCTACTTCTTCTCTCTACCTGGGCCAATTTGTGTTGATATGACTTAGATGTTTGTTTCATTCTTCTTTGGCTAGTTTGGCTACTAGATTTATAGGCCTGCTTGCTGTCCTTTACAATATGGAGCAGCCCAAGACAAGTTAAAGTAGTGAGTGCCTCAGATAGAGTCAGCTGCACCAGCACAACTGATGTTCCCCCAGCATATGGGACAGAGGAAGAGCAAGGAGTGGGCAGGACTGGCTCATCATAACTCCAGATTGGCTGAAGTTCCCTTGGCAAGCATGGCTTTTATCTGTGAGTTAGAACAACCTTAGTTTTTCTTCAAAAGTCTCAGAGACCAAAAAAGCCCCTTGCTGACCATTTGTCCCAGCAACTGTGAAACACAGCTGAGTACAGTCAACTTTCAACTCCTAAGAAGTAAAATCCAAAATAGAACAGTCTAAGCAGACCTCTTCCATGAGGGTCATTACTTGCAGAACCGGAGCACGGGGACTTTATTGGAAGTAGACATCTAAAATTATTAAAGTGGGGGCTTGCCCCTGACTCCTTGCCCACTAACAACTCTTAAATCCCCTCATTTACACATCTCAGAATTTATATGTGTCATGGTTTAATCTCAGCTGGCAACTAAGTACCATGCAGCCACACACTCACTCCTCCTCCCACTGGTGGGAGTAGGGAAAGAATCAGGAAAAAGGTAAAACTCATGGGCTGAGATAAAAACAAATTAATAATTGAAATACAGTAAATAGTAGCAGTAATAATAATAATAATAATAATAATAATAATAATAATAGTTGTTATTATAATTTTCTGTTTATTTAAAAGGAAATAACAAAAAGAGAGAAAGGAATAAAACTCAAGAAAAAGAAGTGATGCACAATACAATTGCTCATCACCCACTGGCTGATGCCAGTCCCTGACCAGTTATTGGCCTCTTCTGGCCAACTCCCCCCAGTTTATATACTGGGTATGATGTTCTAGAGTATGGAATATCCCTTTGGCCAGACACTGAAAAGTCTTTGATGTAGAGTGAGCCACTACTTTGCAACAACTGAAACATTAGTGTATTATCAGCAGTATTCACATACTAAATCCAAAACACAGCTCCTACAAAGAAAATTAACTCTATTCCAGCCAAAACCACAACAACATGACTTTTATGCTGCTGTTTTCTTTCTAGGAAAGGTATGGTGGGAGTCTGGACAGGAAAGACATGATGCATAGACTAAGGGATCATGGCCAAGGAAGTGCAGGAGCTATGCAGCGGAGACACACAGACCCACTGCACCAGCAGACACCGGTAGGTGACGCACCTGGAAGGCCTCATCTGCCCAAGTCAGTGGGTCCCTTAGCAGTGGCCAAGCAGTCTGGACAGTGTCACCTACATGGAGGTTGCATGAGAAGTAGTGTATTTTACCTGCCAGGCCATGTCTTATAAGACATTTCTGAGTCTCATGACTCTATCCCAGCCACTTGAATCTGCTTCTGGGACACTCTGAGGGTAGGACTGTGGTGTTATGTGAGCATAGTTCTGGTAACTGCTCTCAAGGTCAGTCTTATGCAGCCTCAGTAGAAGAGGGAACTTAGCATGAGCACAGCAAAATAGGGACAGTCCCCATGTGGGACATTGGAATGAGCACAAGCTCACCCATGGATTTTGATCAAGCACAAGACTAGTCCAGCAGAAGACATTTCTGAAAGCCTAATGATCTCTTCTAGTAGAACTCCATGTCCATTAATGCACAGGGCTTTCAATTATCTTTGCCACCGCAGCCAGGCAGTGACTGATGTCAGTAGCTAAATGTGCAGTACATTTTTTAAGTTCTATGGAGAGCAGCCTCATGATACTGTACAGTGCTCCTTCTGTCTTGCAATGCACTTGTAGTCACACTGTCTCCATTAATTTTTGCTGCAGTCCTGAGAAGGTCTGAGATCACCCAGCTCCACTTGTCTGTGCCTAGCACATCTCTCAGACCTCCTTTGCTGTTGAAGCAGGGCTCACCTACCTGACACCCTTGGCTGTCAGAGCCTCTTAGCACAGTGCATCCAGATGTGATGCGTCTCTGCAGACGTGCAGAGTGACCCAGATGCGTCTCTGCAGACACCCAGACCACTCCCCTACAGGATCCATACCTGGCACCTGACCTTCAGTCACTACCTGCTCTGCCAAGTCCCACTCTGTGAATGCCCACACAGAATGTGGTGTCTTTCTCTGCCTCAGCCTGTGGTTCCACTGCCAGCTACAAAGTATTTCCCCATGAGCTCAGTGTGACCTAAGGCATGCTCCTCTTCCTTGAAGAAATGTCCAGCTTAGCCCATAACCAGAGAACCTAGATCCAAGGAGAGAAGGAAAGGACAGCAGACCTTTCTCAAGAATGAGTGAAAAAGATCAGATTGGATTAGGAGGTTTGGAACATGTTAAAAAATAGGGGCATGCCCCTTTTCTTGGCAAAAGCCCCGAATCTTTATTGTAATCCAGCTTAAAATACAATGTTTTTTATCTCTCAGAGGCTGTGGCAATGAATAACAACGTGCCTGCCACGTCCCATCAGTAATGTCGAAGCCACAAATCCAATTATAGGAAGGTCTATATGTCCAACCAAATAACTAGGGGTGAGGTCTAAGCGGGGCCCTGAATGGAAGATTTATCAAAATTTGTCTGCCTTCAAACAGATCTCTCCATCTGTCCCTGCCAGATATACCTCCTAAATTATCCATGCCCTGTGGTGTGGATGCCAACAGTTTCCCAGAAAGAAGCCCAAGCTATGTCCTTTAAAATATGATTTTGGGCCAAAGTGGGAGATTGACTGCAAAATCCTTTAGAAAAAATAAAACCATAGTGCACATTACAGTGCACACCCCAGATAAACTGGTATACTCAAACAGATGTTAAATCCTTTGGATCTCAGAGACCTGACCTTGGGGAGGTTTAAGAAGGTTTAAGAATAACCTGAAGGAGGTTTAAGACCCTCCCCTATGCCCCAAAAGTGCCTGAAAGAACAAGTATCCTTTTTTATCCTTATTTACAATGTTCTCTGCTCTCGCCTGCGTGCTGGCTCTCTCAGTCCTCGACAGGCCGAGGACACATTTTTATATCTGCACCAGGCCAGCTCCCTAGAGCCATTCCCTAATAGTTACAGCTCAGCAGGTTTCAGGCAGGAGTCCTTCTGTGCTCCCATAACTGGCTTTAGATGTGGCTGTCCTGGCTGCCCTTACAGGGCAGAGCCAGTAGAGCCATGAGAACACAATTTCCTAAGGACCTGCTCTCAGTCTGACTTTTCACCTTATGGTGCAAATACCCACAAATACACTGAGGCTGCTGAGAAACCAAACACCATCCCTCAGGTGTCCCAATTAATTGGTCCCTCCTTCCTGGCATCTTGGCCACTTCCTGGTTTAATTGCAAGTTGGTCTAAAATTCAGCACTCCCTGTCCTTGCTTAGTGAATGTGTTTACTGGGTCTTAAGAGGGGTGGCAAAGATGATCTTTCAAAGTCCTGACTCCTTGCTCCCTGCCTGTCTGTTCTGTCCTTTCCAGAGAACGCTGTGGGTCCGTGCCTTGTACGACTTTGATGCGATGGAGCACGATGAGCTGGGCTTCCGCAGTGGGGACATCTTAGAGGTCCTGGACAGCTCCAACCCATCCTGGTGGAAAGGACGCCTGCGTGGGGAACTGGGTCTCTTCCCTGCCAACTACGTCACACCGGTGCTGCTGTGAGGGCACAGGATGGCCCAGAGGGCTCTGCTGGAGCTGCTCTTCTCACATGACAGGGACAGAGAAGGAGTGCATATTCCCTTGCCACCAGGACATACACTGGTTTTTGTTTTGTCTTAATTTATTGGCAATTGATCTTTTGAAATGTTGGTATGAAAGAGAACCCTTTGAAGAAGAATTTTTTTTACCCCTTCTTTGCACAGTCATGAAGGGGAGGGAGCAACAATCTTGGACTGTTCATTGAGACTTTGCTGGGTCCTCCCTGCCGTGTCACCTCTTTGGCTAGCTATTGATAAGCTCCTGCAATTAGGTTTATTTTGTGGAAATGCCCCTCAGGAAAGTCAGGCTTCAGGTTAACTTCAGGTTCAGTATTCAGGTAGCCCTATCCCTTCATTTTGGATCTGGTAGCAGTCATAGTCTCTTCAGGCTCCATTCTACCTTTTTGTCAGAGGCTGGAGGGTTGCCCACATGCATTAAATGATCCTTGGCAACCACATTAATCCTTCAGTTAGGGCTTTAGGTTGAGGTCGAGACAATCTAGGCTTTTCTTAATAGTTTCTGGCTTTCTTTTAGTTTAACTATTTTCTTAATAGTTTGTGGCTTACCCGTCTCACACTGTGTGTATGGACTGTATGGGTATACCAGATGAAGGGGAGAAGCCCTGTAAGCTTTGGTACAAACATGCAAGTGGTGAAGGTATGGGAGGGCAAGAAGTTTTCTTTGCTTCTTTTCATAGGTCTGCTCTTCTTTCTGTACCCCCTAACAACTTACCCATTTTCAAGCTGCTCTCTTAGGTAGACTAAGTGTCTAGCTAGACACTTCAGCTAGATAGCCTGATTAGAGCAGATCAGGCCCTTCAGCTAAATTAGTATCCACTGGATTGGATAACAATTAATATCCCTCACTGGTTCCTTTTGCAGAACTGAACTGGGGAGGGATTGGAGAGGTTTCTCTGGTTTGGTGGCAGAAGTTCTTTCCCTGAGAGCTTGCTGTGTTGAGGATCACCATGTACACAACTCTGGCTTGCTAGAGAAATATCTCATGCAACAGGTTAAGCTGTCATTTTACAGTATGCAGAGAATAAAGCTGTAGCCATCTAATAGTCTATCTTCTATTCCAGTTTCTTTTGGATAAAATAAGGTAAATTAATAGGTTTTCAAGTAACTGCTGAGTGAATGCCCAGATGTGATAGAAATTTATTGTAAATGCACATTACCTGTCCCCTTCACAAACCCAGTGAAGGAGACTCGACTGCATAACCACTGCTCAGGCATGTTGATATGAAACAAGCTGCCTGAATTTTTCACAACATGTGGGACCTCAGCAGTCAGCAAGGAGAAATGATGATTAATCATTACTGAAAAAAATAAAAGAATAGGCAAATGAAAACCTCTAAACACAAATCGGGCTCAGCAAAAAAAAAAAAAATTCTTATCTTTTGTTAGTCCCAGTGGAAGAAAAAGAACCCAGGAAATAGGTTCTTGGGGAAGTCCAATTCAATGTAGCTGGCCTGAATAAAGCTGCCAGCTAGACAGAGTATTAGCACAAAAAAACTCATTTTGAGAGAACTCCTCCAAAAGCAGATTGTTAATGGGTGAAGTAAAATGAGAATATTTAACAAGGCATATAAGCTCTATAGAGAATAGAAAACTCTGAAAGACACATTAAGAACTTACTGGCTATCACGGTGGTCCAGGGAATACAACTGCCTGGGCTGGATGTGGCCTGTTCTCTTGCAGGAGCTCTGTTCTGGCCCTTTAGTGTCTTCTTCTGAAGAGAAGTCCATGAGGCTTCTTTGGAACAAGATCCCTTACCCTTTGTATGAGGATGTAACTTCAGTGTCTCCAGTTTGAAGAGTGGTTTGGTGTGATTTGCCCTTTTTTAACCTTTTTGTGTGTTGGTTGGTTTTCTGCTAAGGTAGTAACAAATTTGGAAGAGAGAGGGTTAATACTCAGTGAGAGAGAGGGAGAGCATTACGGCCAAGAGATAGAACCAAGAAACCAGAGACCTAACAAAGGCAAAGGAGGGATAAAAGTGATGAATCTTTCATATTCAGCTCTGGCTGAAACAAAAGAAAAGGTGTATTCACAATTATTCCCATCATGTCAAATCATCTTTCAATTAATTCCCCTTTTTTTCTGTATTAGTTACTTTTAAAATTAGAAGCAATGTCTCCTTTTCCTTTCCTCAGCACTCTAAAGACCCTCTTGGTAGTGAAGATGTAGTTGCACAAAATTAATTGAAGATAATGCACTTAGCAGTTTGATAGCTCTTCACACATTTGAAACCCCTTTACAGAGATTAACTAATTAAGCAAGTCTAAGTAGTGCATTGTAAGTACCCCCGTGTTAACTCATGACTCATTTGAGGAAGAGGTAAATTTTCACGTGATTTTTGGAATTGATGTTTAAGGAACTAATACCTAAGGTAATTAGTATTAAAGGACTGCACGCTAATTATGGACAACATACCAGAACCACAGTAAAATCAGGATTTCTCATTATGAGCAGCACCTAATGACAGCAAAATTACCAGGAGGTGACAGCCTCACGGCATCTGTGATAACTCCACCAGTGCCTTGCTCTGCTGCCCTGTGCAGGGGCCAAGCTCGGGGCTGCCTTGCCCAGTCTCTCTTGCCTCTGCTTTTGGCCTTGCAGTGCTGCCTGCAGTTACTGCACACGGCAGGAGCTGGGAGGCACAGGTGTCAGCCTGCATTTTTGTACCCTCTCACAGTAAAAGTCATTTTTCTCCCAGCAAAAGAGCAGTGCTAAGAATTGTGGCTATTCCCAAGTCAGTGGAGACTCCAGATACAAGGGGAGGTGTGGGCAAAGTGGGGAATTTTGGGGGGATAGAAGGGGCTGTAGGATGGAGATGTTTTCTGTACCTCATGCCATTTTCTGCCCATGAAATTCTCTCATAGATCAGGCCACTTAATAAGGAAGGAGAGAGACACCCCTCTCCTCTAACCACATACCCTGCCATCCTTCCTGCTCTTTCTTCCAACAGGTTTTAATTGTAGCACAATCCTTATTAATATTGTGGTGATTCACTTACACCTCAGAGTCTACTGCCCGTGCAAGAGGCACATATTAGCAACCTAGGACTGGAGCCTTAAGGTGACAGTGCTGCACTGACCTCACCTGACATTTGCCAACGTTTTGGAAGGAACCAGACCTCTGGAACATATCCCAAGAGAGTCCACTGTGAAACCAAAATGGGAAGGGATAAAGAGGAAAACCAGAAGAGTATTTTGTGTCTTATTTTTCTTAAGCAAGAAAGACAGTTCATGAGAAAAGAGAATGTAAACTGAGATAAAAGTAGGAAACGTATGTGGGAAGGCAAACATAACAAAACAGAGGAAGCTGGACTTGTACGTGGTAAAATAAGTTTGATGAGCACAGCTGAGCTGTGCTTTCTCCTGTCTGAATGAACTTTTTGCCTACGTTCTGCTGTAAATCCATATTTTGCTTGGAAATGTCTCTGTGATTAATAAGGCTGAGCTGAAAAGAGTAAATGGAAATTTCCTTTCATGTGAAAGATGTGCAGGCAGTTTTCTGTGCCACAAAAGAGAGGTCTCTCTGCATTGGTGTACGTTTGCTGTAACAGCTGTGCTCACTGGAGCACACTGCAAAAACCACGGGATCAGGGCTGGTTCCCATTGGACTGCTCACAGGTAGGAGCACCAGGGAGATGATCCTCAGGGCTGCCACCAAGTCAGCACCTGCTTAGGCTGCTATGCCAGCCTCTTGTGCCAGGAAAACAAGTTCATGGGTGGTGGTGGTTGTTTTTTAAATGGAAGTTTCAGTGGGCTGTGCAGAAAATCTAAAGCTTTTCACAAGAGCCACCTGCTGATGATTTTTTCTATTTAGCGGCACCTCTCATCCTTCCTCCCCAGCAGGATCCCAGTGCTGCAGGCTCTTGAAAGGCCCTTCTGCCTTCAGCCCTTGTGGAGAGTAACCAAGGATGTCAAAAGAAAAGATCCAGCAAGGCAGTACTACATGGCTTGAGCAGCCTTGAACAGCAATGTGCCATCAGCTGGGAGATTTTGCACTGCAGGAGCAATGCCACAGCAGGTGTAGTCCAGGAGCGAGGTGAAGGGTGACCTCTACCCCAACTGGGAAGCAGCAGGTCTTTAGTAATGTCCATGTCACATCATAGGGACAACAAGGATGTCTGGTGGGACAGAACTGTGGGCATCTGGACTAGGGCTCTGCTCAGACTCCTCTTCTGCTTCTGCAGCTCATTGTGGAGGAGCCTGGGTTACACCACATTAGGTGTGAGAAGTGTTTGGTGATGCTGCCCATCCCTGCTCAGTGCAGCCCCATAAGTCTTCATGCACCTCCTTGCAGCTGCAGCCCCTTGCTGCCCCTCCTGGGTCCACAGCCTAACTTGTGCCTCTGTGATGAGAGAAAGTGCTCTGCAGACATCTCATTTCAAATATTTGTTCAAAGCAATTGGCTCAGGTGCTTTTAGATGAAACCCCATGGAGGTCAGTCAAAACCATTAGTGTTCCCTAGGTGATCCAGGCAGTTACATTTACTGGCTAAAACACAGGCTGAACTAAAGAGCTTCTGACACCCAGCCTGTCCTTGCTGCTGAAAACTTTGCATTTCAGTGGGGAACCATGAACTGAGTGCATGATAAAGCCTTTAACAGCCCTGAAGAAGAAGGCAGAGCATTGCCAATTTCTCCAATTTTTTAGAGGCAACTTTCATGTGACAGAACTCATGAGCCTTAATTCACATCAAACACAAAAGAAGTTTCTTACATAAGCAGAACTGCCAGCAGAAAACAGCCAGTGACTTATCTGTGAGCTACAGGGTAGCAGGGAAACAGGCAAGTGAATGAGGAAAGGTCACTGACCATCGTGTGCAGAGAAAATTCAAAGCACATTGTTTGCTGCCACTGTGCAAGTGAGAGGTGCTTGGCCCATGTCCAGCCAGCCAACATGAAAATGCAAAGTTTCACAAATGGCAGGCGTGCAGAAATCCTTGTAGACATGCAGAAATAAAATTAGCCCAGGCAACAAAGGGAGGAAGAAGAAACAAACGAAAGATCCCTAGGTCTCTTGCGTCTTCTCCCTGCTAGTCCAAGTAGGGTCATTTCCACCAGGATTTGTGAAAGATACAGCCATAGTGAGTTTGTTTGTCACAAACAAAAATGAGAGTAAAAATGGGGGGAAAAAGCAGTTTAGGATGTGCGTCTACTACTGTGCACTTAAAGCTACAAAATGGTGACAGTGTCCTGCTATAATGACTGAAGTTTGAGTCTCTAAGTGGTGCTTCTGAAACCTTTCAGTGATGTCTATGATTCATGCACATCTATGAATTCTATGGTTCTATATCCAGCCACAGAAAAGGAAAAGAAAAAGGAAAACCCAGGAAAAATATGAGATACCTTCTCTCCTGATCTAGAGGTCATTTGCAATTTATCTTCTGTGACTGTGCTGTACTGAATTTCCTTGTGCTACTAACCAGTCCCTTTTCCTGGTCAGAGTCCAAGATGAGTACTACTGCAGTGCCAACAGGTAATAACAAGCAGCAGGAATCAGTGCTTGGTGCCCCTTCTTGTGACTGGATGTTTTCTGCCAGCGTTTTGTTATTGGTGATGTTTTTTGTTTAGGCTGAGGGGATAGTGTTGATGGTTTTTTGTAGCTATCAAAGGTTTGGTTGTGAAACGCTGAATTAGAAGTAAAGTGCACCAACATATTAAGGTTTTTTTTCTCATCAAAATTTTTGGTGAGAAAAAAAAAAATCAACTGCAAGTTTACTACCAGCACTATGGGTTTGGGAAACTGCCCTTTGCTCTGCCCCTTCGAGAGCCACTTTCATCAGAGCTGAGTGGGCGTGTAGCTGGTTCTGCATTAGCAGCTCTCCACACTCACCTGGCAGAGGTGCGAACAGGAGGAATGCGTGGCAGCACAGTCAGCTCCGTAGCTGCGTATCTCAGCTGGCCATTGTGAGGGCAGCTGTTCGCGCTTTATCGGACGGAGATGGTCTGCTAATAACAATGGCCGGGATTTCATCAGGGCGGGTGAGTCAGTCCTTCAGCTCGCTGCCGCCCTGCACAAAGCCATCCGCTGGGTTTTGCCGGCACAGTGAGTTGAGTCAGCTCACCGAAGGCTGCACAAAGAGGCCCGGAGCCAGCGCAGGGCGAGCAGTGGGAATGCACAGCCAGGAGGGGAAAGGGGAAGACGCAGCCTCCGCGTCCTGGCAGCAGGAGCTCTTAGATCACCTCGTCCTAGGCTGCGGACTCAGCAAAAGGAAAACTTACCCGGCAGTGAGGTCGCCAGAAAGCTTTTACATGAGATGGGGATCCTTTCTTTAAAGATCGTTTGGGAGATCGAAGTGCAGGCAGGAAAGGGGGAGAGAGCTCAGATCTGCTGCAGACAGTACCTCTCCGCCATGGAAAGTTACAGAAGCTCCAGTTCAGCAGCTGTAGGAATTTTGGGTTAGTTTTGGGGGTTTTTTAAACTGTAAACTAAAGCAGGGAAAATAATTGGACCATAGTCCAACTCTCAGTCAGTCAAGCTATGCTCAACATTAACTCCGAGGAGAACGGATCATACTCAAGAGCTTTCAGGAGTAAAAGACTAAAAGCGAGCGTACACCTCGCTGCCCTGTGCAGTCGCTGCATTAATAGTGCCGCTTGCTGCTGCTGCTTCTCCCCCTGGGTGCGGTGCAGCTATCGGTCACGTTTATCAGGTTGGAGAGCACGCCAGGGCTCACCAGTTCAAATCTTCAGCGTCAGCTGACCAGAATAACAGCTGCAGATTCTCATTTCAAATGTGCATCGCTTGTAGAGCACAGGCGTTTCACAAACACTGGAACAAGCAGAAACATTATAGGCAGAAACACCTCGAATTTAGAGCTCCAAAACTAAGAGGTAGGGCTCCAAGACACAAAAATGGGCGGTTTGCGTTTCCGAGAAATGAAATGAAAAATCATGCAGTGAAATGAAATTGAAATAAATGAAACTTCACTGAATTAAATTAAACGAAATTAAATTAAATCAAAATCAAGGAATCAAGTGAAATGAAAACTTCAAGGAATGAAATGAAGTGCAATGTAGCAATCTAGACATTTCCTTTCATGAGATGAATCGTCATTCAAGGATTGAAAAGGATGTCAAGGAATGAAGACGAATGAAATATAACTTAAAGGAAGGAAATGAAATCAAATTAATTGAAAGGAAATTAAAAATAAGGAAATGCAATTAAATGAAATCTCAATATTTCATTTTCTTTTGTGAAATGACAAAGCAAGGAATGAAATTAAATAAAATGAAACTTCGTGTAATAAAAGGCAATTAAATGGAATTTTAAATTACAAAAAAAAAAAGATAAATCAAGGACTGAAATAAAATGAAATAAAATTTAATGTGTTTAATGAAAACAAATGAAAGTGCAAAAAATGAAATTAAAAAAATAAAGAAAAAAGGAAATGTAACAAAATGCAATTAAATAAAATTTTGAGATTTAATTTTCTAAAAGGAACTGAAATCACAAATTTAATTTTATTTCATTTTGTTACATTTCCTTTCATTTTTTCATTTAATTTCCTTTTATTCCATGAAGTTTCATTTCAGTTCACTCCATTTTTTGATGTTTTATTTCACTTCATCTTTGATGTTTGATTTAACCTAATTTTTCATTTTTAGTTCATTTCATTGAATTTTCATTTCATGAAAGGAAATGAAATCTTGAGATTTCATCTAAATTCATTTCCTTATGTTCATTTTCATTTCATTGCACTTCATTTCATTTCAATTCTTTCACTTAAGTTTCATTTCATTCCTTTGATTTTCATCTCATGAAAGGAAATGAAATCTTGAGATCTCCTTTAATTTAATTTCGTTACATTTCATTTAATGCAGCTGTCTTTTGTGCATGAGAAATTCACATTTGTGTTGACCACTCCGTTACTTTGAGCATGGTTGCAAAACTCAGATTCATGAGGGGCTGTCCTCTTTCTTGTACCACATTTATTCCTTGTATGGACGAGGCCAGACTGGCTCAGCTTAATCACCTCAGCCCCCTGTTTGCATCTTGCCCGTCTCCCTTCTCACTCCCACATCAGCTGGGACCTCTTGTCTCCATCACCGTAGCTTCCAATATCTTCATCCTGCATCCACAGCTTAAATCCTTCATTTGGTTCTTAAATTCATTGTACAGTGTTCCTAAAGTTTGCCATGCCCATCGCTTCCTTTCTCAAGAGTATGTAGATTTGTAGATTTGCTTTCCATTTCCTTACACCTACCATGGATATGAGTGTTCTCTCTCTTTTTGTGTGGGTGGGTATTTTTTATTTTTTAGGTTTTCCAAACATTATTTTACTATTTATTCTTACTGTTTCCAAGTTGCTGTAAGCACTTGGGAATGCTAAATCCAGGCCAAGGCCCTGTAGTGCTGGCACTGTGGCTGTGCCCCAGAGCTCTTGCAGCTTCCAGACGGTGATAAGAGTTGTACAGGCAAGTTGATAGTAATAGCACAATTGTAGGACCACAATTCTTAGGAGAACAATCATTTTGTCTCACCTTGTCAACCTGTAGTTGGCTATACAGGGCTGGCCTCCCCTCAACATCTGCACAGATGCTCAGGTCTTAAACCAGCCTGGATGTCCAGGCCACTCCTGAGGTATGAATGCTTGATCCAAATTAATAAGGGATGAAACAGTGAGAACCCATGACATGGAGGAGTCTAGAGTCAGCAGCTTTGGAAGAACTTTGTGAAGTTTCAGCCTTGGTGTCATTGTCTAAGTTTTAGGAAGCAGCAGTCTATGCTGGTTTAGTGGCAGAGCTCAGGCAGCAATTTGAAATTAAAAATTAAAATATGTCGACTGGGGAGGAAAAACAAAAGTGATCCTAATTAGAAAATGCAGAAAACTGACAGAGAGAACCAAATACATCAAGGCCATAACCCTGACTGTAAAATCTTAAAACAGTAAAGGATTTTAAGAAAATTTGGAATAGGAGTAACTCTAGCAATGATACAGACTTAAGAACATTTAAATTTATATATGGAATACAGGGGGCCTTGAGTAAGTTTTTATGGAATAAGTAATGTATGTTAATCTTGGCAAATTCTGTCCTATAGCTTTGTCCCTGGTCATACCCAAAACATCAGGGGTGAAAGGAAGACAACATGGAATCAATTCCCTGGACATCTCTGTGCTGAGAGAGGCCGTGACAGGTTCAGAAAATAAGACAGAATCTAACAGGGGAAAGGAAGAGGGTATTTTTCATTGAACAATGACTTCAAGTCCATGAGAGCCTCAGTGTCACACTGAACGGAGGGCAATGAAACGAGAAGTCACAAAGGTCCAAATCCTTACACCGGTCTTTATTTTCCACATAAAATATATTAATGGCATCTCATGCCCATTAATGGCATCTAATGCTTAATAGTTGCAGTGGAACTGCATTGCATAAGTGGGAATTCAATGTCTAACTGCACCTGAGCATCTGAAATGGGCTCTGCCAGACCCTGCGGTGTCCCTGGAGCCGCTGCAGTGCAAGGGCTGCTGTGGAGAGAGCACCACGTGGGATGGGAACAGAGCATCCTGTCCCTGTGGTGGAGGGGAGTTGCTGCACACAGGATACTCTGCTGTGGGCAGCTGACATCCTGGGCCAAAGGTAATTACTCAGATCTTCATTTTCGTTCTCTGACGTCCCCACTAATGTTTCTTCCCTATTTCTATGGGCTTGTGTGTGCTGCTGCCTGTGGTGCAGCAGGTCTATTATCTTCCCATCCTGACATCTTGATAGGCAGTAGAACGAGTGGGATACAGCACTAAGAGGTCATTAGCATTCAAACCGGTCAGGAGCTCACCTGGGGGTTTTGCATGATAGTGTTTTCCCAACTTCTTGTCAGAAACAAATGTTGATAAGCACGAGGGCAGTCACCAGCGGCGAAACTGCAAACGTGAAATCAAACCTTGGTGGTGCCTGGGGGCAAGGAGGAGCTCACCTTTCACATTTGCTCACCTGCAGGAATGGGAGGTCATGAAATGCTGCCCAGAAAATACAAAGTGTGCTGTGGAGAGCTGGCAGTTTGCTTCCAGCACTTCTCCTCTGCTGTCCAGGGCAATGTCACGGTCTGAGAATTTTCTTTTCTTGTGTATAATGTGCTGAGCGAGCATCTCTCTCCTGTCCTACACTGAGCTTGTGGCTCCCTAATTTTCAGTGTACACTAAAATGTTTGTGGACGACTGTGTGTATGTGTGTGTCTGTAGAAGATTCAGTTAGTGCCTGCTTAGATTTGTGGGTATATGTGCTTGTTAGGAATTTCATAATTTCACTCAGAGTTTCCTTATGTGTAAAATGGAGATAATAACAGGCAATTACCTACCTGTCAGGGCTGCTGTGAGGACAAATTAACCAATGCTTGTGTGGGTGTTTGCAGATGAAAAGCATGATATTAGGACTAAATATAATGATTGAATATTACAGAAGAGAGTTTGTATTTACTATGGTGATTGAATATGAGTTGAAAGCACTTTGTAGGTGTTTATTTCTTGTGCTGTACTGGGTGTTTGTGGAAGGTGGAAAACTGGTGGAGCCAAGTTTGGGGTACGTGTCAAAGAAATGGTTGAAATTCCTCTTTAACCTGAGAGCCGACTGACTTTATTCTCTCAAGTAAATCTAACGCTGAACAAGGGACAAGAGAACAGAGAAATGAAAATGTGGCCAAGCTAGAGAGGAAGGGAATGAAAATGAAATGCAATTGAAGATCATGATTTCAAAGAATAAAAATGTATAAAATGAAAGGGAAAATAAAAGCTAGGGGAAATGAGGACAGAAAAAGGAAAGAAACCTCAGGGATTCATGGGTGTTACATTTTCTCAGTACATGGAATTATGAGAAAGTAAACACCAATTTAAAAGAGGCATCAGAAACAATAGATGAAAAGCATATGCAGGGAAAGAAATTAAGTGAAACAGGAAGGAAGCAAAAGATGTGCTTAATTATTTTTTGTTTTCATTTTGTTAAGTGTAATGACATAATTCTTTTATTTCCTATGGGTTGTTGAGAGACACTTCTTTGCAAATCAAGAAGATGGTGCCAAGTATTTCAGATGCTTTTTGCATGTGTTCCATGGGCAGGCTGTTAAGGTGTGGATGCATTTGTCAGCGTGAGAATGGCCCTGTCTGGTTTCATCTGGTTTTCATGCTGTCTCTGGAGAATTAATGGAACAAATTCATTTCCATCAACTCCAGTGAAGCTGCACTGTGAGTGAATCAGAGCCACTCTCACTGCTAAATGTAGCTGTTTCCCTATGAACCCCTGGTCCAAAGTGTTCTTCAGGTTAAACCTGGAATGTTTTGTGATTAAACCAAAATAATAAGACAAAAGCTTAATTGTTATGAACACTCTGAGTATGGTATGTTGGTGTGCAGGCTGCCCAGAGGAGTGGCAAGGGGAGGTGGACCATGAGAAGAATCAGGTGGAAATAGCCAATACACACAGGGTTCAGGGAGCAGATTGTCTTTCTTTGTAAATTGTCCTGGGCTGCAATGAAAATCGTTGGCAAACATCCTTGCAGGCTCTTGTGGCCTGTTTGCTTTTGCTCCCTCTGGTTTGCCCTCACTCATTCCCACCCTCCCTACTTCAACGTCTCTCCAAATCCAGGATGGCTCCAGTTCTTCACCTTGCTTCATATCTCTTCTTTGCACCCCAAAACTTATTTTGGGCTGAATCACTCTTACCTCAACTCATTGGCCTAAATTAATCTTTTGTGTAATTCAACTGACTAAAATTGACGTAAATTGAGTTACATCAGAGCTGAAATTAACACAGTCTGACTAAAATAGCACCTGCCTTTTCTACCAAACCAATGCCTGTCTCTTGCCCACCTCCACCCACATACCATGATATTAACATTTCTTTCTCCTCATTGCTCTTTCACTTATCCCACTGCCACAAGCAAGCTGTGCTCTCAGTGGTCGGCATTGCCCTCTCGGCTCCAGCATCCCGTTCTCCTTCCTCCCACAGCACAGGCTGTTGTTCCCTGTTAACAGCTTTGCCTGTGTCCAAGCCCATGCGACAGCTTTGCATCTTCTGTTGGATTTTCCTGTCCTTCACCACAGAGATGCACCGAGTTCAGAGCCTATTTGCACTGGGCACTTCCTGTACCTGTAGAAATTATAGTCTTACTCCAAAGAATTTGCAAGTCAGAGTGCCATGATGTACAAACAGGAGGAGGGAAGTTAGATTAAGTTATTTGCCAAAGGTGGCCTAGCAGGACAATGGCAGAGTTGTGGGTGTCACACTCAAAGCCTCTCTTCCTTTTCCATGACTTCCTTTAAGCCAGCATGGCATTTTTCATCACCTCTTTCAAGCCCTGTCTTTGGGCCCTCACCCTCACACGGTGGCAAAACATCTCCACTGCTTTCTTTCTCATCCCCTCTGGCTTTCTGACTTCCTTCAGCTTGCCCTTGGAGCCTGCTCACATAGGCTAGGCTTTCTTCACTCCTCTTGAAAAATCTGGGTGTTTGCAGCCAAAAATAAAATACGACTTCTCTGGATGAGCTGTACTTTATGTCTGGCAGCATACTCCACACTTTGCATCTGGGTATCTCTTTGGGGCAAGGATTTATCACATAATTGCTCTAAATTATTTATTATCATGGCATATGTATCTGCAGTGTTATGCAAACTGTAAAAGCTCCTAGTTCTAAAGGTCACCATGTGTTTACCTTCCAAACACAGATGAGCTCAGAACAAAAGGGAATGGCTGGCTCATGAGGAGATGAAGACAGGGAATCACCCTGATCTAACTAATTTGTCGAGGCACTGTTCACAAAGGTAAGTTACCTAGTGCTGCAGACAACCAACCCAATCCAATCTCTCTGTCTTCCAGATGAGTGAATTAATTTTCCAGTACTGCTGTGTAGTCCCATAGCAGTGGAGAGCAGCATGTCCTGGACACCTAGAGCAGGATGTTTCTCATTCTAAGTGTCAGGCTACTGAGTCTCCCATGCTGGGACTTACACGTGGAGCTTCTCGTTCTGCAGTGTTGGGTGCCAGCTGTAGCTTCCTGGAGGGGGTGGACAGAGGCTGGAATGTTGTAGAGGCTGCTGTGGTAGATTTATCCCCAAGCTCACAAGAGCCTTGCTGCAGTTAATGGCCTTCAGAAGCTGGAAAGCCGCTGTGCTACCTGGTGACCAAGGCACCAGTACATCCCACACATGGCTTGTCACCCTGAGCACTGGCATGAGTGATTGCTGAGCTGTGGTTTGTTTTTCACTTTGCTCTGAAGTGTTGAAAGAGGATCACAAGGTAATTACCTTACCCGAGCTCATGAAGTGACCCCACTACATCCTATAGGTGACTTCCAGGAAGACTAGGGATAAGTTAAATGCTTGTGAGATATGCAAAATGCTAAGCCATTATTTGCAGTCCTTCCCAAGATAATCTTCTGCCTAGTCACAGCATTTACTGTGACTTAGGACAATTGTCAGCATGAGGGGAAAAAATAAGTCCAACCACTGCTTCCTCTACTAATTGACAGCCTCAACTAACTGGAATTAGAGCCATGAAGACTGGACTCTCTCATTCTGATTGTCACAGTAGAGATGCTCTGCTAGGGATAGGCATCTTCCACAGGTTGCACTCTTCCCCACGGGATGCAGCTGCTTCTCCAGTAGAAGAATGTAAATACAGGAGGGTGGGAAGAAGGTGTGGGGGTCTGGCAAGCAGAAACCTGTTCCTCAGCCAGCCTTGCTGGAAGAGTAGAAGGAAAAATGCACAGGGTCACTCTCAAGGGAAGAATTTTAAAAGATCCCACCTAAGTATGACAGGGCAAATAGAAAACAGTAGGTGAGTAGGATAAGCTAAACACAAGGCGAGAAATAAGAATTCTCCATCATCAGGAGAGGGGTACAGGAATATGGATAAACTTAGAGCTGTGGCTTAGTTCTGCTGCAGCTTCTCCTCCCCCTCCCTTCCTCCTGTGTGTTTTGCATGAGGGTGCAGCACAGTAACCTGTCACAAGCTTGAAATAAAGAGTACTGGGGGACAATATGTCTGAAAAATACCCCTCTGCCAAAAAAAAATTCTTAAATATGATGATCAAAGTGTTCAGGTATTAACAGATGAGAATGGTTTATGAATCTGGATTAGCTCAGAATCCATCTGAGTATTTTTAAACCTCTAAGACTGAAAGCTATAAACCCTCCTAAGAGAAATGCCATTTATTTTAAAATGAGCAGCAAAATCTTGATTAATTGAGTTGCAAAAGAAATGGATCTAAAAACAGGCAGTGGAGGAACATGAGTGCATTATGCATTTGGGTTTTGCTTTTGGAAGAATTCAAAACCACATCTTGTTGCCAATGCTGATCCGAAAATATGATATTCTAAGCCTGAATTCAGGTGTCCATAGACACAGGGAGGGATTGTCCAGGTCACTATGCCTGTGACATTATCTCGGGACCAGGACCATCATCATGCCTCTGGTCGATTGGCTGAATAGTTCTTCCCTACTGAAGTCCAAGCAGAAATGTCTCCAGTATCAAAACAAAGGTGCTCTGTTGGTTTCCCTGTGCATGGCTTTGGGGTGCCCAGGCAGGTGCCCTGCTTGGATTCTGCTGTGCAGTGTCTCAGTCAAGACACATGGCGGTTTGGCCACACAAAGAGCAGCTAGAACAGAGGCAGGGAACGTCACCTGGTTCTTTTTCTGCTACCTTACTTCAGCATTTATAAAGAAAAGAAAAAAAGGCAAATTAATTCTGAACTTGAATTCCTGTGAAGTTTTGCTTTCACACCTCCAACATGTCTGTCTGGAAACAGCCTTTCCAGGGGGAGGTTTGGTCAGCTCCTTTTATTTGCCTTCTCTGACTCACAGGAGTCACTTGCACCCACTCGATCTGCCTGCACTGTGACATTGCTAGACAAAAGCTCTGGCAAGTGAAAGCAGGGATCTTCTGGAGCTAGTAGTGCTTCTGATAAGGTCATGAGCAGCTGATTTCTCCTTTGCACTGCTTCATTGGATGTTTTTAAGCTAAATACAGATCCAAGTCCCATGTCTGCTGAACAATAAAGGGTATCTTCAAAACCAAATTAACACATTTCTACCACATCTTAAAATCTTCCATATCTTTCTTTGTATTAGTGAATCACAGATCCAGGTCTAAGCCTACACTTCAGCCTCCTGCATCTCTGCTCAGAGGGTTCCCTTTTTCCTTCCTATGCCCCTCCCTTCACACAGTTCTGCATTTTTTGTGGGGGCCAAACTTCCTAACTATTCATTTTTTTATTTTTAGGGCCAGCTTCTAACTTCTCTCCTCCCTAGTCAAGCCTCGCAGTTATATTCTTTCCCCCTCCTTATAAAAAACAGTTTCCTATTTTGCCATGGCTTTTTTTAGCCATCCCCCGGGGTGTCTAAAACTTTGTAGATACCAGAGCCTCTTCTCTGCTTCTGACTACTTTCCTTTCCTCCACTGAATATGCAGCTTTTCAAATGAATTTGTTCACTCTTGAACACTTCATGTCTCTCTTGCATCCCCTCCACTGACTCCCTCTTATCCACCACTTTGGTTATAACTTTGCCATGTCTCATCATCAGCACGTAACTCCATCTCCCACTTGCTCTTGCTGCACTGGCTGGAGGCCTGCACCACAATATCTGGATAGTCCCATTAATCACTTCCTGCCAGTCTGCTACTCTTCCCTCCAGTGTCTGCCTGGGATACCCACCCCAGACTTCCTTGTCTGCTCCACTCATCTTCCTGTTAGCTCTCACCTGAACATTTTCTTTCCCAGAGAGCTGATAGCAATGCACACTGACAGGTGGCCAGTACACAAATAAGTGCACAATGCTGGAGACTTGTTGCTGTCTTCATTTTTCAGTGCCCCCATTCCTGGTGTTCCTTTGTCTATAAAGCACACCATGATTTGAGTGCTACAGAATTATAGCTACAATTGAGCATCCTATTCAGAAGCTGTATTGCTGGTTCCTTGCTGTTTTCTTTAGCCAGAGCTTCGATTCAGGATTTGGCTCATCTGCAAAGGGACTCTACAGCTGTCTTTCTTCATTTCTTCCCCCCACCTCCTGCAGGAGAAACCAAAGAAAATGCAGGTGACGTTGGTTTGAGGTTTCATTTTTTAAGCTCTTCTCTATACCAGTCCTGTGAAGTAGATTAGTATTTTCCTAATTTTAGAGAATGGGAACTGAGGCACAACAGATGACTTGGCCAAGGCCCCTCAGGGTAGCTCGGCTGAATTGCGTCCAGTTTGAGTCCCTGCCGGTATGGTTGTTGAAAGAGCAAGAGGCCAGGGTCAGCACTATTTCTTACAGGAAACTGCCTAAGAAGTGCTGCCCTGTGAAGAGGATCAGACAGGGAAAACAGCTAAAGGTCTTTCTGTGCGTGCTCAGTCAGCAAATACCTCACTGCAAGACATGAGCCTGTGAACGCAGTTGTTCCTTTCTGCTCTCTTCAGAGGATTCTCTTACCTATTTACTCTCACATGGAAACATGTGAGTGGGAGGCCAGAAGCACTCGACTCATTTGCGGCAATTCTGCAGTTCAGCAGCTAGGTTTTCTCCCTGAGGCGGTGTAATGTGACAGAAAGGAAGCTTCTGAAAGCATTTCTTCATCCTCCGGATTGCAGTCTGTCACTGCTGCCGCAGAAGTGACACACCTGCCTGCCACTGCCTGCAGCTCTTTGGGTTGCTGGAGGGTGAACAGGGAAGGCAGGAGCTTCTTCCTCTCCACCTTGAAATCCCCTTGTTTTGGGCTTTTTTGCTCTGCCAGTACTTGGACATGACTAATGTGCCCATTCCTGTGCTGGCTTGGCAGCCCTCGCAAATGGGATTTCAGGCTCGGGACAAGTGGAGCACGGCTCGCTGTGCACGTAGCAGTCTCCCCACAAACTCCTGGATGCTGATCCAGAGAAGAGAGTCAAGAAGGTGCAATCTCCACCAAGCCTTTGTGAGTCTTGCTGTGGTGCCAGCCAGCACAGGGAACGAGTATAGTGTTTAATAACAACCATGGCACAGGCACCTATTTATTTACTCTTCTACTTCAGGACAGCAAAGCCCTGTCACCTCAGACTAAGCTGCAGCTGACACAGTGAGAAATGGAAAACACTCTCTTGTATCCTCCATCACATAAACAATTAGTTGTCTTTGCACAACTAATTTTTAAGCAGTTGCTGCTTTTTATGGAGAGAAAAAAAAAAACCAAAAAAACACAAACCCAAAGAACAAATCAAATCAAAACAAAAAATAACCCCAAAATTAGTATGGTTGAATTTGAATCAGAGACATTTTGGTAAATCATGTTGGTTTTTTTTGGAGGATACTACTCCTCACAAAAAGATTTCTACTATACAGCTCTTGAACACTGTATCACAAAATGATACTTATTTTAATATCTGCCCCTGTTTTTACTCCTATTTTGCATGTAGATGGTAACTTTTCTTCAGCAAAATAAGATATAGGTGAGGGGGAAGGCATCAGGATTTTGTTCCTAAAGAGCCAAGCACTCAAAGGTTTATAACGAGAGCTTGTAGCAGTTTACGCCACACGAGAAACACTGCTGGGAAATTTATCAAAGAATGTATCATGAGGTGGGCTATTTAGGGACTGAAATTACATAGCAAGGACTGGCAAGAGAGATGTGTGCTCAGGACAAGCGCAGTCACAATTAATGCTAAATATAAGGTGTCATATCTTTATCTAACGCACAGCCTGCACTGCCTCACAAAGGAAAGTTAAGCAATTAGGCCCAAATAACCAGATTATACGTGGGAGGTGTTTGAAGACAGATTTAAAACACTGTAATAGGGTTGGGGGAGGGTTACAACAAGAGGTAATATTTCCTGATAGGTTAGTTTACATCCTTTGGAAAATATTCTGGAACCGGACCAGAAAGTGAGTAAGGCCTCGGCCTGGGACGACACGCAAACAGAGGCGAAAAGTAAAGAGACCCAGCCCTGCCTGCGCACACGCAGCCCCTCCAGCAGGTAATCCCCGAGAGCAAAACAAACCCAGCGCCGGACAGCGTAGTTCTGGGTGGATTTGCAGCTGCCTCGGCACAATTCAAAATCAGCCTTCCCCTTTCCTGTTTCCCTTGAGCCAGCGCTAAGGGTAGAGAGGAAAACCTTTGCCCAAACAAGAATGACTCTCTTTTAGAGTGGAAACTGGAATTCACTCCTTGATCCCAGAGGGGCAGGGCCAGGTGCAGGTTTTTTCCCCACTCTGCCTGACAAGCTGCTTCTTCTCCAGTCCTGAAGGGTTGGATTGACTCAGTGGCAGAGAGAGCAGTTTGTTTGCACAGCTCTTTTTGCTCCTCTGAGGTGAGGCTGTCAGCTGGAGGATCTGGGAAATCAAAAGGAACTGAATCATCTGACCTTACAAAAACTCCAGATCAGGAAAATACTTGGTAGGAATGTGCTGATGTGGGAATGGAGAGGGGGGATGAGATGGGACATGTACTTGCTTTGGGAAGGGGTCTCTCTCAGCTTCTGCAAAGCTCCTTGCCCCTGTTTATTCTATCAACACACAGACAACATTTTGTCTTCTAGTGTGAGAGGTGGGGGCTAAACATTTCATTACAACAAAGTAAAAATAATCTCTGCAGCCTTTACTTAGATGTGGGAAATATTCACTTGCTTTTAAATACAAAACTATACATGTATTTGTGAACCTACTGTTGCTTTCATGTGGGAGCCTTAGGTGAACACCAAAGACTACATTGTGCAGCTACAAATGAACAGAGCATCCAGGATTAAAGAGATTTTATTTAGCCCCACATGAAATAGCAGAGCTGATGGCAGCCTCTGGTACAGAAAAAGAAAATACAACCAACAAGTAATTTAGTGAGGATTGGAACTAAGAAAGTCACATCTCCTGTATATTTGTATATTGTGGTTGATTGACCATGGTGTCTAAGATGGCAAAAAATTAATTTGAAGCTCTTCCTACAGATCAAGCATTTATTAGCATCCTCAATTTTATGGAATATCTGAAATCTAATAAGGCATGAACCCACATTGTAACTTGCACTGTTGGAGACTGTGACAGAGTCTCTTTTTGCTGTTATCAGGCCTGTTATTTTTCATAAAATCTGTAGGGATGTAATTACACTTCTGCCAAACTTGTTTGAAATCAGACAGTGGGCTCAAAAGTTTATTAGAGACATGGACAGACAGGCAGACAGGCGCAGACACCATGACCGTGTAAGTCTCATTTCCATCAGAAATAAGGCTAAAAGAACTTACATGGAAATTAATTTTTAAAGGAGACTTGATAGACAGAGGAGTAGACCTTTGCAAAGTGTAATTTCAAATGTTAAGTGAATTTCATGCTAGGAAAAGCTACTGAAGACAGAATACTAAATATCTGGAATACTAAAAGTATCTTTTTTACCTAAAGGAGAGGAACAACACAGGATGAGCTGTGGTGGCCCACCGGATCCTTGTTTTTTTAAACTAACTCATACTGAGAGCAGGTGATTTCTTAGAGAGAGGAAACAGCTTCAGAAGCCCTGTCCCCTATAGTTTTTCTGCATGTGAGCACTTAGGGCTAATCACAGATGTAAAGCACTGTAAATGCCTCTGAATGTTTGTATTTCACCACTGCCTTTGACTTTGTTTGTATTTCACCACTGGCTTTGTCTTTGTTTCCTTGCTCGTTCCCTGCCAGCTCTGTCCCTGGGCCGCAGAGGGGAAGCCCTGCTCTTTATCCTTTGTGCAGGCAATCTGCAGTGGGGCAGGAATCTTGATTAGGGCCCCTAGCAACAATCACACACCTCGCAAAAATCGTAATTTAACATTACAGCCCCAGTCTCCGGTGGGATGCGTGTGGCTATTTGTTCATGCTCCCAGCCAGAGACTGGAAGCAGCGCTGTTTTACTCCCAGCTCTGACATCAGCCTGCTGGGCGGCCTCTGGCACATGGCTCTGTCATCTTCCCCTCTGTAAGCTGGGTACCCCTCACCACCTGCTTTTCTGGAGTTGCTGAGGTGCCAGAGGATTCAGAGAGAGCCAGCTACCAGCTCTCTGCAGCCAACATGCCGCTGCCTGTGGCCACCATGGTGCACTGCCCACCTCCCTGGCCCCAGTTGTGTCCCCCTCTTCCTCGTGAGCATCCATCAGGTGGCTGCCAAGTCTGAAAGAGGGGGGCAGAAAGTCTTAAATAGATTTTTGCATTTGCACCCCAAAACGCACCTGGGGCCCAGGCCTAGTTCTCTGCCAAGGACTGCAGTCAGGACACTGGTGACAGCCACGCCAGGGTATTCTCCCAGATATGAATTCTTTCACCCGGTGGGGAAGCTGATCCACACACAGAGTTGAGATACTCGATTTTATTTCATGTCGCGCAGAGATGGGTGAGAAGTGGTAAATCCACAAAGCTAAGAATTGTTTTATACGCACATACATACACAATGTACATATGCAAGCATATTTATACAATCCTATTCAGGCAACATTTGCATAATGAATCTACATCACTACCTGGCTCAGCTACTACTGCCTTCTCTTTCCCCACCTCAGTTTAAAGGTACAGGTTTAAATTCATGTGTTGAATGGGTGAGGGTCTTCCCTTGGAGGTGCGGTTTTCCCATTTCAATGCACCAAGTTCACTCTTAGGATACAATTTCACAAATTAGTTAAAGATTTCTATCCCACATCCCTCGAAGCTGGTTTAGGCCGCCACATAACCAGTCTCTTCCCTTTATCTTACATCGCATCCTGCATCTCTTATGTCAGATCATTCTCCTTTCCGCAGAAATTGTTCTCCCCGCAACTCGTACCCCCGTCCCCGGGGGCCAGAAGTCTGGGAGAGGGGCCGGGCGGCGGGGACAGCCGTGTCCCCAAGGCCCGGGGGAGCGGCCGCCCCACCCGTCGGGGCGGGCTCGGGCAAGGCAGGTGAGGCGGTCCCGGCCCTGCCTCTCCCTCCTGCCGCAGCCTCCTGCCCTCGCTCCCGGCCGGCGCTGCGCTGGGGGTGCCGGCGGCATGGCGGAGTCCCAGGTGCTCCTGCTGGACGAGCTGCACGTCAACGAGAAGGTGACAGAGGCCCAGGCCCGCTTCTACTACAGCGAGGAGCAGCGCCGAGCCCTGGAGGCGCTGGTGACCCGCGGCGAGGCCGCGTACCGGGAAGCGCTGAGGAAGGAGCAGCTCCGCGATTTCCTCTCCGGCCGGGAGCTGCAGGACCTGCGGGGCGGCTGGCGGGGCTACGACGACCCCCGGGAGGGCGGCAAGGTGGCGCGGGGGCCCGGCGGCGAGACCCTCTCGCTGGCCTACTGGCCCGAGTGCTCGGACACCGAGGTGCCCCCGCTGGACTTGGGCTGGACCGACAAGACGTTCTACCGCGGCATCAGCCGGGTGTCCCTCTTCACGCACCCGCGCAAGGAGGAGAGCGCGCCGCACCTGAAGGAGGTGGTGCGGGAGATGATCCAGCAGGCGCAGAAGGTACGGCCCGGCCCTCGACGGGCCTGCCTTGCTCGCTCTCACCCGGGCCGAGGGTCTGGCTCGGGGCATGGGGTGGAAGACGGGCGAGAGCCGCCGCGGCCGGGCTGCTCTCGCTCCGAAGCAGGAGCGCGCTGGCCGTGCAATGCTCGGCGTCCACCAGGCAGGGCTTTCCCTGCGCCTCGTTGCCAGTCATGTTACGCTTTGCCAAAGCTGATGCCTGTGATGGGGTTAAACCTCTGCACACCCCCTCCACGTCCCCTCACTTGGGGTTCTGTACCTGTGGTTCGCGTTGTCCTGTCCCGGCCTCATTCCCGGGTTCAGAGGAAGACAGGTCGGGATGCTGTTACAGCCACCCCTACCTGGTGTGTGCAGGTGTCCCTAGTTAAAGACAGGGCAGCGCGTTCGTTTATGGGATGGTGTTTTTTGCGTTTATTTTTTGTGGTCTCAACACCGTCCAGCCTGAGCTGCAAGTAGACCAAGTGCACACAATATGCGGCTGCTCCTCCCGTTTATTTTTCCCTGGAAATGACTGCTGGTGGTGACAGGGCACCTCTGGCAAGGAAGCAAACCAGCCATGATGCTACAAGAGCTTGCTTTGAACAGGTGGGGGCAATCACGAGGTTTTTCGTCACCCACGCCGGATGTGGGTGAAGTTCCCGGGGAAGACCACCCAGGAAAAGATCTCCGTCAGAGCTGACACGCCCTTTGGGTAAAGGGGGGAACAGTGTAAGAAACTTCATTCCTGTGCTTAGTTTTGCAGCTTTCTGGTTTTTCTGCTTTGTAATTCAGCAGTCATTTCCTCCTTCACCTGTTCCCCTCTGCCAGCACACACTATATGCACCACTTTTGCAGACTTGTTCAAACCGAATCTGTTGGGAAACACAGAAAACTTTCCAGAGGCATTAATCTGGTGGGTGATGTTCTCAGCTCCTTGCTCTCAGAAATTGTGCACACCCTGTAATTCTGTTCAGTGACTGGTGTGATCAGTCACTTAGAAGACAGAAGCTGTAAAATCCTTACACTCTGATGTAGTGCAACTTCATCTCCTCTTTGCGCGGCTACAAATGCTTCTATAGACTGTTCAAGAACTGGGAAAGTTTGTTTCTTTTAATAGCTGTGCCTGGCACCTAGAAATAATTAATTCCTTTGTAGATTTTTATTTTTCACTGACTGGACAAACTGTGCCCCTCCCAGCCTGAAGCTGGTTTCATATTTAACAGCCATTTGAGTGTTTAATGGTCCTTTTCATAGATAACTATGCCTATTGTGTTCAGCTGAGCCGGCCCTGGCAAAAAAGGCTCCAGGTAGCAGCTTTTTAATCAGCAAATAAGAGTAGGGGATTGTTGGGTTTGTTTTTTTCTGAGGGGGGCGTCTAAACAGATACTGGTAATATGTGGCACATGTCTGTGGGTGGCTTGTCATCAGTATTTTACAAACATATGTTAATTAAGTTACCTAGCTGCAAGGAGATGAGCAAGCATTAACTTGCCAATCTTAAATTTCCTGTGAAGAGCTAGGCACACCTATGGGCCCTACAGATAAGTTTATTATCCACAGGATTGGAAGAGAAATGGGGAAAACCTCTTGCAGGGGTAGACACTCATGCTCTGACTTGCTGTGCTTGGGAACGCTCCTAGGTGATCTTGACAGATCACTAGCTGTGACAGGGGTTTGAGATGGCAAACACAACAGGCGTTGCCCATGGGAAGTTTTGACTGCTGTTCTCAATGGTCCCCAGCCTTGGAAAGAAGCCTGAACTGACCCAAGGCCCCACAGCCTGGAGGGACCCATCCCTTCACATTGCAAAGCCAGTACTGACAATTAATGGTTTGTCCAGGATGGGGTGTAATTTCTGCAGTCGTTACACTCATTGGAAATGGTGGGGATGGAGACAAAAGAAGTTGGTGCTTCTGCTATCCATTCTCTATGTGGATGTCCTTACTTCAAATGAATATTATTTGGCATCCTTTCTCCTAAATAGCTCATCCAACCACTATGTGTGAGGGGAGAGGGAGCATAACAGGTCTGAGTTAATACATGAACTGTTCATGCCTTTAATTATGATTTGCCTGTATGTGGAGTTGTTCAGAAACAAGGTGGCACAGGTTCTCTGTATTTTAATTTTTAGAGATTCTGGTAACATTCCTGTTACATTCCTGCTGGGAAGGGAGAACTAAGGCAGGACCTGAAATCCTGCCTAGTAGAAGTTACTGTGTGATTTAGTATGATATAGCTGCAGCACAATTCACCTCTATCAGGAACGTACATGTTAATGATGAGCATAAATAAAATGTCAGCTCTTTTTTCTTTCTCTAACAAAGGGAAGCTGGTGTAAGCACTGTTGACAGAAGGAGCCTGACAGAGCAGATGTGTTGGTTGTTGTTGGCCGTACAAGCAGGGACTCAGCAGAGATTCAGCAGATGCAGTGGGGGATGTTTACTGTGGCATCACTTTCCCAAAAGCCATTTGTACAAGGGCATTTTTCACAGGAAAGAGGCCCTTGAACAAGGGGGAGAATTATTTTCCCTTTCTTAGGGAGCTCCTGCAAGAGAGCTGCACCCTTTCCAAGTATCAAGTGAAGAAAGTCCTACAGTGTGATTCAGTATTTAGCTCCATTCACACCTGTATATGACATCCTGAGCCCAGATGGGCTTATTGCTGTGATCCCCAGCACCTGGGAAATGAAAATTTAGACAACTCTATTCCCAGCATACTGTCAGCATGGCAGCTCTGACCTGGCATGCTGATGTTATGCGAAGGGACTAGAAAAACAGTAGTTTCTTCCATTGATAACCTTTAAAATGTTGGGAAGAATAACTCAGGCAGAAAAATTAATTGGTATTTCTAATAGTATAAAAGATACATGTTTTGTCTTTCTCTCCCTTTCTGTAAGATCAGCATTAAAGTTAGCCATAACCTTCTTGGTTTTGCTGTTACTCATCCTATAAATGTTCAGGCTTGTCTCTCATGTCAGTGAAAGCTTTTGTTTTTATGTAAAATCTATGCCTGGAAAGAAGGATTAGTTTTATACCAGGAAAACAATACATGCGAAGAGAGGGAATGATCATTTTGCCTCCAAATCTTGAATACACTCCAGTCCCTTTCTGAGAAATGGAGTATTTATGTTTGAGCTCAATAAATCATTCCTGGGGAAGCGAGCCCTGAGAACAGACTTTTTGCAGGGATTTGGGGGAAAAAAGGGAAAATAGAGTTCTTGTTACTACACTATGCATCATGGCTGAGGATGCAGGCCCTGATTCCTCTGCACATTCATTCTTCCATTAGACACTTTCAGGTTAAGTGTTAATGTTTTCAGTCTTTTTTTTTTCCAATCTATTTTCAGTGTTCTTATTCATTTAAGTGAGTCCTTACAGAGACAATGGAAGTTTCTCAATACAGAGGAAAAACTAGGTATTTGGCTTTGGCATTCCTCAGGCTCCTAAAATAAGTCATTTTCATCTGGAAGAAGGAGAATGCTTATAGATATTTACTAAGTTCCTTCCAAAGTGCAGCAGCTAACCCAGAAAATTAGAATTAGTGGTAGTGCTTGGGCATATACATCCCTGTACTTTTGTCTCCCTATGGAGGCTTCTCCTCCATTATCTGGTATCAGTGCTCTCTTTTATTTTGCACCAGTGGGACAGGCCTTCCTTTCAGTTCCTAATATTTATTCAGTTGTCTGTCTACCATCTTCTTGTTTCCAGATTATTGCAGTGGTCATGGATGTATTTACGGACCGGGACATCTTCCGCGATATTGTTGATGCGGCATATAAGCGCTGGATCCCAGTCTATATCCTCCTAGATGAGGAGAGTGTGAAGCTCTTCCTGGAAATGTGCAGATGCCTTGACCTCAGTGACTTGCAGATCAGGGTAAGGTATTTGGTACTAAACCATTATCTCCTGCAGGTCATTGGCCTTTCGCAGTTGTAGTGAATCTTGGAACTTGCTTGGACCGGCAAACACATCTCTTTCTGCCTACAAGTCATACCACAACACTTAAAGTGATGGAACACAGAGAGATAGCAGCGTGGCTTGATAATACAGAAGGAAAGAAAAAGGAAAGATTTGGATTGTTTTGCCTTTCACCCAAGACAGGGATCTGTGTAGTTCCCTGGCTCTTGTGACCTAAAGATTCCTGTCTGCGGAGAAAATTATCAGAGAAAATTCCTATAGGTCTTCTAGGTAAGGATTCAACCTAGAGTTCCAAGCAGCTCTTTGCGTTGCTTGCATGGATCCCTCTTACAGGACACATATACTCTGTGAAATCAAGACTTTCCTACCCAGCAGTGATCACCTGGGAGTGAATGAGCTTGTAGTCCTCCTCTAGGAAGACTTAAAAGAGAATTTAAGGGATTGAGGGCCACAGCTGCTGCCCAGTCCCATACCAGAGCGTGCCTTCATACAGTGCATGCAGCACAGCAGAGTAGTCAGTGTAGCTTGGTTAGCAGAAGCAGCCTCAGAGGGATCTCACTTCATTGCATACAGACTGAAATCCTTTGTACCTTTCTTGTTAGTATTGTATTCCTTCCTTTTTCCCCATCTTTTTAGTCACTGTTGCTACTACAGACTTGTTCTAAATCCTGAAAAAAGCTGCTAGGTTGAAACAACCTATGGGATACCAGACTCATCTCTCTTTGTGATCCAACTGTTCTGTGCAGCAGTGGTGCAAAAAAGTGCTTTTTGCCTGGAGGAGGGGTGGATTTTCCTTAAACACTCAATTAATAGTTAAAAAACCCCCAAAACACAACCAAAACTCAAAAAGCTCTGGAGATTATAGAGTCTCATATTAATCATTTTAGGAGAACCATCTTAAATCTCGATGAAAATTACCTCCATATATCTGAAGAGTTCTCCTGTGAACTACCACTCTGTTCTGAGTTTCATCAAAAAAGACATCCAGCTGAGAAGTTTTCTCATTTTTCTCCATAACAGTGGTGGAAGTTCCTTCCTTCTGGTGTCTTTGAAAGCAAGACACAGACCTCATTATGACAGACGTGTTTCAAGTGCCAGTGGTATTGTGTGTCCTAGGTTTGTGTCTCTTTGGTACATTACTGTGAAATCACAGCAGCAGTTCCATCTGCTCCGGTACCGGTTTCCCAGTACTTTTCTTACCGTGTCATCATGTACAACAATCATGTCTTCAGTACTACAATATTTTAACTCCTGGACAGAGTGAATGAAAAGATGTCCTGGTATTTTAGAAAGAGTTGTGTTGCTATTGGAGAGGTGAGTTCCTTTCAGTCTGTTTTTTCTGTCTCTAAAGCAGTCCCCTTCTGCTCATCCTCTTACCATTCTACACAGGCTTGACACTCCTAAACCAGTGATCCCAGTGATGTGCTACAGCAATGCCTAGGTCCTGCAGCAGTCTAGTTGTATGGCTCTCTCTAAGGAGATGTAGTTTGAACTGATGCAATCAAAAGAAGGAGAAAACACTTCTGTGTCCCTTCTGTGATTCCATTCTTTCATGGCAGCCCATGCTATGTTTTCCTTTAGACATCTTTAGCTAAAAATAGTACAATCTGAGTTGAAGGAAGTCCACTGAGAAGAAATTTTTAACATCTTTTGACCCAGTTGTTCACTATTTTGCAAAGCTTCAGCCTGCAGATTTCTGTCCTTCAAAATTTCCCCCTCTTTTCCCAGGTATCTCATACTGGATCTTAAATTCCCCTGAAGGTTGTTATCTCTTTTTTTCCAGTATGGCTTAGGTTTTTGTTAGTCGTGCTAAGGTCAGTGCAGTTAATTCCTGTATATGGTTCTGTGGAATGACCAGGGAGATTCTTCATGGAATGGGGAAACAAGTCATTTGCCTCTCAAGGAAGATGTTCTCTTAGTATCTCAGCCAGAGCTGCCTTGGATGTGCCTATGCTGCTGCTTGGGTCAGTGTAGCAGAAACCATCATGTAGGGATTTCCCTGGCAACAGGCTTTGGATACCCAAGGAGCTCCAGCAAGGTTAAGGTTTCTACCTGAGAACTCCCCCCAGCCTTTCCTCTCTGATGTAATGTGCCAAGGGTTGAAGATCCAGATTTAAAGCAAGAAAGCAAGCTGGGCCTCTGGTCTTGTTCAGGCAGAATCATTTTGTCCTGTGTTGTTTGATCACAAAAGATACTGAAATTGCTGAGTAAACTCTATCATTCACCCATTTCTTATCTACCATCTTTCTCCTGACATCTGCTTTGATGTCTGAGTTTCTTCTACAGATTTTTAGCAACAGGGAAAATACTACCTCCTTTTTGAATTACCATTTTGCTTTATTCTAGAAGATTTTTCCCAGTTTTCACCAGACATAGTTTGCCAGCAAAGGAATTGCATACTCTTCTTTCCTGCCCTTCTGCCCACCATTCCTTTGGAATGCTTGTGCAAGGTACAGAGGATGTTTTTTTTTTTTTTTCCTCAGGAAGTTGCAGCCACGTGAGATATAACTCTAAAGTTTAGAGACAAGTTCTGATCTCAGGGGGAGAGAGATGATGCACTACCATGAACCATAGGGTCACAATGTTTATTCTGTCTTCTGTCACCACCAGATAGTTATTTTGTTCTATGTTTTCTGCCCTTTTGGTCCCATTGCCCTGTTCATCCAATGCAAAGTGAGTACTTCAACAGTCCTAATACAGGGAGATTTACTGTTAACACTGGGTTTTGCCCTTTGTCTATGTACGGTGATGGACATTTTCACAAAATTATATTATTTTTGTAGAGATGGCAAGGTATCATGATCTGCTGACAGTCTCATGGGAGGGAAACTGCTGTAGGAAGACAGTACCCCACCCTGCAAAGACTAAAAGTTCTTAACCAACTCCAAGCATGAAATGAGAAAACCTCAATTTTTGTCTGAAGGCCAGAGCTCACCCGAAATGTATTTAAATTCTCTCATCAGAATGTTCATGGGTTGTTCATAGGAGCATGTCTTGTGTGTGTGAGTCATATGGCTTCCTGAGCCTACAGGACATGGTTTGTCAGACTTCTGTTATGTTTGACACAAGAGTGTTCTACAGAGATCACAGTGAATCAGAGGTTTCAGGTTTCATAGACAGTAAGTTCATAGCCCCTCAGAAATTCCTCTTTTTTCAGGACCTGAGGCTGAATGTTCTCACCAGTTTTTAGATAAGTTTTTTGTCCTCATGTTTCTGTTAACCCTGACCACAATAACAGACACTCCTGCCCAAAGACAGAGAATTCTCCTAGAGTTCCAAGCAAGCCCAGGGAATGATTTATCTGCAGGAAGTTCACCTTCACATTAATTTTTACATTCATTTTCCTAACATGTAAGAAGTTTCTCCTTTCACTTCAGAACATCTAAAAAGCTTCTGCCTAAGAAACTTTTGAAATTTCATTTCAGTATTTTATGGTTTTTGTCATTGACTCCTACCTGAGATGAGGGAGGAGCGGAATGTGATGTGAAGTAGTGCTGTTGGTTTTTTAATGGTCTGCTACAGTATTCTTCTAGACTGCTTGTGGCTTTCTGAGAATGGGAGCTTGCAAGGCTCCAAACTGTCCAGAGCAAACAGAGGATTTCCCAGTTCTAAGACAGAAGGTACACATAGGATTCTCTGGTGGAAGCAGTTACAACACCTCCCTTTAGAGTCTGTCTTGTGTATTCCCCCTACTCAGCGCCAGTTTGTAAGCACTATGGCCTAGGTCTGTCAAGTCAGTCACAGCATTGCTGACTTTCTAAATTGGGTCTGATTTAGCTTTCTGTGGATTCAGACTGAGGTTTAAAAGTGTCACAATAAAACAAGGAAGACCAATTCCTTCCTGTATTAGGATGCTCTGTCAGGCTTGACTGTTACCAGTCATATTGAGTTGTAGCCAGGGAGATGTTAGTCACTGCTTGTGATGAGGAGTGGTGCAAGTCTGTGGAAAGGAAATAAGGAAATTTAATGCAGACTGCATCTCCCATAAGCCAGGATATTACAGAACAAACCTTAAGCAGGCTTCTGCAACAATATAGATCTGGAGGTGTCACTTCTATCTGGTCCTTCTATCTGGAGCTAACTGGTGCTCTACTCAAAATATTTGTTACTACTGTAACTCTAGTACCCTCTGAAAATGCCTGCAATCCTACCTCATTTATATTTGTCTCTCGTCTTTTGTTATCGTGCAGTCTTTGGTACATGAACCCAGGCTCATTCTTCCTCTGGAGCTTGACTTAGCAATCTACAAATGTTCCAAGATCCTTCAAGGCAGAAAATTGTATACAAATAACCTGTTAAGTGGCTTGATGTTTATATGACTTTGTCCTTATTTTCTGCATTTCAAGATGTATTCATGCACTCTTGTACCTTTTATTCAAGGAGGTTTATGTGCTCAGCTGTTCAGTTCTGTCCCCTCTACGCCTTTCTAAGTGTTACATACAGCTCAGTTACTGCAGAAATTCAAATGTGCTTTCTTTCCACCAAAAGAAGGTGTTAGAACATACAAACACAATAAGATCCACACTTGTTATATGCTGGGAAACTTTCTGCTCACACAGGCTGATACTTCTTGATTCACAGGAGTACATATCATGTCAGAGCTGTTGACTGACGTCTTGTGCAGTCAGCATAGCTTGATTTGGCAAATCCCACATCCACCATTAATCAGCAAGGAAAAAAAAAGTATTTCAGGTGATCAGCCAGCCAAATTCAAATGTTATTTTAATTACTGGAAAGGGCACCATTTCTCCTGTGCTCTACCCAACCTGTCTTCAGCATCCCATACGTATGACTCACTGCTAGGCCTTGGGCAAGCCACTTCATTTTTTTCTGTCTTAGGCTTCTCATCTTTAAAATGGGGTAATAATACTTTCAGCAGTGTTGGGAGCATTAATTAGCTAATGCCCACACAGGACTCCAGACAGATCAAGCAACAGCTGAATGCAAAACAGTGCTATCATCAGTTACTGTTAGTCAGAATTTGTATTTCCATTGCTGTATTCTAGTGGGGGAAATAGCAGTGGATTCAAAAGGCAGAAGTTATATTAAAAAAAAAGCAGTTTTTAAAAGAAATCTGCATTCTTATAATCACTCATTCCTGCATGCTGATTTCTATAGTCTATCAATACTTAAGCTGTCGATGAGGTTTAAAGTAATAGGACTTAGCTCTTTGTGGGATCTGAGGCTGTGCTAGCATTAGCCAAATCCTCCTGATTCTTCTGCTCTGCAAATGGAGAAGAATGAAACAAAGGTGAATTGACTTTCCCAGAACATCACAGGGAACAGTATCAGAACTGCAGTTATGCCTGGGACTATCTGACTCCCAGCCCTGGATTTATGACTCCAGTTCACAGTACCTTTTAGCTTTTCATTCTTAGTGAATCCTTACATAAAAATATGTTGGAATGAAGAAAATTGTCTAGATTTGTGTGTCAGAGCGACAAGATAATTTGCTCCAAACTTATACTGACATTCAATGTTTTTGGGTTTGTGGGGAGGGGAGGGGGAATGTTTCATGTTAGACACTTTGGCACTTCAGCCTTGTGCAGCCAGGACCCATGAGCAGAGTAACACTCAGTCCAATGTGTAAATATATCCTTATAGTATGCACAAGCACGCATCTGTTGTTGAATATCATGTAACCTTAACTTTGTGTTTTTTCTGTGTCTGGTAGTGCTTTGTTTCATTACTTGTAGGTTTGCTGACCAAAGGGTGTGAGATGTGAGGTTTGGGGAGAAGTATTCTTTTTCTAACTACTTCCATTCATTTTGTGAAAAGATTCTCCTTCCTCATTCTCAGAAATTCTTCTTCGCTGATGTATTCAGGACATTAGTAGGGACACTTATCTGAAAGCATTGTCTTGCCAGTGGCTCAAGTGAATAGCTGAAGACAGCAGGCAGGGTTCTGATGATGCTGACCCCTTGGACAGCTATAAACTGATGGAAAGGAATGTCCTGTCTAGACAGGGGATGACAACAGGACTTACAGCACTATGCTTTCCTTTTGCAGCCCTTTTGGTGGCTGATACAAAATGAGCTGAGTCCCAGAAGTAGTGAGACAATGTGAGTGACATCTTAAGACTTGGAACTGGCAATTATCTAACTTTCTGCCCTATTTATTGTGACATTTTGTCTTTTCACCTCCGTGTTAGAATATCCGCATACGCTCTGTGACAGGAGTTGGGTTCTACATGCCATCAGGGAAGATCAGAGGCACACTGGCATCCCGATTCCTGATGGTGGATGGTGAAAAAGTGGCCACTGGATCATACAGGTAGGTTACTCTTGTTTAAGGCATTAAGGCATTTATTTAAAGAATGGTCATGACTTTGCTTGAGAGTCTTCTTCACATGTCACCCCCCTTCTATCCCAGCTTCTGTAATCTGTGTGGCATCTGTAGAAACTGGAGTGGGACAACAGAGAAGGTGGCGTAGAGCACTTCTTCAGAGAATGGAACATACCCATGCTGGCAGACCTTTTCAGAGGTCTAGAGACAGTTCCACACTGCATCAGGAACGGGTCTGCAAGGACTCCCCACCAGTCCCTGTACTCAGTTCTCTTCAGTGAGGTTTTCAGTCTGGAGACTCTTCCTGTTGATTCAGTGCTGCTTTTTTAAATGGGTCCTTCAGAGTTTCAGGGCCTTTTCTCCCAAAGTCTACTGGTCTACATGTCTAAAGAAGAAAAATAATGTTGTGTCATGTATCTATGGGGGCCCATCTGGCCAAGGACATAAGGGCAAATGGCATAATGCTACATATTCCGCTATAGCGTCTTAGGTTTTTTTAGGTGGGCTGGGTCAAGTATGCACCCCAAAATCTAATGTTGGTTCTGTTTCCTCCTCTTAGCTTCACATGGACTTCATCCCACATTGACAGAAACATCCTGCTAGTCTTGACAGGACAGCACGTGGAGATGTTTGACATTGAGTTTCGTGAGCTCTATGCCATCTCAGAGGAAGTTAATTTATACAAGGAACTGGGTATTGCTAACCCATTCCTCCTTGGAATTGGGAAGCCAGGTTTTCATTCCTCCACCGTGGCTAGGAAGTTCATTAACCCAAAGTATGGTTTAGTAGCAGGGGCAACCCGTGGTGATATGATGCTCTGGGCTTCACGGCACAGGCAAGACAATCAGGGAAATATGGAAAAGGAGGAAACAAGTGAGTCAAAGAAACGGTTAAATCAGTTCCTGAATGACTTAGTCACATTGGAGCAAGTGTTCCCAGAAATAGATCCACCTCTGGAGAACTTGAACAAGCTGAATCGGAGCCCCCAGAAACTGTTGTCCCGGCTCCACATGGACCTGAAAAATAAATCCAAATCGAGAGAGTCTATTCGTGACATAAAGAAAGAAGATGCACAGAGCAATGCAAAGCAAGGAAAACGGTTTGCCAGTGGGCTTTTCAGTCGCAAGGCCAAGCGGTCTCCAGGCTCAAGCATTGAGGCCAATTCTTTTGCAAGTGAAGGACATTCAGGAGAAGACCTCGGGAACATGAAACTGGAATATGAGAGGCTCAGTATTGGCCATGCTAGTGTTCGGAGCACTGGAGGCAACTCAGGTAAAACCTTTTACCAGCATACTCTGCTTTCTGTGTCCCTTGTTCTGAGCTTGGCTGATTGAGGCAAGCATACCCACTATAGGCACTTGTGAGTAGATCCTCTCATTTCCTCTGAACCAAAATGAGTGAGAACAAAGGGTAGAAGTTGTATTAAAAGACACAGGCAATATAAGTTGCAAGCAATTTAATGGCAGTCTTACTGTAAGGTTGGTACTTCTCATGTGGATGTTTCTTGTACTTTTGAGCAGCAAAGGGAGAGAAAGGTAAACATTTCCTTGTGTAAAACAGTGCTCAGTTCATGAAGTGCATTTGCCTAATAAATAGCAGCACTATGTACTCTGTTGTAGCGGCTAGCAGGCCACAGATATTTTCAGTATAATCCCTCCTTTCCTCATTAGAGTTTAGGCAGGTGTATTTCCTGTGACAAATTCCTGGTGGAGAAGAAAGGAAAATGTGTTTATGTTGAGGTGAGGGGACAAGGAGTGGAGGAAAGGGTGCAAGTCTTTTTTATTTGCTCCTTTACTACCTTTTTAAATGGGGGAGAAGGTCATGAAAATAGAAGCTACAAAGAAGTAGATCACTAGTTCTCAACTTTTCTTTCTTTGCTAATGCATGATTGATATTTTCACTAAATTCTTCCAAGGCTTCAGTCAGTTGAAGACACAAATGATAAAGATTTCTAACAGGTTATGGGTTCATAGCTAACTCCCCAACATTTTACATGTTCTGTGAGATTGAAGTAAATCTTTGGACTATTCAGACTGGTTGTCTCCCTCTCAGTGAGCTGTGTTGGGTGTCAATACATCCTGCACCATCGGGAAAATAACCTAATTGCAAGGAGAAAATTTCTCCTCTTCTTGTCTGGCTAGAGACCATTCTGTGCTCTGATGAATGCAAAATGCAGATGTAGGGAGACTGAATTCCTTTGCAGTTACCATGATGTGAAATGGAAAGATGTTCTCTTGGGACCAAGAAGAAAAGCAGGGTATTGGGACAGTCAACAACAACGATTAATTAGGTTCCTGGAAATATTTGTGCCTAAATGAAGGACACACTCAAAAATGCCAAAGGAACACAAGAAAGAGGACCTTTAAGAAGGAATGGCTAATTTAATTAAGACTGTAGTAGATCCATTTTAGAATCTGCATTTGGCATTTGGGGAGGCAGAAGTAAGCCTGGATCTAGAGAGGTCCTCTCTCCAAGTAGGTCTTGAGCACAGACATTATGTGCTGGTGGGCCCCATTCCTCAAAGCCAGGAAAAGCAAAATCATTGAGGACCTGTGGGGAGATGTATGGGCATTTCCACTTACAGGAATGGACTTGAGTGCTTGCACTACCCTCTAGTGACAGAAGGAGAAAATTGTGTCATCTCTGATTCATCAGCACTTTGCAGTGTCAGAGATTCTCACTGTCACCTGTTTCAAAGCAGCCAGCCTGGCATTCCCGCAATGTCCTGATGAAATCAGGCCCAGCTTAAGGCACGAGAGGTTGATGTCTTTGGCTGGACAGTGGGGCACTGCACCCTGCTGGGGCATTGCACCATCTGGGCAGCAGGGGTGTCCCTGTTCCTCCTAACACAGTGGATCTGTGCCAGACAGTCTGATGCTTGGTCTAGACCATTTCCACAAGTACATTACCATGCTATTATGTTCAGGTTTTATTTATTGCCACTGTTACTTTCTGCAGACTGCCAACTCTTTCAATAAGGGGGAAGGAAGAATTGAGAACAGGTCCAGGGAAGGCGCTGAGGTCCAGCAAACCAGTCTTCCCTTGTCCTTTTTCTGATCTGATAAATCTTTCCAGTGAGTCCTTGCTAGTATTTTTGGTTTATGCAAATTGAGAATGCCTGTGCATGGTGACAGTGGGGGACTCCATAGCTTTTGAAGTATGGTGTAAGTAGACTTTGTCCATCTGGTGTCATCAAAGGCTGAAGGAAGATCATGGATTGTGTGTTGCTTTTGAATTAAATCACTTTCTTGTGAGAGAAAACTCCTCTAGTCTAATAGTCCCAAAGTGGCATGTGAACAGAGGTGGTAGAGGACATATTAAATAGATGAAGACTCATGAGGAACAGAAAAGGATTTAATAAAAAATTCTTAAATACACCCATGGAATGGAGTTCTAGCCTCAGTATAAAGATAGGAGGCACTTTGTTCTTGGGTAACTTTAGGGCTGACTTAGTTTTAAAAGTTTAAGTTGTCTTTGAGCAAAGCTAGTGAAAACTGGTGCTATGATATTCTGGATGACAGAAGGGAGGTAAGAAGTGGAAATGAAGGAGAAGGTACTTCGTATGCAGGCAGGTTAGGATGCAATTATTCAGAGCTTCACAGTTTGAAATAGCTGCCCTTAGCTTTTGTAAAGATTAAACAGCACACTTAAGCCCCATGGGCCTGACTGTGCACACATCCTCCAAAGTCACTATTAATTCTCTAGCACCACGGAGACACATCCCACCTTGCAAATGCATGGAGAGATCAGATCCACACCCAAGTAGCTCATAGAGTAGTTGAAATACATTATTCAAGCAGGCTAAAAGTCAGATTCAGTCTTGTAGGAGCAAATGGTGATGAAGAGAATCTGAACTGGGAAGGGAAATAATGGAAGTGTGTGCTGTGATGGAGTCTGAAAATCTGATGCAGTTTTTACAGGCTAGAAAAGGATTCCTATGAGTCAGAATTGGGAGTCTGGAAAATACAAGGGCTCCAGATAGAAAGCAATGTTCCAAACGAAGTATCTGAATTAACACCCTTAGCTGTTGTCCTAGCACATGGGAAGTTGTACATTGTCTTAAAAGGTTTTCTCAAACCACATAATGAAATTAACAGAACCCTTGTATTTCACTGTTACCCGCTGAGGAACACAAGAGCAGCTCTGAACCTGACCAGAATCTTGTTAATTTTAAGCTGATGCTGGGCAGACTGTGGCCAGCAAAGACAGTGACTTCTATGTGCAGTTTCTGGGAAACACTGCAAAAGTCTGAAAGCCGTGTGCCTTCAGAAGGCGCGGACTTTTTGGTTACCGTTCTCCTTTGGAGGAAGCAAAGTGGGCTTGTTCAGAAGGGTCTGCTGTCCTGAGGTGCTCCATGCATCGACTTCATTCCTCATGTTGCAAAATACATCAATACATACACTTAGTAGAAGGATTTTGTGTTTCAGTTTTGTGTGCTTCTTGCAACAAGAAATGGGATTTACGCTGGGTACTGCGATGGCATTGAAATAGCTGCTTAGTTATGATCAGCATTTTTCAGCCAAAGTGAGATCATGGAAGGGTGGTAACTGGAATTTTCAGCCTCTTTTCTAAAGGGAAAGAGGGAAATGTTGTTGGGTACTTGGCATAGCATGACATCCCCTGCTGGGGAATAATTAGCATTGACTCCATGATTGCAGAAGGCTGATCAATCACTTTATTATACTGTACTTATTAAGAAACTTATCGCCCTTACAGACAGTCCGATACAGTTTGACCTAACTGGTCCTTTGAATCCAAAACACCATCACCATTGACCAATTAAGAAATCACCCCTTGGTAAACAAATCTCCATAAGACATTCCACATGTTCACAACAAGAGGTGCAGCAAGTGAAGATAAGAGTTGTTTATCATTCTTTTCTCTGATCTTCTCACAGCCTTCCCCAGGACAATGCCTGGGAAAGTTGTGCCTGTTGCTCTCTGTGGAGAGAGCAGCTGCCACAGGTACATACAAGGAGGGTGTTTGCTCTAACTGTAGTGGGATATGTAGAAAAAGGTCAGAAGACAAGAGTAGAAAGTGACAAGAATAAAAGGGCTGGGAGTTGAAATTAAGCAGAGAAGCACAGACATCTTTCATAAAAAAGCATGAGGGTCTTGAATGTGATACAGACAGGGAAGAAAAAAGAGGTGGGGAGGAGATATGAGTAATGATAATACTAACGTGCAGGGTGTGTCAGAGAAGGACAGGTAGAATGAAATGCCACAGGGAGATGTGGGGAGGAGACAGCAGCACACAGAGCAGCCACAGAAGTGAAGGCAGGGTGCAGTGCAACCTCCCAGGTGAACATCAAGAAGATGCAGTGTGGAAGAAAGTAGAGAGAAGGAGGGGAAGAAAAGAGACCTCTTCTCTTTCCCATCACCTACAGGTAAGGGCAGCATTGATCAAATACCCACAAGCAAGAGAGTGACATTAAAAATTATTCACTTCAAGCCCAATTCAGAGGCAGTGCTTGGGTTGAATGCTCCCTGTGGCAGTTTTCACTCTCTGTTTTCACTCTGAACTGGTATCTGGCTCCAAGCGCTTGGGAGATGCACATGTACCTTCCTTCTCTACAAGTACATGAGTGGGGCCTGCCTGTGTTCAGAGTGATTCCTAGCCACATGGCAGCCCCTCTCAGTCCCTGCTGCCCTGGGCCAGAGTCATGCAAGCTTTGCTGACTTCAGAGCACAGATGAGCTCCCTTACTTGCAAAAACCTCTGAATACAGTTTTGTACAGTGCTTGAAACAGATATGCTGGGGTATCCATATCAACATCTGGCTGTAATGATGGACACCAGACAGAAGTGAAAGCATTGAAAGGTACAGATTCTGGGAGCAGAAGAAATTCATAGACTAAGCAGTGAAAAAACCTAGGATTATAGAAAATGGAGGCAGCATACTCTGCCGCTTTAGTGAGAGACCTTGAGGCCTTTGGATTTGTCTTGCAATGGCAGTGGTGGAAACACTAGCACTAGAGATGTTTGAAACAAAATGTGGAAAAAAAAAACTCTACTGAGAATGTGTGTGGGTATCAAACGGATGAGCTGTCCTTGGGTTTTCAGGGTTTTTTTCCATACCTCACTCTTTGGAAAACTTCCCACCCAAGACATGACCAGACTATTTATCAGTGCCAGCTGGGACCTAATGAAGCTCGACTGAGTACAAGCCAAAGCCTAGAAATACTTCTCCAGTGGTTTTCTCTATAATATAATCTGAATTTGCTCTTATTTTAATGTTTCTTCATTTCACTGCAGCAGAAAAAAAGCCATGAGAGAGTGCAGAATAATGTAGGTCTGACACAAGGTGTATAGTAAAAAATGAGAGTGAAGCATGAGTCCAGATTTTATCCAGGGCTTATTTACTCAACATTAATACTACTGTAACTTCTTTTCCTTCTAGGTAACCTGAATCCAAACTCCACTATGAGTGATAAAAACAAACAATCTACCTGTGTGTTATCTTGATTGGGAAGGATTGTCTGGAGAACTAAAGACTGAATCTCAAGCTGGAACAGTAACTTCTTGATTGATTTTGAACCTACAGCCATATCCTCATGCAGTGATCTGTAAAGCCACTGTGGGTCCTGGATGCATCTGGCACCCCCGGCTAAAGCACATTTACTTGGTGATGAGCAGACTTTGGATAGTCGGTCCCTTAAATGAGGGTTAGTGATGAATGTATTAGTCCATATGTCTATGTGCACACATATTTTGTATATAAAAACAACTGTGATGACTGGTCTCAGAGCTCACTCTGTGCCCAGAGAAATGCAGGAGATTTTCCGACTTACTTGTGCTGCTACTTTGGTCTGTCTAGCTGCAGACTTGGAATCACTGTGTTGCATTGTTTACTCTACTGCACTGCAAAAATGTATTGATCTGACTGGCTGTAAGGCTAAATCCAATTGAGTGGCAAATTCTGGGTGAAATAAGGATGTTTACAGACAGTGGAGCAATCCTTTGTCCATAAGGAGTCTTCCTGTAGATTCCTGTTGTCACTTGCCCACGCAGAAATGAGTGGACTGGGAGAAGGGTTTAGCTAACAGTAGCCTACAGAGCAGTATCGGAACTGTTTCAGGTCATAATGTAGCAGTCGAACAAAGTGATTTAGCAAGAATGTGGCAAAGAGGAAAAATTGACTATAAGGCAATGTTGAACATACACTTGAGACTGGGTCAGGAGAAATGCCTGATAAGGGGCCTGGGCAGGATCTGGGAGCGATAGCATAGACTTCAGTGGCTGTGATGAAATCCTCACTGTTGCTAATTCAGCAATACTTTTACCATTCATGGAAACTGAATGATTAAGGAGCACATCTTTGAGGGTGGAAAGAGGAAGCAGAGGAGGCATGCAAGCTTTTCAAGTGTCCTTTTTTTTTAAAGTTAACCTTTCCAGAATCTAAATCATGCTAAAATTGAGAGCTTTGATCCATAAGAAGCATTGTGTGCAATCAGACTAAAGGCCATCTGATCTGCTGTTCTGCCTCTGAGAATAGCTTGTAACAGGTGATCACAGAAGCATAAAATACAAGGCTTGTATATACAGAGGTCTTTCTCTGACACCATTCCAGCAGTCTATGGATTTTCTCAGCTTTCTGGCAGTTCTTTCTGGACCTGGCCTTAATGAATGCACTTCATCCCTTTCTAAAAATCCTTTTTTACCTTTGGCCTCCAAAGTGTTCTGTGGTAACAAACCCTAAATTCAATGCATGGTACAAAAAAAAAACCTGTTGTCAGGCTGTTTTAATGGTTTCCTTGATGATTTCCTCATAGCTACTATGGGATCTGACTGGCATTTCTGTCCTCTTGTTCACTATCCCTTTTCCAGTTCTGCTCACTAACAGAGTGGATAAACAGATTGTTTTTGTCTCTACAGTGGACAGATTTGACATTTCACTTTGCTTTCTTGCCATTTAAATTACATATCCTGCTGTCATAAGTAAATCCTCTTGTGATACCTAAAAAAATTAGATCCTAGTTATTAGAAGAGACCTGAAAACTAACATGCCTACTTGCCAAAAAAATATTTAAGCACCAGAAGACCACAGGTTTAGTTTTCTTGCTTTTTGTTTAGAGAAACCATCTCGGTTTTTAGCTGCACAACAAATTCACAGCAAAGGCAATCGATGCACTCCCAACACAGAAGCAGCTGATCGAAAGACTCTTTCAGGTGCTGGGTTGCAGTAGAGGTTGTTACACTCAAACAGCTGTCTGTAGTTGATGATAAAATGCAGTTGATTGATTCACTGATTGATTAATTGCCGTTCCTTGAAGCATATTTAATTTGAATGGCAAGCAGGTCTGTTTTACTCTATTTACCCTGCAGAATGCCTTGAGATGCTAAAATACCAAAGGTATTGTGCCCTCTGTTAAACATACTCATCCTCATTCCATGGGTTAAATGCTTGCTACTCTATATAATATATTCTATATAGCCTTCTGGGAATGAGCTGTAGTTTTACAGCTGGGTCTGTCAGCTCATATTATTAGCAGTGTTTCATAAAATTGTTCCTGGTAATGGGGAAAAAAAGAGGTGTTGGAAATGACACCACACTTGGATGTAGAAGTGACTTGATAGCTAAGTTATCCTGTTGGCTGCGTGTGTGTAGCTCATGTGCCTAAAGCTACTCGCTGTGTTTGCAGGGTTCTTAAAAGTGGTTTGATTTTGCCATACTTTGGTGACCACTCTGCAGACATTGGGAGACTTTTTTTCTCTCTCTGTGTTTATTTCACTTTGTTAGCAAAGTTCAGGTATACATTTATTAGGCTGATGTTGTTCCACTTTTTGTTCTGAAAAGAACAGTGTCATCTGGTGCTTCCTTTTCCTCCCAGGCTTTTAAAATATTTATTTTTTTTTATTGTGCAATAGGTTAATTAACTAATTAGCACCATGTTGATATATATGGTCAGGTTTTCCAGGAAGCCCTTTATCTCCTTGTTGCTTCATCTTGGGTGAAGTGACTTCACAAATAGTCTAAGAGGCTGATTTCACTTGTCCTTCCTTTCCTTCTGTGCTTACGCATTAGTGTGCTTTACTTTCTCTTCCCTATGGTGGATGTCAGAGCTCTTTTCTTTGACCTGTCAACTAACAGGATATCCTTTCCAGAGAAAGTCTCTTGTCTGCTTGTCTTCTTTGGTGCCACACCAGTTACTGAAAGGTAACGTTCAGTTGTTTTCAAATTCTTTCCATGGAAGTCAGTCTCATGCCTGACTCCAGGGGCTAGTAGAATTCCTTAGGCTTATCACACACTGCTTAATTACTTAATTTGAGAGAACAAACTTGCTTTTTTGCATGATATAAATCTGCTCCTTAAACTCAGCATGACTCTGAGGAGGCACACAGCCTTGTTGATCCAGAGTGGAGGTTTCAGGCTCTGGTGGAACTGGTTTTTCCCTGAAGATAAAATCTGCTGAATTTGGGCTATTTACCTGCTCCTATGGCAACAGAAGAGAGTCTGTGTGAGGTGACTAGTCATTTATTTTGACTAGTTTTTGCTAATTGTGGTTCTTGATGAGAAACCTGGGGCTGTGACCTGTAAAATGAACCTCTCTTGCTCTCCAGATAAAATGTGGTTGATGGTGCTGGGGGTCACAGGGGCAAAGGGCAGTGCTTAGGAATTGTGTTGAAAGTCTGCCAGCAGAGGTTGAAGGTACTGCAGTCTTCAAATAAGCTGTCAGTTGGTGCTTGCCCAAGATGTTCTCTCTTGTAATCGAGGCACCAACCTCCCAAGCGGGTGGGAAAGATGGGAATTGTTGTTTTGTTGCTACTCAAAAGAGCCAGATTAGCTCTCTCTGGCACCTGTATCCTGACCCTGTACAATCCCAAGAGGACGCCTGTCCTCTGATCTCTTTCCCTCTTTGGCTGGTCTGTGTGGAGCACCATGGGGCCTACAGCTGTGGTCCTGGTTTTGGACCGAAAGTAACAAAGCTGGGGCTCATGGCTCTCTCTTTCTGGCCTGCAGTGGTGAGTGGTTCAGAAAGAGCCTCTTGGCTGAATGTGTGCCTTCTGTGTTTCTTTTGGTATGCGTTTATATATTTAATGTATATGTGTCCAGTTAATTATGTGAGAGACCTTTTCTAAGTCAAATAAACTCTTTACTGTGTTACATTTAGATACTGTGTTCATGGTGTCACTTGTAATTTCTCTGCTACAGTTCCTGGGTTGGGGGCATTTTTCTCATTTATTTGTCAAGAACCTGTACTGTCTTGATTACAGCAGGTTCACCAGTGTGACTGGTGAACTTCTTTGGTCAGTGTTTGGTGGTATTTGTTAAAAGAAATGTGGGGCAGCTAAATCCTCCACAAGTTCAGTGTTTTGTGGCTTTGAGTACCTTAAGAGAGACTAATTCATTCCTGCTTTCTTGCTGCTGGAGTAGGCTGCAGCAGATGTCCACTTTAGTTGTTTGGGTGTTTTTTTGTTGTTGTTGTTTGTTTTTTGTTTGGTGTTTTGTTGTTTTGTTTTGTTTTTTTAATTACTTTGCAGCTGAAATGTATCTTGCTGCAGCTATAAATGCATCTGACAAAGTACCACCTTGGTTTTCCTTTCCATCTTTCTTATATAATTTGTACCCATCAGCAATGACATTTAATTTATGAAACTGAGTCCCTGTGCTACATTTCAGTTTTACCTGGTACAATGTAATCCTTGACATTTAAGTAACTCACAAGCTCTTGTTTCCCATGCTTCCTTTATTTGTGTGTACAAAAGCCTGTTTTAGAATTCCTGACCATGGTTCAGAATAAATCCAGCCTCTGTTTTACTTTTGGGCATTAGGGTACATAAAAAAAATATTTGCAGTAAACAAAATCTTCATCTTTCAGTGTTTTAAATCCATGTAGCAATTGCATTTGTACTGTTTAAGAGGAGTCTGTCTAATCCAATCTTGTTTCACAGGGTATCTCAGGGCTCTGCGGATCCTGAACTTCTTTCTTTATAGCAATAGCACCACCATGACTTTCTGCCTTTTCTTTTTTGTTTTACGGAGGTTCTGCAAGAAAGAAAGATAAGACTGTCCTTCCCCTCATTTCTCTGCTACTTTAATATTATACTCTTGTTTCTTAACACTTTTGTCCATGCTCTTGCAAAACCAGGGAGCAGTCGAGGATTGAACGACCTCTTTGTGTCTCTAGAACTTATGTCCCCTGTCCTTGGCCTGCTGAAGAAATGCAAATTTGGAAATCCTCGTTAATAAGCAAGGCTTAGGAAAAGTAGAGACAGTGACTGTAGGAACCAACTTGGTAGATAAACCTATGGATGTAGATGAAATAGTAAAGCTTTTATGCCTCTAGCAAGGCTGGCACAGCTTTTCCTAATTCTTTGCACAACACGTATTTCTCATCCTTCTCGCAAGTCTGGGCATGTGTGCTTGGGGAGTTTAGTTACAGAAAACCACAGCATGACATACAGCACTCAGCATCCAAATGTGGGCAAATTTGCAGGGCTTTTCAGCAAGATAAGGAAGTAAGAGAGTAGGTGGAAGTGTCTGCACTAGAACTTAGGGGCACAGTAGCTGCTGTATCCTAAACTCATCACATAATGTGTTAATGTCTTGAATTTTAGAAATGTTTCTAATTCTACTCCTTTCTCCCTTTCCAGCCTGTCTGCAACATCAACTTCAGCCTTTCATCTGACTTGTCAGGTTTTATTTTCTTTTTCTAAAACATTAGAAATGTCACTGGTAGGAGAACTGTAGGCATAAAACAGCCCTCCTGCCTGCCTTGGGTAGAAAGCAGCAACTTCTAGATGACAGAGAGTGCTGAAAGCAAAGATTTCATAAACACTGGACAATTTTTTTAATAGAGGCTGAAATTTCACTGGACGTGTGAAATTGCACATAACCAGGAAAACACAACCAAAAGAATTTGTGCAGAAAGCACAGAGGCAAAATACAACATTTGCATAATGAGGACTGTGGCTATTACAGAGAGCTTGAAACCTAGAACATAAAAAATGAGAGCTGATTTCAATGCATTTACAACCAGTAGCACAGGGGATTATCAGGGAGGTGAGGTTAAGGATATTCTGAGTATTGACTCTATTCAGGGGGCCCTTTGTCTTTTTACTTTATTTAAAGAAGAAGAACTTCTGAGCTGCAAATTTCCAATGTGTAAGAAAGAAAAGTATGTTGCACCAGTGGGCTGTGGACTGATCAGCATTTTGCATGGGCTTGGGCGTGGATTTGGCACATGCCTGCAGCGTGTTGAATGAACACCCATGTTTCTTGAGCTATTTGATTTCCCAGACTAGATAGGATTTTCTAGCAAGGCTATTGCTCTCTGTAATCAGACCAACAGCCAATTGATTGCAGGATGCAGCACTAATATCAAGATGCTACTGTGATACTTTTGTTTAAGAGTGCCCAAAGGGTAAGATACATGAGCTAAATGTACGTGAGAACACGGGGTAACAAAGGAACGGGAACACATCTGTGAGCTGCTGGAACACATTGGATTATGTTTCTCCTGAGCTGGCTACAGACTCATGGCAGCATGGAGAATGGGGGGGAAAAGACTGAGCACACAGGAGAGCAGTCTGCTTACTCCAGAGCTGGATCCTACACCAAGCATTAGAAGCAAAGGCTGTGTCTTTCACACCACCAGCACATGTGGAGTAGGAATGTCAGTTGGCTATGACAGCAGGGTTGCAACAGCACAGGTCTGGGGTTTTACACACTAGGCAAAATCATGGGAACACTAGTGAGGAATATAAATGTTCTAGCTGAGGGTTTATAGAGGCAAACCCTTGTGTCTGAGGTTCCCCCTAGGATGCAAGAAAAGGTAAGTGCTGCTGCTTGGTTATAAAAGGGCAGAACCCTGTTTGCCCCTACTTGCATTGCTTGGTGGGTGTTGTGGTTAAGAAGCAGCACAGCAGGGCCTATTTTATTATTGTTATGCTCTGGCTTTTCTGAACCTTCTCTACTACTGGAAAGGATAAGTAACTTCCAGGTACCTGTGATGAAACTTTTTTTTGAAGGGGATGCTTCCACAAAGAAAGATTATTTAAAAGAAAAAGTTAGTTCCCTAAGAAGTTACAATATATTTGGTGAAACTGTGTGAAACCTTAACGTGTAGGTGCTAGACAACCTTGGGAAAAGGGCACTTACTTCAAGTGTTTGAAAAGAAAAGCTATTTAAACTTTGAGGGAGCTATTGGTTTTATTGTTGCAATATTTATGATCCTCTCTTTATAGGTCATGCAACCATTTCCTTAGTTATCCTTAATCTCCTACCAGAAAATCTTTCCCTTGGCTGATAGTCCCCTTGTACTGAGCACTTGCACTACAGAAATAGAAAACAGCAAATCTAAACAAAGCACGATCATCTATAGCTGCCTTGCTAAGTGCACAACACATCTGCAGAAGGATCAATTGCTCTGATTTAGCACGGCCATTAGTGACATTTTGCCACTGAAAGGAAGAAAATGTCTCTGTTTAGTGTCCTGAGGAATAACAGCAATAATCATAGACATCAGAAATGGGAAAGGTCAGTAGGTCATCTAGTCCATTGCCTCAGTACAATGCAAGGCAATTCAACAATATAACTTTTCTAGGACTTGGTAAATTATGCTACCACTTGTTTGATGTTCTCCTTCAAAGTCTAACAAATCTCATAGGAAGGAAGCTAAAAAATAACTTTTTGGAGAGCTATAGTAGGCGGGTGTTCTGATGGGCATTGCACTGAAATAATGACCTGTCTCCTAGTTTATCAAAGCACCTGCCATTGCCCTCTTACAATGAGGACACTGTAATATATTCACTTCCTTTGTTCTGTATTTATGACTGCAGAAATTCAACAAATCAAAGTTTTCTGGAAGGAAAAGTTGGGACTCTCTCTACTGATTTCTCACCAATTTCTACACCACTTTTAAAGATGTTGGTTCAGCCACAGAGATAAAGTTATGCTTCTGCAAAGCCATCTAATTTCCCTGCACCCAGTGGGGTTACTCTGGATTTAAACTGGATTTACTGACAACCCAGTATGACCAACAGCTTCCTCTTTGCATCCAAGGAGACAGACTCACAAGAACAAAGAGAGAGACAGACAAGCACAGGCGCCAGCTACAGATGCTGCACCCTGCAGCCAAAATGAGGGTGTTGTTCCAGGCAGGTTCCATCTTGTTTCAAAATCTTCCACATAAGTAGTGCTTGGTATAAGTAATTGGGAATTCACCCATGCACAGCAACGTTGTTAACATGAGGACACCCTTGGAAATGCTGTAGGGTGTTTGCGTTGAATATTGCTGCAAAAGCAATTGCTGCAACAGAAAGTCTTCTGGAGGAGTTGGGCTCCCTCAATAAACAGTCTCCCTGTCTTCTTGAACACCTCTCTGGTCTGGAATATCTTGGAAAAGAAGCTTAAAAGTGTATTTACCTTGCTCTTTGAGCATTAGCACTACCCTGTGGAAGCAGGACCATGGGTTACAACAGATGCCAGGCCTGGATTAGGCTGTATAAGATCCCCAGTGACAATAAGCAATCCAGCAGCAGAAATTAAGGGTGTTCTAAGCAGAGGAAGAAAACAGACTATAACTCAGCTGCTGAGGGCCCTTGAGAGGGAACACACTTTCTTTTTAGCAAGGTCTTTGAATCCAGAACTGCAATCATAAAAGAACATTTTACTCTCTTTCAGGAAAAAAAGAAAATTAGCCTCAATGTAATGTTGACTTTTCTCTTCCAATCCAAAAGTCTCCTTAGGGCAGGACTAGGAGAAAAGCCCTGGGTTTATCTGAAGTGAGGAAGAGAGAACCTGGTGTTTTTAGAAGGGCCATTTGTGCTTGATTAAATCCACTGGAATTTTGATCACCTTTCCTTCCTCATGCAAAAATAAAATAGGACAGTGGACCCAAATACTGTTGTAGCTCCTGAGCAAATGCATCTTTTTTCTCCAGTGGTGCCTGCACACAGTTTATCAGTATGTCCAAAAATATCATCTCCCTGAAGCAGGAGGTCCAGTAATTGTTCCCAGGCGTGGTCCTGAGGGCTTTGTCCACACAGCCCCACGTTGAACTCCCAGGAACTGATCCCATGGCAGCCATGGGGAAGCTGCTGGCAGATTTCCCTTGAAGAGGTGACACAGAAAGCCATACTCGCAAACCTGGGTTGACTTTGCTGCTAACTGCTGCAGAAGCAGAGCTGGGACAGTGAGTGAGTCATGGGGTTTGTAAGTAATTAGCTTTGAGTAGTAAAGAAAAAAGAGCTTGGCTTACCCAGCGTGGCCGCTCTTTGTTCCCAAGCTGCTGGAGGCAAAATTATGGGAACAGCTCCCGCCACCTTCCTCCGGGTTCACACCACCTCACACAGGGTGACCCTGGGCCCTTCTGCTTCACAGCTCTTCCTTCTGGCACTCACACCCCGCTGCTGTCATCGTCTCCCTTCTGCCTCCCCACACAGCTCTCTCTGCAGGGTCTTGGCCAGGGTCACCCTGCAGCTGATGGGGAGAAGAGAAAAGCGCAGCTCCTGAGCTCCGTGTGAGGACAGAACACGCCCTTCTGCATGCCATGCTGGCCCGCGATCCAAGAAACCTTCTAAAGAGCTTCCCACTCCCTGCCACATGAGATCCCCACATTTTTTCCCACCATCACCTTCATTCTGTAACCACATTTTTCTACCAATCTCAGTTTTATGATGTCTTTCAGCAGGTTTTTTCCTCTGTCTTACTGATGATGCTTCCTTCCAGAATTATTCTCACTTTTTGTCCTCAGGTCTTGCCACCCTGGCCTCTGGCCCCTTTGCAAGTGTCGGTGACCTGTCCAGTTAAAACTCAGATATGCATGGAGTTTCTGGTGAGTTTTTTGTTGTTTTGGTTTTTATAAAAATCTACCTGAATGCTTCCCCATGAAACACCAGTTTTGGGAACTTCGGGAAGGAAGCCATGAAGGGGGAATAATGTAACCATATTCTAAAGTGTATGACAGTACAAATAGTTATACTGTATCTTTGAATTCCTAATCAAAACTGATAGTAACTTTTGTGGTTTGGAGGGGATTTTTTGGGGTTGTTTGTTTGTTTTCTGGGTTTTTTTGTTTGTTTGTTTGGGTTTTTTGTTTGTTTTTTGCCTAGGCTGCCTGGAGGAGGCACAATTTTCCACATATTAGAAATGGAAACTTTACTTTTCCTCCTCAGGTATTCTGCCCTGCATTCTGCACAGTCCATTGCCCTACCCCACAGTAACTTTTCAGTCTGTCCCCTGCTCTGCAGGTGCCATCCTTGTTTCCTCATCTGCTTTTCTGGTAGCGCATTATTCCTGCTCACCGCCTGTGTCCAGCTCAGCAGAGCAAAGAAAGGCAGCCGCTTTGCCGTTGGTATTGCTTTCAGTGCTGCTGACAAGTGCAGACAGCACTGTGCTTTTCTACTAGGGATAGCTTCACTCCCAGACTAAGGAGAAATGGCAGCCATTCTGCTTGCTTTGATCTCATTAATAATGAAGGACAACGGGAGCCCTTTTGAATATGAGGAAAAAGCTCGAGATAAAAAATTAAACAGCATACTCAATTAATTTAGAACCACAGCAAAGCCTTGGAAAGCTGCCATCTTAAATCACTACACAGATACAACTCCCAGAAAATAATAATAATAATAATTTAAAAAACAAAAAATAATCCCATGGTCTTGCTGTCCTAATAGGAGTTTGCTATAGAAGGACAGATGGGAGCATTCTCCAGCATCAGTATTGATCATATCTGTGTGATATTTCCCTTTTGCAAGAGCAAGGGCATATATATTCTCCTGTAGCATAGGGAAGGAACTAGCAGGAATGTGCCCAGCCCTCTTTTTTCTTCTAAACCTGTTTTTCTGTTGGGATGGAGCTGGGTGACATAAATGGGTACATAAATAATCTTATAGTTGCTTTCACCTACCAATACTTTAGTTTCCATTTAGATTCAGCCAAAGGGCACTCAAAAGTTTTGCACAGGCTGCTGCTGATATTGAGTATCATAGTTCCAACCAAGTTGGTGGAATGGGAACGTTAAAAGTTAATTAAAATCTTGTCTGAAGAGCTGCACTACTTCTAGCCTCAGCAAAACTGCTAGCTGATAACTCCTGTACGCATGTTGGTTCACTTTCAGGACTGAAAATAGTGAAAAAAGGCAAAAAGACTGTGTAAAAGATTACAATATTTTCAAAACATTTTCCTAATTGTCTGTTTTTTTCATTAAAAAACCTCCACATGTTAGCATTGTTTTGCTGAAAATAGCTGTATTTAAAATAGCTTCAAATAATGTTAACAAAGCGTTGTTTTAATTTTGCATCCAGGAAAAACAAAACAAAGTCGTATCATGAATTATTCTCTATTTAAAACCACTGCCGTCACATTAACAATTTTTTCCCCTTTAGCTGTGGGCTGACAAAATTCTTTCTCCCTTTTCCTTCCAACAATATAATGTGAGCATGACAGCAAAGCAAATTGAAACTTCTGCTAAGCCCTTTGCCCAAGACATGCATAAACTGCTCTTGTTTCTACTGCAGCTGCATGTCTTTCCTGGGTATGACACATAAAAATAGGTAATGTCAAAATAAGCCTACTATATTAAGAACAGTTAGAGATGTGGAGGTGTCTGACTGGGACTTAAAGGTCCTGAGCACATACAGTCATTAAAGATATTTTTACAGTTTTTTGTAAAGCAGGAATGTTAGCGCTAATCACATGACTAACATTCAAATTTGAAAATTACATCTGACATCTCCCTAATTTCCTCTTGCTATTTAACTTAATTCTAGTATTCATTACTTTCTTTATACTTAAATTGTTATGTTTCTTCTTTGCTGTTATGGGTGGCTTAGAAAGGAAAAAATAATCACGTTGAAATCTGCTCTTCTCTATTTTAAGCAAAAATTCCTTTTTTCTATCCTGATTTTTACAGCTTCCAGGCATATGAAGTATTACTTCCTCTTTCTTGCTTGTTCCCTGAAAAGCTCCATGAAGCAGAAGAATGGCTGAGAAAACTTCTCACCACTCAATTGAAGGAAATAGGAAATGCTGAATCCTTAGCAGGTATCTCTGCTGAAAGTAATTATTAGGATAAATATATTTAAATAAGGATAATAGGTATTTAAATAGGATCATAATCCTTGTAAATATTTATGTTTTATTCCCCTCGTATATTGATGCCATATGCCTGCTGAAAGTTCCCTGAAGTCTTCTAGGAAAAGGATGGATTAAAAAGCAGCTTCCAGGGGAAAGATGTAAGTAAGAAAATAATCTAATCAACCTGTGTTTATATAAAACAAGAGAACATAAATTCTTTTATTACTTTTTCTATGAATCATCTTTTAAACAATGGCAATCTTCTTTTTCAGGGCTGCCTGCATTTTAGACACAGATAAAGTACAGCATTGTATCATATGTTAAATGTTACATTTCACATGAAAACACTTAAACGCAGGACATCACAAAGAGCATCAGCACACACTTGACTATGGCTTTCCAAAAAGTAACCTTTCTCTTAATCACCATGCAGGTAAGTGGTTGGTTCCTTTCTGTGTCCACAAGACAGCTGCTGCTTAGGGCATTCAAAGCAGAAAAAAAGGCAGGGTTAGCAGAGACCTTTTCTAAAAATATCAGTAGTTTTTAGTGACAGACTATCTAGAGTTCATTTGGGTACATTGATATAAAAACCTATCAAGCCTATAAAAAATCGTGTCATGGAACTTCTGGAAGTAATAAACCAGTGTCAAAAACTCCGATTACAAAATCGAAGTATCAGTGCTGTTTCTAAATGCTTGTCCTCTCTCATTTGGCATCCAGAACTGTCCTAAGCTGGCAGCATTCTTTATTTGTTTAGAGAAGTACCTTCATGCAGGCTTTTTCTAGACTGTCTCCCTGTCAGATGCAGTATTTATAAAAAAAAAACCCTTAATTTTAAAAAAAGAAGAGATGAGGTATTTTCATAACCTAAGAGTCAAAAGGCTGTGGAATTGACCCCAACTCTGAAGTCTGTCTGTCTCTCTGGCTACAGTCTGTGTGAGGTTTGATACTTGGGATGTCTGCAGGCAGGGTCCCAGCTTGTTTCTGCAGGAGTAAAAGGGAACGTTCATACTGCAGTGAGACCACTCCTCAAAGATATAATGGTTTTTCTCATCACTTCTCTATCACAAAGGAAAGACTTTCACCCCAAAGAAATCCAACCTTTCCCAGTACCTGGAAAGACACCACAGTGGTAGTGTAATACTGACACCCAGTGGATGGAAAAATGCACTGTCACTGTCCGACTTGGTCCCATTTTTGGATAGGATCGGTAGTGGGGAGGTATGAAAAAACCAGGAAGAACTATTTTGTTCTTAAGCATTTGGACTTTATGAGAACCAGAACCTATCTGGGAGCCGTGATTCCTTCCAAATCCACAGGTGAACCTGAGTGGGAACTCCTGAGTTGTTCATTAGAACTTCACACAAACCAACAAAATCTGCTTGCTTTCTACTGTTCCACTTTGTTTGTAGTGTGAAACTACAGGGACAATGGAGAGTGGTATATTTTGCTCCTCCAAAATTAAAATATCAGGCTTCCCTAGGCTTATGCAAAATAAACCATATTCCTTTATGTGCCATATGCACACCAAAACCCTGAGCAAAACATGGGAAGGAACACTCACAAAAGAACACCAATAACGGGAAAGAGAATTTAAAGATGGTAATTATTTTATTGGTTTTTTTTAACTTATGGCAAAGACAAGGTCAGCATCTTGGTCAGATCTTTCTCTCCCTAAGCATGCAACCTGTACTCTTAGTGTATTAGTGATTTCTGCTTACAACATGAAAAATACGTGTGGATAGACAGGACACAGACAGTTCTCAAACACTGAATAAACAATGAGGAAGAGACGCAAAGTGCATCCAAAAGTTATATTACTAATTCATACGGATTTCTACAGAGCCTTTTGTATTCCTTACAGTGCCACAGTAACAAGTATGAGTATATCCAGTATGAAATCTTACTCATATTAATGGGGGTCTTTTCCCACAAATCAGTGTAAAAATCAATAACCATTACTGAATGGAGAAGCCATCAAAAGATTCATTGCTCTTTACTGACTTGTGTAGCCTGAGTTTGCAGGGATCTTGTCTGCTGTCTGTGCCACTAGCCCACGTGGCTTTGCTGTGCTGGCAGCTGCTGACTAACCTGTGAAGAGCTCTGTGGCTCTTCCAAGACAAGAGGACGTTTTCACCAAACACCCACGGACCTGTTTACTGAGGTGACAGGAAAATCATATCCCTGGAGTGAATTCTGAACACAGAGTTCAGCTGCTGCTCGGCTCTGCTGATCAGGTTGTAACAGGATTCTCTGGAGGAGATCAAATGGAAACATTGCACTGGCTCGAAGCCTTGGGCGAGGTCAGGAAGAGACACTCATCAATGGAACAGCAGCCCTCAAATATACTGACTAAGGAGAATGAGATTGAGCATAGAAATTAGGTACAAGGAGAACCTCTTGCTCCCAGTTTATCTTCCACAGGCTTCTGTTATCCATGTACTCCTCCCGGTGATTTCTCGATGCTCCTCTGGCCCTGCTCTTCCACTCTGCTAATCCTTTCTGCCATGCAGGTCCTGCTCATGTACCTCCCATTTTACCCGTCCCATTCTGCGATCCAGCAGTGCTGCCCACACCTGCCCTGCAGTCCAGGGCTGAGGCTGCTCATCCCGGCCTTCGCACCAGCTCCCAGGGCAGCGTCCCCGGGCCCGCTCCTGCCTCAGCCTCACGCAGAGCACCCCCCACCCCACCCCGCAGTTTCTGGCTCGGCCCACTCCCCGAATAATGAAGGTCAGCGTGTATTTGTATCGATTCCGTTTAGGAATGACGCCGTGGTCACCGAAAATGCCTTTTCCACAAGTTTTCCGGGTCGCGGGCCCCCGTCACGTGCGCAGCTGCTCGGGCCACGTGGGGCGCGGCAGGCACGCGCCATCACCCCGCCCACCCTGCTCCCTCCAGGGAGATTGACAGTGAAATCAACCAATCACAGGCACGGGCCTGCCTTTCCCCACCCCCCCCAGCCCACGGTTGCTGTGTCATCCGGCGGGTGACATCGGGGGGCGGTCGCCGATTGGCTGCGCAGGCGTCGGCTAGCGGCCAATGAGCTTCGCGAGCTGCACGACTGACACCTAGCCTGGCCAATAGCTGTCGCGCGTGGACGGGGAGAGGCGGGACGAAGCGGCGATGTCGCCGGGGGCGGCGGGCAGTGTGGCGTTGGTGCCGTGCCGCGGCGCCACTGAGCGGCCGCGGCCATACGCGCTATCGCCTGTGCCCGTCACGGCGCCCCGCCCGTGCGGCCGGCACATGAGTGCAGAAACTGATGTAACCTCGCCTCGGCTGAGGAGGGTTCCAGAGGCCGCCGCGGAGCGCGGCTCGGTGGGCGGGTCTCCGCGCTGTTACGGTGTAACGGGCACATTCCTTCTCTAATGGAGTTGGAGGGCGCGACCCACAACCCAATCCGTAGGGCGGAAGGGCGGGACAAGTCGAAGCGGGCGAGCGACTGCCCCATTTAAGGGGCAAATCTCGCAGCCAACTGGCAGAGGAAGAAGGGGCGGGAGCCAGTGAGAGATGTGAAGGGGGCAACGCTAACCAGTGACAGCCAGCAAACGCAGCCAATCGGTGAGCGGGCAGTTACGCGAGAACCCAATCAAAGGGGCCGAAAGGCGCTGCTCCTCTGTGATTGACGTGCGTCCTGGCTAATGGGCGGAGAGACCCCCGAGACTCTTCCCAATCGACAGCGTGAAGGGGCGGAAAGGGGAGAGGAAGGAGAAGACGAGCATGCAGATCGACCAATCAGCGTGGGGGTCGGCGGGGCGCCGTCCAATGGGCGGTGCGAGGGGCGGTGCGGGGGCGTGTCCCGGTGTGTTTGGGTTCGTGCTCCTCGGGGGAGGGAGAGACGGCGGCGAGGAAAGTTTGGGTTTGTTTTTTTTTTTTTCACCCCCCCGGTGGTGTTTTTTTGGCGGCGCCGGCGGAGCGGGGAGGGGTACGCTTTTCGCAGCTTCTTCGCCTTTTGCTTCCTGGGGTTCGTGTTTCCCGGGCGGGCGGAGCCGCCCCCGGCACTGAGAAGAACGGGGGCTCAGCGCACCGTGGCGGCGCCTCGGCGGTAAGTGCGGGACGGGCCCCCCACCTATTCCTCATCCCAGCTCGCGCCGTGGGACTCCCTGGAGCCCTTCCCGCCCTGCGGACCCTCGCGCCGCCTCTGAGGGGCCTCTGGCGCCGGGCCGCGGTGCCGCGGGGCGGGGGAGGGACGGGGCGGCCGGGCCGGCGGGAGGGGCCCCGAGCGGCGGCGGCTCAAGGGCGCTGCCCCGGCGGTGGCGGAGCGGCCGCTGCTCCCGCCCCGACCCCGCCGAGCGCCTGTCCCGGGGCACAGCCGGGCGAGCGCTGCCCCCTCCTCGCCTCACGTGCGGCCGCTGCTCGCCGCGGCTGCGCCCCGGTGTCCCCCACCGCCCCCTCCTGCTCCAGACAGAGCCCCGGGGAAGAGCCGCCCTCCCGCCAGATCACCCAGGCCGGGCAGGAGGTGCCGCGGCGGAAACACTCCGAGGAGCCCTTGGTGGATGGGGAAAAAAAGTGCTGTAGTGTGGGGACAGAGCCGAGGCTGCGTTGGTACCGCTGCAAACCGCGCTGCATGAGTGGAACGTGATGCTGGTTAAAATGTGTGTGTGTCTGTGTGTGTGTGTATGTGATGGTGGGTGGGAAGGGTGACCGTGTTCAGAGGTGTGTCCTAGGGGGGAAAAAAGTTTCCCCAGCTGTTTGTAGCAAAATGAGGGAATGTTTGTTTCTGGAGACGCTTCGCTGGCTGTGGATAAGCGCTGCTTGCAGCGTGGTATCTTGCAAGCTCAGATCCGCTTTATGAAAGTGCATGTAGGAGGATCTACTACAGCATACAGCTGAGGCTTGTTGAATAAACCGAAGACTCAACAAAGTGTTTTCCTAGCTGAAGTAGAGATGCTTACTGATGTAAACACTACTTGTTTTTCTGTGGTAACGTTTCACTAACCTCATGAACATTTGTTAAAATACCTCTTTATAAAGTTAACTTTTTTTTTTGTTTTTACAATCCATTAATTACTATTTTTAAATCACGTCTTGCTGGAATTCAGTTTACAACCTCTACAAAAGGTACGACGTTGTCGTTGACGTGTACAAGCGTCGTCACGTTTACAACCTCTACAAAATGTGACTTTTTCTGCAAATTAGTAGGTCGGTCTTTGGGGGTTGTACAGCTCTGTATTTGAAAGGTCTGTTTCACCTAGTGTTTTCCAGTAATATCGCTATCCATATGAATGGATTTTGGAAATTAGTTACTGCTTCAAGTGTTGTAGAGGAGATAACTTCGGTTCATAGGGTTATTAAATACGCGCACAAGCTCAAGCAGCTGTGTAGTTAGCTTGCCCACAGTGAAGTTGCTCAGCAATGCCCTCCTCTCCTGTGGTGACTTTCTAAGGGTGCAAATTCTTTGGAATGCTTGCTGTTGAAACGTGAGTGAATGCTCTCGTCTGCTGCATTACCCAAGGCCCCGAGCTAAAAGATAAGCTCCAGTTTTTCTACACGAGCCGTGGATAGTGCAGGGTCTGCTGGGTAGATCTATCTCGGGGGAGGGGTTTGCAGGAGTGACTTTTCACCTGAGTTTTATTGAGTTGCAGATGTACGTAGACAATTCCTCAGCGAAGAAATCGAAAATCGCCCTGCTGAAGGCTGAGGCTGGAGATGGGGGAAGGGAGCCCAGAGAGTTGTTAGCTGTGTGTTAGGTTTTCTGCTGTGAGGTTTTGGGGCAGTAAGGTACAGGCACATCTGTCTTAGTAGAGAGTAAGTGAGGTCATCATTAGACATTTATCTTGTTAAGCTGTATTGTATGTGTGCTGATACACAAAATGTTATTGGGATGCTTACAGGGAGTCACCTGAATCCTGTAATATGGAAGTCCCAGTAAAAATGTTACAATAAACCAGTCAGTGTCTCTTGATTAGGCAGACTTTTGTATTAATGCATTATTCCAGGTTCTGTATACCTGCAAATTTAGCTAGAGATCTGCACTTTCATTTAAATAATAAGTTCAAACGTTTGGACATAGAAGTCTTGACAAAGCTTAATCTGCCAGACTTTGTGTGATTGCCTAGTCCCATAAAACAGAGTGTGTCGTGGCTTTGCTAGGGGATGCTTATTTCATCATTAAAACTTGATGTTGGAAGATGACTTCAGAGAAGAAGCTTCAGGAGAGAATTTTATGTAGCTCTGAGGTAGTGTATTTTACCTTAGATCTGCCTCCTATCATAGAAAGTAAGAAATTAGAAATTAATTTTTTTTGCAGAAGTAATGCGTAATAAAAATCATATGTTGGGATGGCTGCATCTAGAACAGTGGGATGAATAACTGCAGCCAGAATGATGGAAAGAATTGAAGGACTGCTATAAAATTAGTAATTTGAAAATATGTTCAAATGGGGTTTGTTCTCTGGGGTTTTTGAGTGGTTTTTTCTCTTTTTTTCCCCTCTGGTAAAGCTGGTGTATTTCTGCTCACAGAAGAGATTGGATTTACAATTAAGCAGTATGAACTGGAGATCATAGAATAAGTCTAAGAAGCTTAGTTATTGACTTGAATGAGTTTATTAATAGTCTGCTTAATGGTTTGGTTACTCTATTCTCCATTTTCTGCAAAATGCTTGGATGCAGAGTCTGTTCTAGTCACTTATTGCCATTATTGTGCTTTTTTTCTTGGAAATCTTTATACATAAACATTGTCTGCTTTGTGCAGTAATAACAACTAATAGTCATTCTCCAGTTTGTTTGCGATGGCTTTCGTCATTGCTCATAGTGCTGCTATTAGATTCACTAAATCTGCAACACTTCTACTTACAGCATACCTAGCATCTTACAGCTATTCAGTTCTTTATCATTAGTTCCTATTTGTCGCTCATCCTTAACCTGTGTGTAATTTGGGTCAGTAGGTGCATTTTTGTGAAGAACTGGCATTGTTTATTTTCACAGGATAAATTAAACATGTTTAACACATAGATCGGGGATGGAAGTACCTGATGCTAGCACATATGTACCACTGGTTTTCTTTAAAGCCTAAAGTTTTCTGTTACCTCAGTGCTTATAAAATGTACTTGCTCTGGATTTGCTTTTAATGGTCTGTTTCTTGCATTTTCAGAAATTTTAATCATGAAATGTTTCACTGTCTTAGGGAAAGAATAGCAAGGGAATGTCGGTCTTCAGTTCTAATTGCAAGAACCTAGTACAGAGATGTTGAGCAAACAGTAACATGCATTTCCAATAGTTTGACCAGTTGTGGTGGAAAAATACATGTATTCTTGCTAACATTCTTCTTTAGCTTAGCATTTACTGTCTTTCTCCATTTTCAGATAAAACATGTATGGTAAGGTTGCTTGTTCTTGACGGTAAATAGAGTGTGGAATATGGACTGAAGAATTTATGTTAATTTCTTGTGAATCCAAACGAAACTTTTGGCTACTGTCTGCTAATAAAAATAGGGGCACTTTTTGGTACTTGGGCCAGCTGTCACTGTCAGACAAGTAGTTGCCTGCTGGTATTTCAGCTTGTGAGGTGACTGAGGTGACCGGGGTGAGAGTACTCAGGATATTCTGATTGCTGTTCCCTGTCCCTTTCAGCGGATAATAAAACTCTTATATTTCCTTACATTTGTCTTCTGTTCATGCGTTCTTTGTGCTGCACTTCTACTCATTATTTTTATTTCTTCAGGGAAGTAAACATGCTTTGCTGCAAGGCGTTGGTGTCACTTATTTTTTTCTCCTTTAGAGCAGTAGGCAGTGAGTACGTTAAATTTGTTTTTTCCCTTTGCCTTCTTATAGCGGTTAAAGGGAGAGGGTGTTTTTGCACTTATTATGGTTTGCATCATGTTGTAGGGGAATGTTCTGAGGTTTTTAAGTTTTCATCAGCCTAAGGGTTGTGGTTGGAGTTTGGATGTTCTCTGTGTTTACAATGTAGCGAGCTATGGAGATGACCTTTTCCAGTTTCAGCTAGTCGTACGGATTGCGTTTCTGGGCCCTGCCAGCTTTAGTAGTTCTGAAATTGGATATCATGCATGTATTTCCTGATTTAATGTCTGTGGATCAGAAAAAAACTGAATAGTTCCTCTGTGAGAAAATCTGGGAAGCAAGATGTTCAACTGAGACCCTGTTTAAATTTTATAAAATATCTACTTAAAAAAGTAAAATGGATCTGAAAGCAGCTCTTAGCCAGTTTAGCTTTTAAGTCTGTGGAGCAACATCCTGCTTGTCAGGAGAAATGGGAGGTATCATAAGGCAGCACTTATGCTGCGTGCTACAGCATACTGGTCACAATAAATGTGTAAGAAATAACCTGGAAGTTGGTATATTTTGACCATGTTAGACAGAAGATGGGAGGCTGGAAAGCTAATTAGCAGATGAAAGGATAAGAAGCAAAGTTGCAAAACAAAGAGTTGATAATTTTAGATAGCCTGACAGGATTAGTCAAAAGGTGATACAATGATATCATGTTGCTTCTATGAGGGGAAGTCCTCTAATCCATCTAAATGAATAATGAAGTAAAAGTCATTTATGTTTTTACTTGCATTTAATTTATATACTTTTATCATGACTCTTGACAGTGTCATAAAAAGTGCTATAAGAAAAACATCCTGGCAGAATTTTTCAGTAATGTATTGGGTTTTTCAGTAGTAAAGTCTTTTCTGTCACAGGAGAAATTTATGTCCTTTGATTTGGTAGTAGTCTACAAAGAACGTAGTTTTTGCAAGTACTGTTGGCTTTCTTCTGGTAAGTTTGAAGATTTTTCAGGTTCTAGCTTCTGTTTTGCTTGTTAGAAATGCTTCTTCCTATTCCTCTGATCATCTTGTATCCTAGGGTTGCAGGGTTTTTTTCCCCTACTTGAGTCCCTCTTTACTTTCTTACCACAAACACTGGTTGTACCTGCAGTTCTCTGATGTGTTGTTCACGTGGCAAAAGCAGACTTGGTGAGAGAGTTTCACTAGTTCAATTAAGTGTAGGATTTTAAATGCAGAAGCCGAATGTTTGGAAAGGTGTTTGCTGCCCTTCTTGTTTCAGGATTGGTCTGATAAGTCTCCACATGGTCAGAACTAAGGAACTGCTGGGCTGCTCCTTGGCAATCTCATTACCAACTTCCCTGACCCTGTGACCTCTCTGCATTAGTCTCACGACAGTACCACATGAGTGGTAGGAAACCCACCTCTGGGGAATAGAAGGAACTCTTCAGGGACTTGCCAGTCTACTGTGGATGGGAGCAGATCCTCTTGTCTCACTGCTTTACAGCTAAGAGATACAAATTACTCAGCACTTTGGTGTCAGTGTCCTCTAGTTAGAAACTTCTGTGTCTTAGGAGCAGAAGAGACCCAGGTTGTCCAGCTCTTCTCCTGGACATTTGAGAACCTTTTAGCTCTCTCCTGGGACATTTGGGTTAGAAATAATCTGATATCTCTTTCTGGAGAAGATGGAAGTGCCACAGAGTACATTTTATTTTCTTATTACAGCTGACAGTATAGTCTGCTTTTTCTACAGCAGTACAGTAACTTTGTGATTTAAAAGCTTTTCCAGAAGGTAGATTTTGTAGAAGATTAAATCACCTATACACTCACATACTTTACCATTACAATGAAACACTGTTTCAAACCTCTGAGGTTTCTGTTGCTTGCACACTGTGACTTGAGAAACCATAAGTTAATAGTATTAGAGGGTAGAGCTAGCATGAGGAATGATGAGGAACTTGGGTAAAAGCATTAGGATAGTATTTTGATTTTAAAAATTGCCTCTGAGATAGAGGAAGAGAATGTGTCCCCTCACCCCAGCTTCTTACAAAGATCAAAATATACTTCAGAACAAATTATGATCCATCCTTGATCTGAAGCAGCCCAAAATCCCTTTAAGAGAGACGGCCATAATACATATTGCTCTAAATAGTTGCTTTAAAGCATTTTCAGCTACTTTTATGGGGCTTAGTATCTTTCTTTGTGACCCTCTCTGGGATTTTTATGTATTGAGATTTTTCCTGGATGTATCATTGTTATTGTAACAGCATTCTTATATTGCTGTAAATATAGCAGTTTCACTCTGTGTTAGGAATGTGTTTATTCTGATAAGGATGTTTGGAGCTTTTATTTTGGAGTTTTTGTTTGTTTGTTTTTTAAGTTCTGCTGAAGTGCTTCAAGTAAGGAGCTAAAAAAAGAGCGCTTTGGCCCCTACGTGTGTCTATGCAGGATATTTTACTGTTACAGCCATTGTAATTTAAATTCTTATCCTTCCATTTGTATTTTGATTCTGAGAAAATTTTGTTTAAAGTTAAATTTTTAGTATTTTTGTTTGTCAAATGGCTGAGATTTTGCATTATCAGGTTTGAGTTGTGTTGTATCAGATGCTTATTCTGGCAAATTAAAAATGCAGATGAGTCTTCTTTTGAAGAGAACAAAAATGAGAGTCAAGCCACAGTGCTTATTTGTGACTGTTCATTAAGATTCATACAATTTTTCATTGACACTGCAAAAAAAAAGTCAATACTTAACATTTTCTTACATTTTAAATGTATTCTCACATTTAAAATGGATCTTGCCTTTACTATTCCCTATAATGCTATAGTATTTCCCTGTCTCTCATAATAAGTGTCTTTTTGGTGATTTCATACAGGCTCAGCTCAGGTTTTTCCTGTCCCTTCAAGGCAAGGTGGGATAGTAAAGCTAAAATTGAGTTTTTGTTATTAGAGCTGTGCTTTTTGCTTGGATAAATGTTTGGGTGCTTCAGGATCTGCTCATCTACTTTCTGCAGCTGGTGTGGTAGCAGCCTGAAGAACAGGTGTAGATTTTAGTTGGTGTTCAGTGTTTCTGCTGTATTTAATAAAAGCTTAGGGGAAGTTGCCTATGTTTCTGATGGGACTCGCTTTGCTAAATGGTGCTTGAAAGGGGGAAGATGTATTTTATTGCAGAGCTAGGCTTTTCCACACGTTTTTAAAACTCTATAGTTGTTGTAGATTAGCTGTCTATAATTTTCTTTGCTTGGCCTTTTTAATTTTTAGAGTACTCAGACACAGCAAAACTGGCTGATAATACTTTCATTTGTTGGAAGTTGACTGCTCTGGTTCTTTCATATTCAAAGTCCAACTTTCTCTTCCCTGTCAATTTATGTATTGTGGAAAATAGATTCTTATTGAGAGGAGCTTCCTGTTGATTGAAAACTAAATTAAACTCTGGAGAAAACAGCTAGAAGTCCCATTGCATCAAATACTTTTTAACATTGTCTAATAAGCAAAGGAAAATGCTCCTGACAGTGTCACATTGTGGTGGCCTGAGGGCAAGAATACAGTGACATAATTAGTCCTTTCCCTTTCCAGCCCTAACCTTGTACTTAACCACTGCTGGATAATGTTGCTTTCACCAGTTGAAGGTAACTAGATAAACTGGCACTGCCTTGTGTATGGATACTGTATATCAGCTTATCTCACCCCTGCCACAGCTGGGTACGTAAATAAACTGAAAGCAACTTTAGTCTTACAAAGTTTGGGCAAAAAATAATTGAGATTTTGTGTTGCTGCATTTTCAAATTTATTAAAGGATGAACAAAAAGTAGCATGCAAGTGAAGAACGTTCAAAACTAGGAGCAAATTTCAAGAGTTAGGTTTTTAAATGTGGTGTGAGAGCTTGACAGTGAAAATCAGTTGTCATGTAGTTCAAGTAGTAGCCTAAAGGCAGATGTTTTTGGTTGCAATAGTAAACTGGGTTACTTTTCTTTTAAATACCACTTTCAGAGGAAATAAGATGAGAAAGTTGAAGAGCTCTTTTTATGCCAAAAGACTGAACATTTGGGCCCTGACCTCACGCATAGTTGGGCAGGTCTGAAGCTCTTCTTGCACATAGTTCCAAATTCAGTAGTACTAACTAAACATGTTCAGCAAAGATTGCAGTGTTGAGGACTAGCATTGTATCAGTAATAGTTTGCATTGTGTTTTTAAATTTATAAATTAGCCATAAAAATGAGTGTGTTGCCTCATTTATTTGAAGAAAAAGCTTTGTTGAATATAAAACAGATTCTTGAAAATTAGCTTCCTGTTCCTTTCTTAGGTGCTGAAATAGCTGAAAAGTACAATTCAGACTGATGTCATGCTATAAATATTGATGAAGTTCTGTTTGGCAGCTGGTTACGTTCAAAGTTGGTTTGCAATTATAGTTTAGGATTATTTGCTTAACAACTCAGCATTTGTTTTCTTTGACAATAATAGTGCTAAGATCTTGGACTTCTCTGCATGTATAATCATGTTAGTGAGAAGTTAAAACGTCCTTGTATAAGGCAACCTCTCTGTATTAATCATTAGAAGTGAGATAAATATGGAACATTATTTTGGAAAATTTCAGGGTGTAAGCTGAACGTAATTTTAAAAATCAGAAAAAGCAGACTGTGATTTAAGCTTCATTCTCTTGTCACACTCCCCTGGCCTTCCTCCCGGCCGTGTCCTGCCTCAGCCTGGTCATAATCTTCTGCCGAGGCTGCATTACAGGGTGCAGTGCCCCGACCTAGAGCCTTTCTCGGGCAGCAGGGGATGCTTGTCTGCCTTCATGGCTGCTGGAGCACTTAGCACCAGTATTGCCATGCCACTGTGAATTCCTTAACAACGCAGCTCTTACTGTAAAAGCAAACAAAGCAAAAGGATAGTTTAACACAGGAAACTTTGATACTCTTCCAATGAAATACAGGAAGATTGGAAGAACTAGATAGTTTGAAGGGCAGGGTATCTTCCAATCCTGTCCTGCATGTGAATGATTTTTAGTAATGTTGTCTTTAGCTCTTGTAATTGCTGCTGTCAGTGAATAAGCAGCGTTCCCCCTTTCCCCTGCACACGGCTGCTTACCACCTTATCAGTTTTAATTTAGTTACTGCTGCTGGGTTTGATAAACATACTGCTGGATGGGACTTGATGAGTGCTACTGGTGGTTCGAAAGGAAACCTTCGATATTGAGTTGACTTTAGTGGTAAGAATAATCTGACAGGATGATTCTGTTGGGATTATCAGCAGTAAAGGAGTTATTTATAGCTTTCAGGTTTAAAGTTGAGCTGTTGAGAAGCAGGCTTCTCACTCATCACAACGTTTTGCTTGAGGTGGAGAAAAATGCTTCATGTTTCTGGTCTAGTATAACATCCACTCTTCACCTCTCCTTAGAAAACTATGGCCCTCCGTATTCTGAAGACTTGGTCGCTTTGCAAATGCCCTGAAATAAAGGCTTGGTTGCACTTGTGTAGCTCCAGCAGTGCTGAATCCTTGGGAATGCTGGTATACAGGGATTGCTGGCATTTTGAGCATGTTGATTGCGGGCCATTTTTGCCACTGGGGCATTCAACGCCATGATAGTTGTGATACTTATGGTAATGACTGCTTTTGTGCCATTGGGATTCCCGGCATTGCTACTGTTAACAAGTAATGGCAGCGTTTGCATTGTGAGTAGTCCTTTTCTGTGCCTGAAAACTGATAATTTGCAAGACCTAATAGACCCAGATATGAACAATTGAAAAGATAATTTTTTTTAAATGATAGTTTGTTTTCAACTTTGCAAAACAAATCTCTTGAGTGGGTTAAACTTTGATGTGGAGTGTAAAAAGCAGCTGGTATTCTCAACTCACTATGTTTTAATTCCTTGCTGCTCTAGGTATTACTATAACTCTTACTGTGATGCTGGCTGTCCAGAAGATGCTGTCAGTCAGTTAAGATCCACTACTCCAAACAACCTCATTTTGATAGTTTCCATAAACGTTGTGGTGTAGAGTGTTGAAGGTCTTGAAGAGAAAAAGTAGAAATAATTTTGAGGGTGTTATTTTACATGCATATATTGTATCTACACACATGTCTGTGTATATGTACATAAATGTGTGTGTATATATGCTTCAGTCACAGTGAAAATACAGGGTGGAACAAAGCACAAAGGACTTTGGAAAACTTAACCACTTTGCAGCCTTTTGCTGATTATAGTTGGGATGTAATCTTGATTACAGTTGAGAAGTGATGTGTAGTGTTATGTAGTGTACAGTAGGTTGCTGTAGCAAAGTGAGGACAAATACCTTTTATGTTCACTGTAACCTTTAATGGATTCTTTAGCTTAATCGGTATGAGCAGAAAAGAAGTGGGGTTTGTGCTGCTTTGTACAGTAGAAGGTGGCAAAATGTATAAGCAAAGCATTTTTTAAAATAAGCTTTTCAGTTTACTTTTCCTTTACTGGGAGGAGAAACATTTAGCACCCTAAATATTGTTTACATAAATGGTTTGGAACACTGGGAAGATGATGATGAAGTATTCTGTTCTTATGTTTCAAGACTGTCTTTAGACTCAAAGGCTAGAGCCAGGATTTTCTAAACTGCAAGTCTGATTTAGGACCATTTGAGAAGTATCCCTTCGCATGTTTCGCATGTCTCCCTTAACGATGAATCAAAAAGTATGACATTCTTTAATGAGAAAAAAACCACAATTTCGTTAATGATTGGATTTTCTTGAGCAAATCATGTTGTGTAGTTGTCCATTTTAAACCCCCTAACATCTTCAGGAGCACTCTGTTTTATGAAATGGTTTGTATTTGAGTTGTTCATGTAAAAAGACCTATGTGCTGTGAAGTGAGACTTGTGTTTTGTTCATGTAGGTTGTCTTTAACTTCTTTTTGGTCCTTCTGTTCTCATGTTACTTTAGAAGAGCAGTACAGAGTAATGTATATGATATCTATTCCAAGTTACAGCTATTTATCTTGTTAAAAGTACTTGTGTCATACTTACATGAACGGCTGAAACATTTCCCATATGTTACCAAAAACATCAGTGCAAAGAACTGAATACAGAACAAAGTATGAAGTTGTGCAGCCAGCGCTAAATTAAACATAATGGACACCCTTTCTCATGTCATGTTTTGCTTTAGAACACCACAGTGATTTTGTGGGATATGTGACTGCCCTTCCTGAATATTCCTCTGGATTTTTTTTTTCCATGAGAGATTGAGGATTTCTGCCTTTTCCCATTCTTCCCAGCTGTTTTGTTTAGAGAGATATCTTTAGTTCGTTTTTCCTTGAAGTACTAATCCTTCCTGGATTTCCTTCCACCTAAGTAATGCAAAGAGATTGTTCTAAACCATGTGAAATAATGAGGTTGCAAATCCTCTTCTCAAACACCAGGAAATATCTCTCCTACCAAATTATTTGCTTACAAGTTATGTTTCCATCTTCAGCCTTGAAAAGTGAAGTGGAGAATTACCAACACAGTGAGACCTGGGTTGTCCTGGGTAATTTTTGTAGTAAATCATGACTTACACTGCTGCTGTGCTGTAGATGAAAAACCATGTACTATTTCTATGTTGCTTTGAAGTTCTGAATGACTTAAAGCCAACTTCTCATATCCTAATTGAGTATGTGATGTTTTTGTTTATTTACGTCAGCAGCTGATTTTTGTAAGATGATGTTTTAAGACAGCTTGAGGCCTTTTGAGCAGAGTGTGCTCTTGGTTGCTCTATCAGAATCACCCCAGGGCATAAATCAGAACCAAGTTCAAAATTTGTGTCTGTAAAACATTTAGTCACTAAGCAAAGGGACAGGTAAACCACAGTGGCAGGTAAGACTCCATTTTATCACCAAATGTATTTTCTAGTCAGAAATTGTTTGAATGGAAATCATTCCCAGACAGCTCTTAGTTAATGCTAGAAGATCAGGAAAAAAATACTCAGTATATGGCAGTTAGTCCAATGACAGGAATGCTTTGTTCCTAAAAATTGCTGTGCATTAAGGAGTAGTAAAAAAAAAAAAAAAAAAAAAAGATGCAGTGAATTTAGAAGAGTGTTTCTTGTTCATATACCTTACAACAAACCTGAATAATGGCAACTGGAATAATTTAGATTTTAGTGATGTTAAGTTGGATGTATAGTGGTAAGCTGATGGTTCTGGACTGCTTTTAATTCCTGGAAGTTGGTTATGTTTTGCAAAACCAAAACTGAAGTATTTAATACTAGCTGTGGTTTAGACAGATTATGTATGATTTGAAATGGACATGATTGTAAGCCATGGCAAGGCTGCTATGTTACTCTTTCAAAATAGGATTGAATACCTGACAATTGGTAGGTATGGGGTTTATTTTTACACATAATATTTAATATTCAGGAGTTATTGTAGGATTACACAATCTCTTCCCTTGGGTGCAAGGAAGGGCACTTGTGTGTGTTCTCTCGGTTGCTGTACAGTTCACAACTGTACTGTTACAAGTTCCTGTACAGTTTCACCCCATGTTTTTCCCAGTTGTGAATAGAAATTGTTTCTAGAGCCTCCTACTGTTCTGTTGTATCTCATAGTCAGTAGGAGATTCTCTCACACATGCTACCAGTGTTTACTGTTTTTCCAGATTTGGATGGGAGGTTGTGGGGAGAATTTTAAGAAAATACTTTCCTGATGGCAGCCTGTTCCTTTCACTTCTGTGCACCTAGGTTTGCTGTGCTTTGGAGGCAGCTGCGTTTTGTTTTTATATTTATCCTTAATTTACTAATGACCACAGTTGGTTGATGTTATAACTGGTTTTTTTTGTCTCCTTTCAGGGTTTTGTTTTTGCACTGAATGTAGCCAGGACGGATCCTTGTGGGCTTTGGCAGCCCTTGGAAACTGTCAAAGGTAAAAATCAACCAAAGCTCAGTATTGTGATCTTGAAAGTTGGAGGTGAGAAGAATAGCCAATGCTGGTTCTTAGGATACTGTAGGATGTAGATCTGTATTAATGTGCTTTCTAATGTGTTATTTCCTGTGGGTTTGCATGTGAACTTTATGTTATTGCCTGATGTGATTTGTTTCTGTAAGCTGAAGTTGATAAGTATAATGTATCATTTTCTATAAAAATTAGTTAATTTATGTTGAGATTTTTCAAGTTACTGAAATTGGTGATTATTTCCTAAAAGCAATAAAGTTATAGTCAAGGTTTTTTTTATTTTCTGAATGCTCTTGCTTTCAGAGCAACTTGCATTTAAAGTGACAAAAATGCTCTGTTCTTCTTCTGTATGTTAAATTTTATGCTTTTGTACATTTTTAACAGACTCAATGTAATACAATGCTTTAGCAGTTAAATACAGCATGGCTGGATGGTGTGTTAAAAATGAATATTTTGTCTGTACCTAGAGGCTGGTGACAGTGATGATGCGTCAAATAAGCGCAGTCTCATTTAAGACACTGTTTGGTCAAGTAGTGCCTTGTTCTAACTGCTCTTGTTTCAAGTATGCCATGTATATGAGATCACTGCCTTGGAAGAGCACTTGTGGGCCTGTTTTGCTTTGTGAGAGAGTTTGGGACCTACCTTCAATTTTTGCTTAATGTCTGTAATGGTTACATTTGGTGCAGCTTTACTGTCCTTCAGGGGGTTTCTAGTGGGCCATATCCAATTTAGACTTGGGAATTCACAGGAATCATGATTGGTTGTACATTAATAAATGCTTCTCTCACAGCTGCTCTTTAGAAGCTTGAAGTAGGTTTTTTCTTCGTTATCAGATGAAGAACAGATTTTCTCTTTAGTCCATATTTGATTCCTGCTGCCAATCTAAAAAGAAAAGTGTTGCTGCAAAAAAGACCCTTGAATTAGACAAGGTGCTTAGTCCCAGTGATGCCTGTTTGATCAAACCAACTTTGAAATCATTGGAATTCCAGCTCTCTCTTGCTATTGAGGACCGTATATTTCTCCATGCTGGACCTGCCTATGTAGGGGGAAAAATTAGGCCTAGAAGAAGTGCCTTGTTCACTGGTATTGACTTTCAGGGATTTATAAGTATATGGAAATTTTGTTTAGGCTTTGCTTGCAGAGTGTGTTAGAATGCAGTAGTGCAGAGATGGTATCCATAAAGACACTGCACTGTTCTGCTTACACTGAGTGCTGCTAGCTGCATCCGTCATGCTGATCCAAGTAAACAAAATGAGTATATCTTTGATGCAGAAAGACACGAAGCAAAAATAAGACTAAATATCAAACAGGATTGTCCCAAAACCATACTGTTTAATGGCAGGACGGTATTGTAGTAGGCATTAAAGTTGGAAATCCAGCTGGTTCATATTAATAAATGCTTTTACCTTTGAGAACAGATTCTCATCACTGTATTACATTTTAAAGAGTTAAAGTTGTTCCTAAGTTTAGACGTGCATTTGCTACATCATATATGGGCACACCAGTGCATTGCTATTTGTCAGGCCTTCCTTGTTGTTACTTTACTCCAGTTTTTTCTGAAGGATATCAGGTGAAAAAAAATTGAAGGATTTCAGTTACATTTCAGGTAGTTTGGGTGGATATGTGCAAGGGTGGAAGAGGGTTATCTTATTTTTGACCTTTTCCATGAGTGACTTTCTTGATAGGTGTTGGGTCTGAAAATCTAAATGGGCTGTCTATAAACTTCCTTTTTATCACCTGGGAACCTGACATACCACATTAAGTATTGAATATAAGTAAAAAAATGCCTTTAGGCTTTTGGCATTTTCCTGATCCTATAGGATGCTAGTACAAATTCTTACTTTCCATCCATCCTCCATGTATAAAATAAATGACCTTGTGTGTCACCTTCAGGACTCTGGTCAGAAGCTGGTGAGCTGAAGAGATGATGTCTGAAACATGGAATAATTATGTTATTTCTTCATGTGCTGGCAATAAGCAGTCTCTGTTGGCTAAGAAGTCACCCTCAGCTGTAAATGACTGCTGCAAAAGTCTGCCACAGAGGTAGTGTCCCATGGATTCGGAAATCTTGAAATGTCTCCTTTTGGCAATAAATAAACTTGCAGTGCAGCATGCTTCTGCCAGTGGCTAAGGGAATCAATGATTCATGTATGCAAAAGAACATAAAAATTATTGTGGGCTCATAGTTTATTGCAAGATGTTTGGTCTCCTGAAAGAACCCAGATGCAAATGCAATAAAGTATAAAAAAAGCCCAAACCAAACAACAGAAGGACAGTGTTCAGCAAAACTTCCTCTTGCAACACCTTTTGTCGTCTGTGGCTTAGGATTTTCCTGTACCAGCTAAAAATTTTTGTTGATGGATTTTCTTTTTCCCTTGTGAAGTTTTCTAGTAAATTACTGAGCCTTTTAGAACTTGTACCTTTTTACCATCCCATGTGAGTGAGTTCACTCTAAGTATTGTATGACATATTATGTTTTCTTAAAATGTTAAAGGAAATAAAACATTAATTGTGGGATAAATTGAGAGAGAAAATAGGAATTCTAAAAAAAAGAAAATGCAATGAAGAAGGAAGAGAGTTTATTCATTCGATTTCCTACTCTAATCTCTGACTTCTGGATAGTTCCAATGTATTTAATCTGTTGTCTGTGGAAGAGCTTGCTTTTCTTTGTTCTTGTCGCCTTTCAATTTTTTTTAAATTTCCTAGTTCTGCTGACCTTTCCTCCTTTGAGATGCACTGGTTGGTGGGGTTTTTTTTGTCTTCTTCCAAGAGTAGTATATAAAAACTGGACTCAAATACTGCCAATTCCTCTGGTAGTGAGGGATCTCAGAAGATAAAACACGTCAGTTTTTCAAAGGCTTATGTTTCAGTTCTTCCAGCACTCTGAATGAAAAGGGACTTCCCCTTGCGGTGCTCTTGGTCTGACCTTTCTGGTCTTGTTTTATATGTAAGCTTTTTTTAATGCTTCTGTAGCTCAAGTTCATTTTTGCTTATTTCTCTGACTTCGAGGCCAGGTGAGTGCCACAGGAATCCTTCTGGCAAAAGCTGTTTTGGCTGTTAGACATCAGACTATCTGTCTAACAAAAATCTGAGGAGCTTCCCAATGACTTGATTCTGATACTGCAAAATCATGCTCCATAACTCCTAGCTTTGGAAGTTCTGGAGTGGGTTTCAGAAACTGAGCATGGCAAAGAAGTACCATGGACAGGGACTGCCCAGCCTGGCCTCCTCCACTGTGGGTGCAGAACAAAAAGCTAGAAACATTTGTTATAGGCAGGAAGATCTTGGCATAGATGTTATTCTTAGCATTTGATACTTCTGATTTTTGATTAAGTGCTGAAGGCAGAATGTTTAAGTGAGGATTTGGGTAAGCGTTTGCTTTTCTTCTCATTCCTTCTTTTCCCAGAAAAGGAAATTACTATGCTCTGAGTCTTTACAACTCTTGTGTCTTGCACTAGAGTGTATGATATTACTGAATGTAACAGCTTGTTGGCTGTAAGATTTATTAAGTTGTATGTAACATTTTGTAGCTTCAGGCCCTTAATATTTGTAGAACGTGTTCTTCACTTCTTGAGTCAACAAAAAGATGTTGTTTTACCTATGTGCAACATAACAGAGGAGACTGGAGTGCGGACACCTTACGCTCTGAACAGGCATTAGCAATGAAGTGAAGGAGGTGCATCATTTAGAAGCTTTCTGTTGTCAGTTTCCAGGCTTGGAATTGCTGCTGTGAAGATGACAGTCTGCAGTTCTGTAGCCGAGGTGCAGAAGTAGAGAGACTTGAAATGGATGTTAAATGCTGGTGCAGCTGAAGAGTTACATAATCTTGAGAGGGACAACTGTTAAAGGCTAACAGCTCTTGACTTTAAGAGAATTCTTAATTCGGTGTACTCAGTGTGAGCCCTTACTTTCCATATACCTGGAATGTTAGAGATCTGATCATGGCTTACATCTTGCATTTTAAGTGTGAGAGATTCCTCCTGAATTTATGCTGGTGCATTTGATCTCTTAAATTGATTAATTTGATCCATTACCCCTGAAAGATGCCTCATCCTCTGGAGTAGAAGACATTCTAATCTTAAACACCAAAGTCTCCCTAATTGTATTGCATCCTTCCATAAGTTAGTTTACAATTTGCAGACTGGAGTTTGGGGTGCAGATTTTGTTCAGTTGGAACTGCACTGATACTGTCAAACAAACTTGAAAATAGATTACCTAGTAGTGTTGAATATTGGAAACACTGGGATCATTTGACCTGGGTTAAATTGGAAATGCCAACCTGAAGGTGAATAACACTATCTGTTCCCTGAACCATTTAGATTCTAGAATGTGCTTATTCTTAAAATGAAGTCAAGGAAAAAATCCTGAGAGTAAGACTTCAGAGGTACTGTGAGATCACTGGAAGTCTTAACAATTTTTCAAACTAATAACGTTTAGATTGGCTTTAAGCTGTGCCTTTAAGGCTTATATTTGCACAAAAGCTATTTCCTGGTAAGAAAAAATTGCTCAGCTCTGGTCTGTGTGATTGTTCCTTGCTGACTGTGACTTTAACGAGTAAAAGCAGTGACTGCATTAAATACTCAGCAATGACACTTTAAAGTTATAAAGAAAGTATATTCCTGTTAAGTGGATTTTTTTCTTTTAATTAAATAGTTTTGTCTTATCCTGAATAACAGTTCTTGTTTGTGTAAAACATTATTTCAGCAAATATGTGCAGAATGGCATCATTAAAGGTCATAGCCTAGAATTGTTGTTCATGTGCACTGCAATCTCACATAACATTGTTAAAGGCAGAAAAAGAATTGTTTTTAAAATATATCTTTGTTGTTTATCTTTTAGGCAGTATTTTGCATTTCTGCAGAGCTTTGCACAGATCCTGTTCCCATGCAAACTGATGAGGGAGAAATACTGGAGGAAGGCAGTCCCAAGGTCAGTGAGGTAAATGCCACTGTGTTTTGGAGGAAGAGGAGCTTGTTTGGCTGAAATGGGGGCAGGGGAGTACATGGAATGAACATTGACTGGTGGTGGTATTTTTAATAAATACCTTCATGTAGATGCTTATTATTTATTGTCATGGAGATACTTACAAAAATTCCAGGAAGGAAAGAGAAAACTTGTAAAAAGATACTAACCCTGATTGTATTTAATTTGTGATAACTGGAAGGACTTTCTTTCCTACCCACCCACCCTCTGAAGCAACTGAAAGAATTAGACATGTGGGCCCTTGGGTGCAGGTGTTGGTGTCTGTGGATTGCTGACTGACCTATATTGAAGGTGGCTGCTTCTTGTTTCCCTGTACTTGCCAGCGTGTGCTGTGTTGTGAGACTGGATTGTGTGTTGTTTTTAAAGACACCTCTGATTCTCAGCATACCTTGTTGGGACAGGAGCATGTGAAGTGGTCTGTTGAACACAATGCTGTGTCCTGCTTTTTGCCTTCTTCCTGAAGATGCAAATGTTAAGATGTGAATTACTTTGGCTTTCATAATGACATAGTCATTGTCATACTCTTCTGAAGGTTTATAAATACAGTTTATAGTCCTGACTGCTCAATGAGTTAGTGTCAGCTTTGTAACTGATCTGTGTTTAAAACATGCTCCCTACATTTCACAAAAATCTGAATCATTGTTAGTTTGCTTGTAGCTTTGTGTAAGAGAGAGACTGAGAAATTAAAAAATGGAAGACTAAAGTTAAAATCTGTTTCCTAGGTAGACCTTTGGAGAGATGTTTTCATTGTTTTAATATCTAAGAAAAAACATTTCTTTAGCTGTAAGCACCAAGTTAGGAAGTAAGTAATTATTAGAGAAAGGATTTGGCAATTGTGCTGCAGGTACTTTAGGAGTTGTGTTAATTTTAAATAGCTTTGAAGGAAGGTTGGCTGTAGATTAGGAGCTGAAAAATGAGAACATATCAGTGGATGTACTTGCACCAATCCAGGCTATTGAATGCATCTTTTGACAAGGACGAGATTACAGGTTTCAGTGGGGAATAAACATGAGTGAAGAGACATCACGATGCAATTAATTACTGATTATAGCACAGTCATTGGTGTCTTCACCACACAGAGAGGATCTGTGTGTGTGTGTGTGAACACACATTTAGGTGTATACAAACAGGTGCCTGTGTGTATATTTATGGATATACAGCTTTCTTTTGTTTTTGCCTGTGTGGCAGGAAGTAGATTGAAGTAACTGTCTTTTCCTCCAGTGAAGGGTATGCTTTTCTTTGGCATACTTAATTCTGGATATAATGGTGAAGACTGTATATCTGCTCCAAATATAGAATGAGCTTAAATTTAAAACCAAATTCTTTATACTGACTTTGAATACCTAAATGTGTATGAAGTATTGGTTTGAAACAATTAGAGAATGTGGGAGATCAGGAATTGTGCATCTGGTACTTAGTGTTATTAATAAAGGACTATATAGGATCAGTGTATATTAACCAAAAAAGTCATGACTACATCTAGTCCTTCTCCCCATTCTGTGATGTGCAGGACTACTCACTGAAGTCTGTTTTTCAGTGTTTCTTCAATCTGTAAATGACTATCCTCTCTTTCCTTGTCTCAGGAGAGTTTTGTAACTATAAGAGTTGAAGATTTGTCCTAGAAAACTTTAGGCAAAATATATTTCACCATGTTGTCTAGTATAATTGAAATGATTCCCTCAATTTAAAAATGTTTACATGATCCAGTGACCCATTTTCATAAAGATACATTTTCCTATGAAATACCTTTATTAGATATTCAGTAATGTAGTCCAGCTTTTTGACTTTTCCCATCCCTCCCCACCCACTCCCAAATTTTCAGGCAGAAGACATGAAGTATACTTGAATGAAGTATTCTGAAAGAGAGGAGAGCAAAATCATCTTCTGTGGAGATACCATGAATATAAGGATATAAAGATTTGGATTCTGCAAGAATTAATTTTTTTTGTCGTACCAGCCTGAAAATAACCTAAAAAGCTTTACATGAAGATTCTAACACAGAGTGGAAAACAAATGATATGTCATGCTGTATGCTTGTGAACTGGTTTGGTTCTATAACTCAGATTAGTCTGATTTTCTGGTATCCTAGACTGTATAATATTTTGAGACATGCTGATCAAGACTTGAAGATAAAAGGAGATTTCCCCTGGTTTTGAAAAAAAAAATTATATTATGCCTTATGTAGAGCCGAGTAAGTAATTTTAAAGCCTAAATATTTATGGCCTTCAAACTAATTAACTCTATGTAAGGTATGATCAGAAAATTTAAGCCCTGCAGTCAGACATCATGAATAATGATCTTCTTGCTTGACTCCTAACAATGTGGTGAGACAGTTGTAAAGCTCTTGAAATGAGTGGCAAACTCAGTGGCAACTCATTGGAAATTAAGCTTAAGGATGGTTATTGATGGACTTATTCCCACTTTAGTGTTTATTTCTACCACTGCTGTTAATGTATACATTTTTATTTAATTAGTAATTTAATTTTTTAATATTGTGGTTGTTGAGTTGTGCTCATGTTCTCAATTTTGCATACACTTTCTTTAAAATGGCCTCAACATGGTAAAAACGGCTGGCACCTGACAATTGCATGCTCTTGATTCCAGTATTAGCTAATGTTAGTGCTATACAGAGAGGAAGCAACCTGTGCAGAAGTCAGTTATTTCACATGAGCATATGGATTTTAAAAATTAATTTAGTTTTGGCAGATGTGAAAGTTTTATTTGATAATAATATCCGGTCTATTTTATCCAAGTGACCTTCTATTAAGTATCATACAGTGAAGTATCCTTTCACTTTTTAGAATAGTTTGGGGTGGGCTGTCTGGTTTCTGGCTTTTCAGGGTCTCTTTTCTTCCTTTCAAAAAATAAAAAAAGAAAAGAATCATAGAATTGTTAAAGTTGGAAGAGACCTCCAAGATCAGTGAGTCCAAGCTTTGAATACCACCTTGAGGTTGTAAAGGCTCACCAGTGGGGTACAATCAAGGGAATTTTGTCGGACTCATCTCTTCAGAACTGGGAATCCAAGCAAGACCCTTATGGTGTTCTCCCCAGTCATGTTTGCTGGAGCTGCCAGTGGGAGGCAGGAAGCACTGTGTCATTCTGGTTCCCTGATACCAAAGTGAAATCTTCTGCTACCTCTCCATTGCAACAAGAGGAAAAGAAAACCAGTGTTTCTGCTTGGAACCTTTCCCCTTTTCTATTATTTGGATTATGACTTTAATTTTTAAATATATTTTGTGGTGGCTAATTAGCTACTAACACTTACTGGGCTTTTTCCATTAACAGCCTTGCTACCCTGATATCAACAAGCGCTGAACTTCTTGTTTGTGACTGATTTCAACTGGTTTGATCCATCCGTTAAGGATTATTGCACAGGCAATACTTAAACTTGGTTTCGTAGTTGTTCCTTTGCTGTAAAATATTGCAGGAGGAGGCTAAAATTTTATGCCTGATTTGAAGTACTTTTAGATTTCTTTCAATGTTGGCAGGAATTTTGAGCTTATGCAGAAAACTTCTTTATCAAAAAATGCAATTAAAATGCTCATGTTAAATGTAGAATTTCCCACTCTCCTCCTAGTTGTTCCTTCATGTCTCAAAGGAAAAGCCCATTTATTCAGAGGGAGTGAGGGACTTTGACAAAAGTAATTTACAGAAAGGTATTTATGAATCGTGGTTTTGGTTCAGTGTTGTAGAAGGGAAAGGAGGAAAAAATATATAGTTCTGCCATTTTAATGTTTTGTATCCTGAAAATCTAGGTACACAAAATTTTGATGAAAAATATGACTGCACAGGATGTCTAATAACACTCAATTCCTAATAGGAACAGGAAAAGGGGTGAGGAAGATTCTGTATTTTATGGTGTTAGGTAAATGTAATTTTATTCAAAGTTTCATCAGCATTTGTAGAAATAATTATTGAACTGAATCGGTAGGCCAGGAATTAGGCTACTTTTTCATACTTTGGCTCTTTCAACCAGTGACACAGACACTGAGGCTTGTCTTATTTTTCAGTCTCAATGTCCAGTGCCATTTAATAGCTGTCTTGAGGCCACTTGTTAATCCTTATTTTATTTCAAGTTGCTACACTGTTCATATCTGTCAATGTGAATCTTTCCCTTACATTATTGAAAACTGCCTGTTGTCAAACTGGTTAATTCTTACTTTTCTTGGTGTCTAATTGTGAACTAGCACTTGCCTTCTATTGAAATCACTCTTCAGAACTCCATTGGCACTGGCTATGTTTTGTTGTGGTGTTTGATTTTTTGGTTTTGTTTTTTTTTTTTTTATCCTGACACATTCACACAGAGATGATAAAAAGGTTAAAAAGTATGTGACTCAAGTATCTAAACACTTGCTTTTCCTTCATACATGTTGAGAATAAAGGAACACAAGGTGATGTTAAGTTAGGTATTTTAATATTTATAAACGGAATCTTAAAATTCACAAGGTAGTGCGGTGAGGAGTTCTCTTTCCTAAAAGCAGGAGTGTTCCACTAACTGCATTTATGGGTAAGGTATGCTCAGTTCCTGATGTGGATGTTGTATAATGATGACAATAGTGCAAAAGTTAGGCTGATGCTTTCATTTTGTGGGATTTCTAATTAATATAATGAAAAAAATCCTTAGTTACATAATTAAACTTGCAGCATCCAAAACGTTGATGTGTATCTCTGGGGCTTACAATCCTACTCAGTGATATAGAACTGGGTTTCTATTCAGATAGCACTTAAATAATTTAAAACATTCAGGCCTATACAGTAGTGAAATAAACAGTCTGCTCTGTGATATGTTTTCCAGTCTAGTACTGGCCTGGTACAGGGTGCTTTCAGATGATGGTTCCCTGCACTATGAATACCTGCACTCTTAGAAGATTTTGGCTTGTTACAAGAGGTGAGCTTTCAACCTCAGTGTACTTTCTTGTGAGTACCTGACAGTTCTCAGTATGTTTCAGTTTACTCATGTGGCTGTTGCTTCTCCATTGGATCTGTGACAGTAGGCTTTGGGGTTTTTTTTATTTAGTTATTTCATTTTTCACATCCTCTGGTGAGTTACTTGTGGAGCTTTCAGCATTTCTGTGCCCTGTTTTACAGGGTATATTTCCATTATTTTTCCAGAACATGAGTTGTAGGAGCAGCTAGTCTTTCTGACTTACAACTATACTAAGTTCCTGGAGTCTTTGCATGAAGTATCTTGTATAGTCTTTGAAAAGTAGAGAGGCATTCTGTCTAACAAGGCAATTTATGCTTATCCCAAAATGTAGCAGCTTAAGAACTAGGAGGATAAAGAATTTTTCACAACAGAAACTGATGTCCTCTCCATGCTCTGCTAGCTTCATTTAGTGAACCTGAAAAAAGCTACAGCTCTTTAGGAGAATAATTTTAAACCCAAAATATTTGCATATCATGTATTGAAATAAAAATCCATTAACCTCTCAGTAAAAAATTAATTACTTAGAATTCCTTTTAATTATGTGTTATAAAAGCTTGTAAAAGTGCTATGATAGAGTCCTCTTGTTTTAAGCATAGATTAACATAGGGAATCAAGGGAAGCTGAAATTTTCTGTTAATTTCTCTCTGAAACTTAAACACTGTGGCCAGGAAAAGAACCTAAAATACTTTCCTACAAAATGCTACATGCTTGGACCTCTCTACATGGGGAAGAAAACCCAAGGAAACCTGCTTGTGAGTTTATAACTTCAAATTTTCAAGGCATTGCAACAGAGTTCGAATTATGGTATGGGGTCTAACCCTACCTGGCAGCTAAGCACCACACTGCTGCTCATCCACTCCTGTCCCTGCAGTGAGATGAATGGGTAGAATTGCAAGGGAAAATGTCAGAAAATACGTGGATTCAGATAAAGGCGATGTAATAATTTGGGGGGAAAAACCCAAACCAACAACTAAGAGGAGAGGAAAATAAAGCCTGTGAAAGAACAAATGATGCAAAAGGAAAAGAATTCCTTGCTGCCCAACAGTAGATGCCCAGCCAGTCTCTGAGCAATGTTAGCCCTAGCTAACATCCACACCCACCCTCACGCACTCAGTTTTCATGCTGAGCATGATGCCTTGTAGTGTGCAGTATCCCTTTGGACAGCTGGGGTCAGCTGTCCTGGCTGTGTCCCCTCTGGCTTCTTGTGCACCACGGGCCTGCTCACTGGTGGAGTGGTGTGAGAAACAGAAGAGGCCTTGATGCTGTGTGAGCCCTGCTCAGCAGTAACAGAAACATCCCTGTGGTATCAGCACTGCTTCCAGCACAAATCCAAAACACAGGCCTCTACCAGCTACTATCTGGAAATGTAGCTCAATCCCAGCCAAAACCAGTACAGTGTGTTATCAGGGTTCACTATTAAAAAAGCAGTTATAAATAAGGTAAAATTGTTGAGGACTTTGCAAAAGAGACCATGGAATTAGACAGTACTACTTGAACTATTGTAAAGGAATGCTGTTGATAGCCTGGGTGCTTGGACATTTTAAAAGAAATTCAGGATCAAGTTCAGGATTCCGCCAGTTGGATGTACTGTTTTCTACAGAGGCAAGATGGATTGCTCATCTGAAACCTACTTATCCATAGTGAAGACTGCTAAAATATAGATGCTGAACTGAAAGATGACTCTCTGTTTTCTAATCTCAAAATACCCTGAAGTGCTTTTGAATCACAAAAGAGAAGGTTAACACAATGATGTCTTTTCTTTCTCTTGGAAAATACCATCATGTGCCAAGGTGACTTTGAGATCTGTAAGAACTGTCACCATGTGTTCTTTGATCCAGCCTTTTCCTATGTAGAGTTCATGTGGAGGAAGTTTACTGGCGTGGCATGTCACTGCAGTGAACAAGTGTGTCATTTATAAAGGAAAAAACCCTTCAGTCTTAAGACAACATTCAGTTTAAAAACTCATCTTTTCCATTCTTTTAAAGATTCTTTCTTTTTCATAAATATTTTCTCATTAGTTTTTTTTCTCAACCACCAGCATCTCTTCTTCAGTTGACTACAGCAGTTTAGAATACTTTGCAAAGCAGACAAAAAAGCAGATATTTGCTTAAAGATTGAAAGAATGGTTCTGCATTTGGGAGCTTATGTGGTATAGTCCCACTATAATGTGAATGACAGTCAGGGAAATTGATTTGTGGCTTTGCTTACAAAGCGTCTCTTCTCATGCAGGTGTACTATTGGCACACAGTTTGAGGGCTTTCTGCATTTTAAGAATATTGTCTTTTGATCTCTTTCCATTTGGTATTGGCTTTAGAGAATTGTTGGCAGTGGTTGTAGTCCATGTGAATTTTGACAGAATTCTTTATATGAAGAGTTCTTTTATATGAAGTCTTACAGATGTGGAAGTATTGATGAGTGTTTTCAATTTTCCTGTCTTATGGCAGACTTGAGGAGGATAGGTATTTGGGGAGAAATTTGAGCCTGGGGCATTAAAGCTTCCTCTACCCTACTTTAAAAAAATCTTATATTTACTTTAGAAATATTTTGTAGAATGTTAGTCTGGCTGAATCATTGAAAGGTGTGAAATTCATGGCCTTGTTGACTGCATGCATTTGCAAGACTGTACATTTGCATGACCCTACAAGGACTATTTCCTTTTCATTTTGTGAACTAGATGGGTATGAATTTTTTCACTTCCTCAAAAATTTTTTTTCATTCATTGGATGTGGAAGAAGTGCATGTGAGGTTTGATGGGAAGAGTGTGGGTTGTTATTCTTGTGATGGTAGTAGTAAAAAATAGTAGTGATGATTTTCAGCATTCGAGTACATAAGAGGGCGACTGGACAACTAAGGACACTGGAATTCTGCAAAAACATATTGTGAGATATCAGTTCTCCTGAAGAGTAAAAGCAACATTGAAAACATGTCAGTGTTTCCTGGCACTTGTTTGAAGTCACTTGAGCATTTGAGCAGTAGGCAAGAGGGTGTATCATAAGAGGGGAGAATGTAGTAGTTGTCTACAGACACAGTAATGTGGAATTAGGTTAAGAAATATTTAGAGGTACTTTGAAATCATGTTGGTTGGTTTCAACAAATACAATTTCCACATGTAATCCATGGCATCTAAAGGTTTCTTGGGGGTTTTTTGAGGGCAAGTTGTAGAAAAGCCCAGGCTCTGCTCCAGAGATGAGTGGCTATATTAATAGTTTGGTGGTCTGTCAGATAGCTAGTCTTTCCAATAATCTTGATAAATTTGGAAAAATTTTATAAGCAAGTAGCAGTGTCAGTGGCTCCCCTGTGACTAAAATTAGTTTGGATTTGTGTTCTGGTAACTGAAGAAACTGGAAAGCAGCTGTGTATTGTGGGTGTGGATAGCCTGTATTCCTTCTCCTTTTTGACAGTGATCAAAAGTGGATGCCTAATACAGACCTAAGGCAGGGTTAATATAAACATATGACAGATTTGTTCTCAGCCTCCAGCTGTTGAGGAACTTTGTGGGCCACTGTTAGTTTCTATGTGTTTAGAATCCACACAACAGATTTCTGTGAACACAGAAAAGAAAGTTCTGCTTACTATTGCTTGCCTGTCTGGTTTCAAGGCAGAATAACTTCAGCACCAATTTGTGTGTGCCTGGCTTATGTCACTTTCAATCATTCCTAACAAACAGCTAAAACAGTATTTGTGGCAGTGAAGGTGATTAAATGTGTAGTGCAAAAGTGTAATTTAGTTTTCTGTAATTCTGATTATCATCTGCTTTCTTAAGCCTTTGAAAATTCTTTTAGCAGTTCATGCCTGTTGTCTAGATGGCAATGCATCATCTAGATTTCCAAATCCAAGTGGGAGAAAGTTAATATGTTTTCTCTCTTCTGTGTCAGTGTGGTTAACAATGTGGGTATCAGAATATCAGCCACTTACAGATGTCAGTTTAAACTGCTATAACTTGTTCATCTGTGTCTGCACCACGAATAGGAAATTGACTGTAAAATGAGTTGGATAAATAGAGTCACTGGATTGCATATGGGTGGCTTCTGAAAATACTGGTGGGGGTGAACTGTTCAAGGGCTTTTGGGTCAGATGTATCCCCTAAATGGAAAGTGTAAAAGGTGGCTGAAGTTAGCAAGAATTCATGGTCTGTGAAATGCTTTTGGTCTTTAGGTGAAGAATAATTTAAAAGGTTAATTAAATAAAATTGGGGAATTTTTTTGTCTTACTAAATTAATATTATCCTGGGCTCCATTCATACTATGTTTGTGCAGAACACACTACAAAATGGACGGAAGTGTATGGATGGAACACACTAAAGAATAGATCATCAAAAGTGGAACAGGAAGAGAAAAGCACTTTTGCTTAAATTCAGAGCGCTTTATTCGTTTTTTGTGTCGGGGATGGTTGAATTATTATTTGAAGCTGCCTTGGCAGCTTCAGAGTTGAAGTTTTCAGATGGTATTTCTGGATATCCTGTCATACCATGACTTGAGTGACTTTAACATTTTCAGTGGTTGACATAAGGTAGAACTGTATCTTGCTGCAAACAGCTAGGTGGTTTAAATTGCTTTCAGAACAAGATATATACTAATTATATATATATATGCACACACACATGCTATTGTATTTTAAATACTTAGCAGCTTAGTGATGCATTAAAAATAAGGAATTTTTTATTAAGTAAACTTTTGTATTTGTACAATATGAAATGTGGCTGGAATCCCAACCTTTTTAGCATTTCCAAAGTGCGACTGTTGTTTTCATGGTATTTATGAAACTGCTTAAGCTTAGCTGGGAATTCATGCTAAGCTGCTGGGTATTTCACAGAATATTAGTTAACAAACATCTTAAATATTACATAGAAAGTAAGCCATAGGTTATTTCTGCAATTGCTTAGTGACTGTCTGGTGACAGCTGAAACTAAAAGCAAGACTTGTGGTCTTTAACCACTGCTGCAGCTTTTGTGCTTGTTTAGCTGTAGCATAAATTACACATTCTGAGTTCCACAGTTTAATGAAGTATTGAGTTCCCACTGACAATCTGTCCTGCTGTTCAGTACGCATGATGCATGTTTTAATGATGGTGTATGTTAACATGTTGGCATTTCTTCTAGTTAATGTTATGTTTCAGTGAGCCAGGTGTTAAAGTACCATTAAGCTGCATATAACAAACACCAGTAGCAGATTAGTAACTTTTGAACATAATTACCGTGGTCAAAGTGTGTTAGCATTCAAAATGATTAGCAGGGAGTACTGAATGTGAAGTGTGACTTAGAACAGGGATCGTGTTAGTAAGTTTTCACATCTCCTGTAGCTAACAGAAAACCGGTCAGGACCGTGTGATAGTAATAACATTGAAATGCTCCATCTAGATGCTGCTGAAAAGCTTCAAGAAAATACTGATTAGGCTAGGAGATGGTTCACGTATTTTGGTGGTGATTTTTGTATATCAAGACTGCTTTGGCAAAATTGAGGAATAAAAGGTAGAAGTAGGTTCAAGTGAAAATTTAGTTACATCACAATGGTGCACAATACAACAAAGTCCTAAAAGAGACCAAAAATTCAGCCAATATTTCATGCATACCTTGTCTTTAAGACTTTCCTCGGTGTGAATCAGAAAAATACTTGTTACTTTCTCATTTTAGGGGCTGTTTTTTTCTTTTTTTTTATTTTAAGTTTCAATCACAAATTCTAAGGGGTTTTTTATGCTTTCATTTTTGTACTGGATTTAAGATTTAATCTAAGAAGTACATTTTGAAACTAATTTTGCTAAACAATTTGTGCTATTCTATGCGTATTTTGAAATGCTAGGTCAACAATAATTTATTCCTAAAAAAATTATTAAAGTGTTAGCAGCTAAATTGCATTTTTATTAAAAGAATGTAAGTTAAAAATTTAATTAATCTGTTCCTAGTGAGTACAGTTTTTCCCAATGCAGGTTGTCCAAAGTGCTTATAATGAAGCCAGGCAGAGAGGTGACTCAGATTTCCTTTCATTTGTAGTAGTGATTACATTTCTGTCAGACTTCAAATGGTCTCTGAGATTTCTTTTTTATAGCACAACTTCCACCTCTGTTAGCAGTAGTGACTAGTGACTAATTGCTTGGATTTCGAGGGCTGGGTTGTGCAACTCTCCTTAAAACAACTATTAGTGAGAGAAACGAAGTGCTGCTGGCCTGTTTATAGTAGTGCTTAAGCAGTAATTGTGACAAAACATCGGATTTGTCCTCTTAAGCTGGGTCTGGGGTAGGCTGTGAGAAAATCACTTCACTTAAAGCACGGGAAGTGGATGGCCACAACCTGCAGAAAGCAATATTTGACCTTGGCTGGTCCCCACCAGCGTGTCTGGTCATGTGCCAGCTAAAGCTTTGGTTTTGTGTCTGCTCGAGATGCTAGTCAGTGAAAATTTCGGAGTCTTCATCCCCTGGCTGTCTCAAGTCCTTTTGGTTTTTGGGTTTTGTTTGGGGTTTTTAATTGTTTTGTTTGGTTGATTGGGTTTTTTTTTGTTTGTTGGGGGGGCTGCTTGTTTTGGGTTTTAAATAGGAAATAAACCAGCTTTGAAAAAGAACAATGGAATGAGTAGGAAAAGGTGGTGATAGCAGCTCTCTGAAGTTGCATTAGTACATTTCTTTGTACTGGTGAAGACAAGACGACTGGTTAAAATTAGTAGCCTTTCATAATAAGTAAAGGATTTCTCACAAATATCTATCTTTTTTCCCCTCAGAAAATGCTTGGTTTCTCTTAAGCTCAGTTCATCTTTGGTGGGCTAGGGTAGCTAATGCAAGAGCTGAATCTTGTTAGGAAAATGTGCTTTCTGACATGGGGATTCAGGAAAGATGAGGCTTTTGCCCTTGAAACTTTCTGACCCTTCAGAGTGTTGCTGGCTTTATGTAGGAGATAAGGTTTACTCATGAATCAAATCCATTAGGGTCTCATTGAAGATCTTTTTAGAATAGTATGAAACTGTAGTAGCATGTGTTGCACTTCCGGACAAAAAAAACCATAATCGTTTATTACATTGAAGCTCATGATAAATTTCATTTTCTGAAGGTTAAGTATTGAGTGTCTAATACTGAATACATTTTCTTAAATAAAACAGATTGTCTTTTATTATTTAGAACACTCAATATATTTGTGTTGAAATTTGGATATTCACAGGTGCCTGGATTTTTAGAGAAGAAGGCTTTGAAATAATAAAATACAGAGTTCAACAACTGGCAGTTCCTTTTTGGGGGAAAAAAAAAAACGTTTTCTATTGAATTCCTCCCCTGCTGTTTCAGGGTCTATTTCTGGTTCCTGCTTCCAGCTGCCAGAATCTTGAAGCTTTCTCCATTGCTTGCCAGGAGAAACAGGTGTGGAGTGTGCTTCCTTTGATTCCTGCTCTTGGAATCAATGGCTCCCTCTGCAGTCCTCTTAAGAGAAGCTAAAGTGTTTCAGATCCTCTGCCATTCCACCATTTCTCCTTTCCTTGGGAGCAGGAGGGATCCAGGAGCTCTGTCTTACATGTCGCTCTCTCTCTACATATCACAGACAACTGTGTTTCCTACTTGTGCTGTGAGTCAAGAGAGGCTCAAGGCTTAGACAGCAGCACCTTTTCCAAATGCTGCAGTGAGCCAGATCTGGTGAGGCTGTGGATGGCTGGAACTTAACAAGAGCTCTGGGCTCCAGTTTTCTTTTAAAAAAACCTCAAAGAATGCTGAACAAGATAGGGTGATGACAGAATGAAGGGAAACTGAGAGACTTGTGGGGAAGAAATGTGCATAGGAATTGTATAAGAACTGTGGGTGGAGGAGAAAAAGAGTATTCTCAGCTAACTGTGGCTCTTATGTGCTGTTCCTCTCTTCAGTTCATCCTCAGATAGTCACTTAATCAAAAACTTGAAATACCACATTCTCGCTCTTTCTGTGGTATGACGTCATTACTGTCATTGGAAAAATAAGACCTAAACATTTTAATTTTGAAGTATTTTTTTGATCTTTAATTAATAGATAGCTGGGCCTAAGAACAAATTTTATAAATATGTAAGCAATGCATTTTGAATTTTATTGTATTTTTACTTGCTCTTAAAGTGTTTCAGAAGGCTCTTTGTCAGATATATCTATTTGACTGAAGATTAACTACCCAATAAAGTGACTTTTAAATGTTGCCGAAAGATGTAAATGGGTATTACTTTATGAACTTATTCTAGAAATTTTAGACCATTAAATAAGCTGTGTATCATTTTCTAGCAAAAATTTTAAAACCTGCAGAATTCCAAGTGAAAAACAGAGATCACTGATCATCAGATTGTTTAACATATGCAGGCAAACAAAATAAAGCTAGAATCAAGGTTCTGCAAATAGAGGAAGGCAGAAATTGCTGCACTGGATCAGGCCTGTTGATCCTTATATATAACTTCTCCTTTCACTTTGTAAAAGTAATGTCATTTCTAGAAACAGAAAAGCTTATACTGCTATTGTTTCTAATCCTCTAATACACAGATAAATCTTTGTACCTATAGGTACATAAACCATAAAACCTGCAAAGACTTGTGAAATTCAGTGTTGCAAATTGTTTGTTCAAGAGCTAATTTTTTTGTCTGCTTAGTAGTACATTTTCTCTGTGTATCCTCTTACAGGTGTTCTTTTGAGAGTGAATTGGGTTTTGTTTATATTGTAATAGCAAAGGGGTGATGTTTCTTACAATATGATCATGCTGCTTTTTTTGTGTGTCAGTGCTGTGTTTTCTTGCACTGAGGGAGATTTGCAGGCCAAATGTTGGATTTTATTTATATGAAATCTCCCCTCTGCCTACACCATTCTCTACTCTGAGCTCTCATGTTTTTGGAGTGTTGTGGAGGGGGTTTGAGTCTTCCTTGTCTCTACTCATAGACACTTCTAAGAGAGGGCATACTGTAGATCTGCTGTAGACTTTTCAGTATTTATTTTTTCAGCATAACTTATTTTTTCTTGGTGGTTGTTTTATTTTGGGGTTTTTTTTTTTAATTATGCAACTTTTAAAGATCTTTTTTCTTAGACTTTTCCAGATCAAAGTGCAGGTTCTTGCTGGGTTGGGAATTCAGTAGGGGTTTTTGTCATGGATGTTATCTCTCAATATTAAACTGAATCTGTTCCTGTATTCAGAGCATTGCTGGGAAATTCAGGTTCAAAGGGGCCTTCCAAGGTCTTTAGTTTGCCCTCCTGCTCAAAGCAGGGTCATCTGTGAGGTTCGACCATGTGGTGAGGGATTTTACCTAGTCAGTCCACAAAAAACTTGAAGCAAGCAGACTGCAAAACTACTCTAGGCTATCTGTTCCACTCCTTGAATGTCCTTATGGTGAAAATAAGTTACCTTGTATCCATTCTGGACTTCTCTAGTTTGATCATGGTCTCGCTGCTTCTTGTCCTGTCACAGGTACCCCTGAGCCCTGTGACTCCTGTCACAGGTGAGCCTGACTGCCAGCTGACCTCCTTGTAGGTACAGTCACTTGCTGTTAAGGTCTGCCCAAAGCCATCTCTTCTCCAGGCCAAATCAGCCCAGCTCCCTCTGCCTTTACTCACAGGACAAGTGCTCTGGCTCCTTGAGCGTCTTAGTGGCTACTGTGTCCACGTTCTGGGTGTACTTCTTGTATTGTGGGGGCCCAAAAGGAAGTGCATTAGACCATGTCTGCAATAATAAGCACTGAGAAGAGGTGGCAATCAGTTCCCTCATCTACTGGGAAGGCTCTTCTTAATAAAGCCTGGGATGCTGGTGACCTTTCCTGACAAGGCACACTGCTGGCACACGATCAGCTTGCTGTATGCCAAGACCTTTTCCATGAACTGCTCCCCAGCCACTCATCAGTCTGTATTGTTGCCAGGGCCTCTCAGGTGCAAGTGTTTTGTGTTTGTCCTGTCTGAATTCATACAAATCCTGTAGAGACCATTCCTCCAGGCTGTCTAGGTCCATCTGAATGGCAGCCCTATCTTTAGACTTGTTGATTGATCCTCTTCACCCCAGTTAAACTTTATCTTAAAATTCTGACTAGAATATACCTTACTGGCTCTGCAAGTCATTGGTAGAGATATTTAATGGACTTGTCCTATACTCCTGTAGCACTCCACTTGATACCATCCTCCAGGCAGCATACAGCACTTTGTCCTCTGAGCCTGACTAGCCCAATGTTTCCTACAAGTCTAGTTGTTTATCCATTCTCAAAAGAGATATTTTCTTGTTAACTGATAGTCAATTCCTTGACTTTTCCATGTCTTTTTTTTTAGTGTGTTGATGCATTTTATTATTGGCTTTATTTATCAGTGAAACTCTACCAATTTTTATTTTGTATGTTATATAGTTTCTGTGTTCCTGAGTACTTCCTCACTCAGTGATTAATTTTTTTGTGAACTTCTTGTGAATGTCTGTGCTGTTGTACCGTATCTTCTACAGTTTTATTATTGTGCATATTTTAGTCATTTCAGGTACTTCTGTCTACTGTCTGAAGTACAGCAAACTGATTTAACATTTCTTAAAGCAGATGGGATTCTCTAGTCATTTTAAAAGAGATTGTGCCTAGACCTACAATCTTGTTCTTAGCTCAGGTCCCTTATTATTTGTCATTATTTGCCCACTTCTCTTTGAAATGAAACTTTGATAGATAAGCATGCTGGAACTGGGATGTCACTAGTGTTCTTCATATAAAATTCATAATAAAGCAACAGTTCTATCAGCAATACTTCAGTGATTGATTTGTTCTGGTGGTGGCCTGCAAGATGTTCCAGTTCTCAGATTTCCTGATTATCATCTAATAAAGTAATTTCCCATTCCTATGTTTTTGGTGGGTTTGAAATCATTGCCTTTTACACTTCCTTTTTTTTTTTTTTCCTTTTAATGATACCTCCTTTTCTACAGCTTCATTATATTGAATTTCTGTTTTATATGGGAATCTTGTTAGTTTAGCACTAAATATGCTGTATGTAGTGCCTCTTTACTCCCAAAGGCTGCATTTTGTCTTCCTAGTACTGGCCACAAACTGTTCCCTTGCTTGCCATTCCTGAGAATTGTACTTGTCTCATACCAGCAACAGGCTAAAATACCTCCTGTGTAAGAGTAATTCTTAAACATTTACTCTCACTTGCAGAACGATGCTGTTTTGCAATGTGGCCACAAATCTGTAACTATTTTACCTGTTGACACACTTTGGTGTTTCAGCATTCTCAACAACAGAATTAAGTAGGATGGATGTCTTTCTCTTTAGCTAGACAGGTGTGAGTCCAGCTGTTAAAGCTTTTGTGAATCAGGTATGGTCTGAAGTACAAATAGATTTGTGTATCTGATATGGTGGGGTTACATGGATAAAAGTCCAACTTATTTAATAACTGCAAATAGAAATTTTCTTGTTTTCAAACATTGCTTTTACATGAAAATACTATTTGGACTGGGAGACATGGAGGTGCATGTTTACAAATGTGAATTTACACATATTTGATTGACTGTCTGTCTTATGGATGTCATTAGCACCTTACAGTTCCCCACTTTGTCGGTTTGTTCATGGTTTTGCTTGGGGCTGTGCCTGGGCAATCAGATAACATAATTTCTTGTATCCTTGTTAGATGTCAGTATGCAGATTTCGGATTTTGAAAGTATTTTTGATCTGACAAAAGTATTAATGTACAAATGAGTAAACTTGACTCTTTTGGGGGGAGGGCAGGGGCACAACGGAAAGTGGTTGAACAATTTTGGTTTGGTTTGGGGAGTTTATGCCCCTTCAAAGACTGACTCAGCTGTGTTATCTTAACTGACTGAACAGTGCTTCTCTCCTCGTTCCAGTTCAATGTAGTGGCATGGATTTGTGTGTGATTATGATTCAGTTCTTTTTTGTGTGCCTTATTGACTATTGCAGTGGGACCTGTTTGCTGGCTTCACATGAAGTAGAGCATTGCTAACTGTATCTGGATGTTTATATAAAATACTAATTGCATGTGTTGAATTTTTATATGAAGACAAGAATGTTTTTGCTACCTGTGCAAGAACTTCTGGCTGAATTAAGTGATTAAATGAAGAGCGCATAATTAATGAATGAGCAAATATAATGTAATTCTTCTTTCTCTCCAAAGAAATTACTGAAATCTATGCTAGAATTGATATTTTAAAAGCAAACAATTAAACATAAGACTTCCTTACTGCTCTTGGAATCTTCTAACAAGAGAGCCAAAGGAAATGCCTACCTTATGTTGTCATTGGAACAGCATCTATTTGAGGTTTCCTTAGGCCTCTTTTTTTACCCTGCTAACTAAGCTGCAGTTAGTCTTTTTTCAAAGAAAAGTTATTTTTCACAAGAAGTACTCTGCTTTTGCAGCAATTTCTTTCTGTGCTTAATAAGATTCTTCTAAAGTTTTAATTTTTTTTCTAGAGATGTTTATAAACCTTTTTTTTATTCCTGCTTTATACGTAGGGAAGAAGTGGTAGAAATAATACTTAGAATGACAAGGGAAGCCTTTAACAGAACAGAACTTAAAAGCTGTGTACCTTGACTGATAGTATTCTGCTATAGCCATTAAACCATTCTTTTTCCCTTGCAAGAGTTTTCTGAAATTTTTGCTACGAAATGATACCATAGCAATGGGGTTGGAGATGTACATATGTTGCTAAGAAACTACATGATCTGTTCTGGACCAGCCACAGTGATAAAGTGGCTGTTTTGAGTTGTTGCATATGAAAAGGGCCACTTTAGGTGATGTGCGTTTTGCTCCACCGATTTCTGACCTGCAATGCTTGCCTTTGCAGATGGAACATGAGGATTTTGTAATGGAGGGGCATGGCAAGACTCCACCTCCTGGTGAAGAAAACAAACAGTGAGTCACGCGTTTATTTCAAAAGGGCCTTACCGTAGTAAATGAAGCACTCTCGTTTAAACGTGCTGGGAGCAATTGCTGGTTGCTTGGTGCTCACCCTTTTGATTCCTTAAATATCCATATATATAAAATAGTGGATGGTAGCTGAAAAAAAAAAAAAAAGAGGCAGGTTGTTGATTTGCCTTAAATGTAAAAGTATAGAAAGATGCATCGCAATTTCAACACATGAATCAGAAATTGTTGTAAAAGGGAAAATCATTCTGGAAGCTTGGCACCGATGTAGTGAGTTTGTACATTAAGTTTCTATACAGCTGCTCTTCACTGAAGTAATGTGAAATATGAAAGAACTGGGGCCTTCCTTTTGGTGTGCATATGGCAGATTGGTCCTCTTTGAGCCTTATTTCTTGGGAATGCATTTTAATAAAGGATCAAAAATTACAAACAAAACGCTCTTTTGAGGATGAACAATATAAGATGCTAGTACACAGAGCTTTAGGGAAAGCAGCTTGATCAGAGAACAAAATGACTGATTTCTCTTAGGAAAAGGCTTTTTCATATGATTTCAAATTGAAATCCAGTACTGGCTGGACTTCTTCCCTGGGTTTTTGTTCGGATAGGAAGAAGAGGGCCTTGTCCTAGAAGTACTTCAGTGATGGCTGTATTCTGTATTCTCTTCATTAGTTAATGCAATGGTAATTCAGTTTTGATACCGTAATTAATTTTTTTATTTTCCTGTCATTTGGAGGAAGCAAGAAGGTGGTCTTTGGAAAATCTTGAGAATTTCTTGTTGATCTGCGCTACACCTGTTGCAGAAAGGCTGGGATGTGACTTGGGGTGAAGGTCTACTTTGCCTCCTAGATAAGCTGGCAACTGTAAGTGCACTGCACTGTGACAGTGAGAAGCCATTTCTGAGGTAGGCAAGTTGAGGTCAGCAGAGTTCTAGTGCTGAACATGCACATTCTTTCCATCGTGGACATGAGCCAAACTTCTCAAAGTAATTGTTGTTATTTCTATCTATTCAGACTGAGCAACTTACTGTGGTACCAAGAGATACAAAAGTTGTTGAAGTAGAAACTTTCAGAAAGTTCCAGAAGAAAAATTCGAGCAGAAATAAAAAGTAGGAGTTAGATTTCTGCTCTCTGGAATTGTTTCTTTATATAGCTAGTAGTTTAATGAAATATATTATTATAGTGTGTAATACGAGGGATGTTGTATTTGATTTGCCATAGCCTTGTGTTTGTTAGGTGTCTTATTTTAAGTGCAAGTGGAAACTAGAATTACTTTAGAGTTGATCTGATTTTTAACTGGAGCTTTTCAAGTGGCTTAAAACATTATCTCTCTTCTTGAAAACTCTGGTTATTAAAGAATATGAGATTAATGATAGGCAGTATTTTTAATTCTTAAATAATAAATTTGTGTTCGGGTGGCATCTAGAGCCTTGTCATACAGATTCTGCTGTAGGAGTATAATTCTTAATAATATTTTGGTTGAAGTCTAAAGGTGCAATTTTAGTAATGCAACAATTACAAAAAGTAGCATAATGCCAGCAAAATTCAATTGTGGGTATTGCACTTAAATTTAAATCAATCACTTGAATCTTTTTCTACCCATAGTATCAAATTTTCAGCTAACTAACAAAATTGTCTGCCTTGGCAGAGTTTACCTCTTACTGTAAGAGAAGAAAGAAAAAAATCTGAAATGATTTCTTTGTATTATTACTTACTTGCAATGGGGATTAGCTGGACATCAACATACTGGACTGGGTTTTTGAAAGAGGACAGAGAGGAGCTCTGGAGCATCTGACAGAGGAGAAGCAGAGAAAGCTGTGGCTGTTTAGCTTTGAGATAAGAAAACTTGGGGAGGATATTATTATCTATGTGTATATCTGATGAGGAGACTAAGGAAGACTGAGCCAGATTCTTCACAGTGGTGCCTGGTGGAGAGGCAAGAAGCCATTGGCATAAACTGAAATACAGGAAGCTCCACTTAAACACAAGGGAAAAAAATTTCTTTTTTTTTACTGTCAAACATGGTCAGACCCTTAGAAGAGGTTACCCAGAAAAGTTGTGCCTTCATAGCCCTTTAAGTAACTCAAAACTCAGCTGAGCACAACCCCAATTCTGCTTCAACCTGCTCTAGTTAACCATGCTTTGAGCAAAGGCATGGGATTGATGGTCTCAGAGACCCCATCCATCTGCAGTGATTCTGTGATTTGGTGTACCCATGTCTACTGTTATCCTCCTAGTTGGTTTGAAATAAAATTGGAGCTTGTTAGTGAAAGGTAGATTCTAAATTTGAATGTAGAGTCAGATGTTCTCTACAGAAATAGCTGATCCACTGAAGATGCTTCATTCCCTTTCCAGCTGTTGTTAAACTTAGTAGGATTTACTGCCTCTACAGTTATGCAGATGGAATGGTTTTTCTTTGACTGCTTCTAATTTACTTTTCAGGAAAGTTGACCGTTGTAATTTAATTGCCTTTCATTAGGCAGCCTGATCAGGGTAGCTCTGCACTGAGATTACTGAAGAAGTGTTCAGAAGATATGGTTTCAGCAAGAGAGCAAACTTGCACCAGAGCTCCAGAGCAATCTGCCAGTATTGACCTCCTAGGAAAGCCCTGCAAATTTCTTACTATTTATCTGCATTTCAGTGGACTCAAAGCTTTACTGGACAATGAAAGAACAGAAATAAAAAGATGTTTCTGAGGGACTTCTGATGGATGCAATAGTTCTTACCTAGACCCTGTTTTGTGTGAAATTTCCTTTACTAAAGTATAGCTTCAAAACTGAATACAAGGAGCCAGCATCCATGGATGATTTCTGACACTTTATGAAGCAGATTATTTCCCCAGTTTGACTCAGAGATAAAAATTTGGCATTTTTGCCTTCTAGTATTAAACAAACACACAAAAAAATGCAAACAAATCCAGCAACAGCAAACAACCTTGCTGCAATGTTTTGAGCCTTTTTTTTCTGCTGTACAGGACAGTTCTTTTGGACAGATTTACCATACTAAAGTTACAGCATTTTAAGATTTTTAATTGAACTGTAGGTAAGAAGGACTGTCTTCTGATACCCGTCACCTTTATGGGAAGGAATTACCTGGTTAAACTGTATACAAAGTTTATCAGAAATATTCAACTGATCTTTTACAACATGGATATAATTTATTTCAATTTAAGCTGATTATGAGGAAGTTACCTATTCAAAATGCTTGGTACAAGTGAGAAATGGAATACGCACAGTCATCTCAGTCCTGTGAAAGATTTGCAGTTTATGTGCAGTGCATATGTCACAAAAGGTGTCATGGTTGTGCAGCAGTCAAGTGATTTATGCTAAAAACTGAGCTTTAGAAGAAGTGAGCCTGCTGGGACTGCTGGAGTGGATCATGGCCATCTCACACCGTGCTCCTGCTCTGGCTGAGGGCCAGTGACTCCTTGATAAATTGTTACTTCTCAGTTTTTATGTACTCTGTAACCTTCTCCCTTCTTAGCTGTCTGGCATGGGATATCACTGTGTGTTATACTTGGTCACATTATTTTGTTATATGGCTAATAAGTTTAGTAAGAAACCAGTTTCCTTCCTTCCCAATGGACAAAGATGTCATTATGCTTAATTACAGGTGAACATTTTGTTAGAGGTGTTCTCTCGTATTTTCATCCATTATGAAGAGGTTGACCTGAACTGGCATACTTAGGGAGTAAATATTATCTCCCCCCACAAAATACTTACATTTTACATGGCAGCAGCCTATTGTGCCCTTATCATTTGTAATAAGGCTTTTACTTTGTTACTGCTGGAGCAAAGATTAAGAGGCAAATGTGATCCAGAAACATCTTTCCAAAACAGGCAAATTTCTGTTCATGAGCATGGGGCAGGCACAGGGGCAGGAAGAAGAATTCTGCTGAAGTCTTTAAAATGAGGTTCTGGTCCTAGCTCTGGCAGCATTAATTAGCAACTCTGCTTGTGCTAATAAATTACCACCAGCTGTCACAACCAGAAATGTGTGCACCCTAATGAGTGAAAGGGACTGGGTAATGAAAAACTACTCTTTTTATAAGATAAATGTAAATGTTTTACTCTTCCTAACTGACACATGGAGAGGTCTGTTTGACACTAGCAATTCAGACAAAAGTGAGCCAAGTTCATACTCACATTTAGTAGGAAGGTAAGCCAAGCTGCTCCTGCTGTTTGAAGTACCTCAGCTGGCTATTCCCTACCTGCTGTTTTGTAGTAATGGGAGAGAAAAGTCTTCAACTATCTTGACAATTTGTACATCTGGAAGTGATTCACATTGTAAGAAAGGTATCAAAACGAGATCATTTCTGTAATTTAGAAAGTGTCATTGGTTAGAGCTACTGAATAGGCTTTTCCCTGGCTTGATAGTTTAATGTACAGATTCTGAGGCAAGTGTTTTTAATGAAACCCTCTAAAATTGCAGTAATGCCAGGATGAGATTGGAACCACTGAGCATCACAAAATTGTTTTACATTTGGTAATAGTATCTTACTTTTCTTTGACATTTCAGCAGGAAGGTTCAAGGTCTTCTTGGATTTGTGTGACACTACAGTTAAAAGAAAGTAGTATCTAAATAGGCCTAACCTGGAAACAGGAATTACAGACTCCAAAAATCATCTTGTCCAAAACCATGTCCAAAGAGGGGGCAGATTTGAAGGTTAGTTTTAACTTCTAAGTGGTATCAGGCTTCTCAGGTTTATTTGAGAGCTTTTCTGGACAGTCTGTTGCAATATTAATCACCCTCACAGTGAAGAAAATTTCCTACTGTTCAGTAAGAATTTATGATCATTGCCTTTCATCTTTGAATGTGTATGTCTGAACATGGCCCAGTCTTCATTAAAACTTACCACTGTGTTCACTTACACAGCAGAATAGCTCCCCCCTCTCCCGGCTTAGTTTTGCTGTGTGGAAACTAAGTGAAATCAAGAAGCCAGTTTACAGGCCAGTCTTTGTTTTCAGCAACCTGCTATGTCAGGGGCACGTGTAAACATTGCTGCTTTAATGGCACAAAAGAGCCAATCTTACTCTTTCATGGTGTTTCTGAAAACTATAAAAAGGCTGCAGTGGTATGTCCTGAAGTTGTCTGGTTTGGTTGGTGAGAATGATAGAAATTGTTATGAACCACTGCAGTGTCCTTTTGAACAGCTGGAATTCCACAAAGGTCCCTAGCATAGCTTCTGTTCCTTTAGGATAAAACATTGTTCTTACCAAATTTAAAGTAAACAGTTAGCTGAAAGCTTTTGTAACGGGGGTTTGTTTGATGTTTTAAGGACATTCAATATTACAGAAGATACTGAGACTTGTCTTGAGTGCCATTACACTTCTTAAATTTACTGGCAGTACTGACCTCAGCAGAGGTTGGTTTTTGCCAGAAGATCCACGCTTTGATTTTCAAAGTAGTATCCAAATCCTAATTCAGATTATGAACTCAGATTTGAGGTACCTAAATTTGCATATCAACCCAAATTCTGTGAAATTAATGGCAAGTTATTTCTTTAATTACATTCAAGAATTATGCAAAGGCATAGTTGTTTTTATACTGCTGATTGTTCTCTGTGTGTAGAATAACTAGCCCATGAAAGAAATGTCCCCACGCATTTAAGTCCTCTGCCCGAGGTCCTAACAGGTCACCACAGGGAGATGTGGGATGTCTGTGTTGGCCATAGCAGACCTCTCTGTCACAGGGTGTTGCAGTTCTGTTAGCGTGTCAGCCTGTGCTTCAGACCCAGTGGTAACTCAGGCTTGCTCTCATACCAGCACGTGAGTAGCAGAGTTCTAACTTTTTTTTCTTTTATACCGTTAGAGATTTGATAGGGTTTTTAAGGGTGTGAGACCGTTAGACTAAAACCAAATGAACACTGGTCCAGCTAAGGATTAAGGAATATTTTCATCACCTTCATACTGTACAGATGTCTTTAGTTCATACAGTGGAGTGAGTGACAGGACAAGTTTGCATTTGAAGGCAAGTTTACCTGTGTGTTTAATAGGGCCCTGAGGCATAGAGTAAAGAATTGCCCTTTGTTTTGCAATTGAGTGAGGAGAAATGAATGAGACAGGAGCAAAATCTGTATCTGTAGAGGCAGCTGTGTTTTAGTTGTGAATTGTAAGTCAGCAAAGTTACAAAAGCTGACTTGCATCCTCAGTATGTAGTATTTCTGAAAAATATGCAGAATTTATGCACAAGCACTTTAAAATGGCAAAAGCTTCATTGTCTTCCATATTTTACCAGTTCAGTGTTATACTTAAATGTTTTGAAGTTTTTGTACTTAAAATTTTAAGTATTACCCGCAGAAAGACTCTTGTCTGAGTATTCCAAGCAAAAATATTTTAAAATTAAGCATTTGCTTCTGAAAGTTAGACTTGAAAAGGTTTTCAATTGTCATTTCATGATTTTTAAGACTCTGCATTTCATGTCCTCCGTGATTTTATCTTTTTTTTTTTTTTTTCCTTACAAACCATGAACAAATATGGGCTTTTCATACACCTCAGCTAACCTACAGCTTAGTGTACTGCTGTTTTGCAAGTATTTTCTTCATATGTGGAAAGAAACGGAAGCCAGATGACCGACCGTTAAGGGAAAAAAAAAAAGGAAGTCACACAGAAAAAAGTCAACTTTGGAAGTGAAGTTCCCACTTATTATCACAATGTGTTTAGTCTACACCACTGCTGAATATTGAGAGAGGAAAATATTTTGGACAGTGTACATGCTGAGTGCGAATGCTTTGGCACTTCTTTGAGGATTTTATGCTGCTCTCTTCCAGATGTCTTGTGGTGAGATCAGGCTAGTTTGTTTGGGCTCTCCCCACCCCTAAGATCTGCATTTGTCCTGTGTAGGAAGTGCACAGAGCCTGCTTCTGAATTTGCAGACTCATCTGATCAAGAGACTACTTCACACTTGTCTTAGTGAAAATATATTTTCCATTCCAGATTGCTTGATTTATAAATATGATACTGCAAAATACCCAGAGTGTCACATATCCTTGATACTTTGATTGTTATCTCTAGTTATTCCAGTTAGTAGTAGTTGTGATTGCTAGTGGAATGGAGGATATCCTGATTTGCTGCTGTCTTAGAGAGCTTACTGTATTTTGAAGGGGAGAGTATTTGCATACTGATCAAATTCCTAAAATCTCGAAGCCTCTGTATTCCAGACACCACCACCCACTTCTCCACCTACTACTGTCCTCTAGTCCCTTTCCAGGAATTCCAGGAAAAACTGTCTGCTGGACACTCTGTTGACATCTGGAGTTCCTTGTCCAAGAAGTTGGGGGCTTTTAGGTCTGTTTGATTAGTGGCTGTTCCTTTTTTCTCTCTCCCAAAGTTGCCAACTTCCTCAGGAGCAGCCAAGGTAACTGCGCTCCAGTGTATCATTTATATGGATGGCTGAACATTGCTCTCTTTTCAGCATTTTGTTGCTATTTAGATGCCAGCCCTTGGATGACACCTACCATGGGAGTCAGCTAACAGACTTAAAGAATAGCAAGCAAAATCATCTAAGGTGTAGTGGTAGACTTGGCAGTGCTGGGTTGATGGTTGGACTTGATGGTCTTGAAGGTCTTTTCCAACCTAAAAGGATTCTATATGGGCTTTTAATAATTTTGAGTCCTGTCTAAATTCACATTTTGTCTATATTCTTAATGTAAAAATACACTTTAGATTAATTTCTGTGGTACCTACTCCAAGTTAGTGCCACTAATTTTGATTTGCAAAGGATTTAGATTTTGGACTGCTAGCACAAGTCAGTGGCATCATAAATGTGTGTGAAGTACAGTCCTAAATTTTTTCCCTCCATTTTGCATCAAATTTAAGATGCTCGCTGCTTTTTTTCTCTGCTTCATTCTCTCAAAAAACAAATTCATCAATTTTTTTGTATTTTTTGTGTGTACACCCACAATGGTTGAATGGTTAAATCTTCCTTTCAAGGAGATGAAGGAAGGAAAGGGAAAAAAGCACTACTGTTTTTATGTTATGTAAATGAGTTTGTGATGTCTTTTTGTTTGTGTGGAAAAAATAGAAATTTTTATGACTATGTGCTGTGGCTTAGATAGACCAGAGGTTAAAGTAGAGAAAGGTCAAGGTCATGGTTCTAAGATGCAGATACTAGCCTTGATGAAGTGACCATTATTGGTTAAAGAAAGGGAGGTAAGGAAAAAAACCAAGCTCTTTATTTCCATGCAGAAGATATGACTTATTTTGTATGACTAAAAATATTGTACTGTGTGGTAAACATGGTATGAATTAAAAACTTGTTTACAGAGATATTTTAGATGTCTTAAGATGCGTTGCTCCTCTGGCATGCTGTGATCTGGAGAGCTGCTATGATTTCTTTTTCTCCTACACAGATTGAATTTGCTGGACTCTTTGCCCTAAGTCAAAGTTGTTAGTATTTGGGAGTCATACTGGTTTTGGGGTTTCTGCATGCATTTGAATATTTGTGACAGTTACAGCTTGTAGAATTTTCTGCCTGGATAGCCAGCTGTTCCTTTCCTGACATTTCAAACTGAAGGACTGTACATTAAGGCAAATTACTCAGGGAAGATGTTCAAGTCACTTACATCAGTTTACAGATTTTTGCAGCAATAAATACTGCTTTTATTTTTAAAAAGTCAGTTTAGGGAAATCCTCTCTTACAGTAATCCACTCAAAATACATTCTTTTCATATTCTGCTTTTACATTGGTTGTTTTGTTTTGGGCTGGCTTGCTTTTATTATTATTATTTAACTTAGCATATTATGGTTACTTTAATGAGAACAAAGGAAAATGGGTTGGTGCCAGCTTCAACCAAGATGCCAGAAATTCCTTTGCTCAAGAGGTTTCCGGCCCAGTGATTGAACTCTCTGCCCAGTGATTGAACTCTCCATGCTAAAACTAAAGACAAGTTAGAAAAATTTGTAGCAAGATAGTGGGCTGTCTCACCAAAAACCAATAAGCTTCTTTTTTAGTTAGGGAAAAAAAAGATTGAACTACAATAAGACTTTCAGTCCAAAAATCTTCCTTGTCTTTTCTGAGCTATCCTAAAAGTATTTGTAAGAAATCTGCTTTTAGTAGAGTTCAGGAGCGTGTCTAAAGGCATCGTGTAAAGAATGGGTCCTGTTGTGGTAAAGTGTTTGTAGACATGAAAGAAGTTTTTTCTTAAATATTCTAACCTGGTCAGATGAAAAAGCATGCTGCTGTTTTCAAATGTGTAAAGCTCCAAGTCTTAAACAGGGTGAAGGAAGGCTTTAATGAATGAAATTACTATTCCTTTTGAAATTTGTAGTAAGAGCTATGGTTGATGGAAAGTCAGTTGGATCAGTCATGTAACTGGCATGGTAATTAGCATGCTGTAAATAACAATTAGAGAGCAACACTTGCTGTATCTATGGGTGGGATGAAATGCTCTACCATTTCCCTGAACGTCTGTTTATTTGAAAGGTGCATGGAAGTGTTTGAGGCCAGGCTGGATGGGGCTTCAAGCAATCTGGTCTGGTGGAGGGTGTCCCTGCCCACAGCAGAGGGGTTGGAACCAGATGATCTTTAAAGGGCTTTCTGAACAAAACCATTCTATGATTCTCTTTTAACTCTCATTCATATAATTGCATTAAACAGATAACTGTCTCCCATTTAATTGATACTTTGGCAGTTTATAGGATTTTAGGAACCTGTTAGGATAGAACTATAGCCTTCAAAATCAAGATGCTTCTGGGTTGATAATGAGCAGGTTAAAGAAATTCTAAGAATATTAATTTACACAAATTTAGTTGCATGTTATGTTACTGGAAAGTACTTATTTAATGTCCAAGGATATGGATAGAAAGACTCAATCAGCACTTAGATATAGACATCATTGGTGGGAGATGATTTGGTGGTCAGTTCTTTCAGTTCCTAGAGTAGTTAAGTCTCATGCAATGCTTTTCTTCTCTTAATCTTTCCCAAATAAGTTTGGAGTCTGTTGTCCAGTTCTGGTCGAATGAGGCAGAGAAGAAACTATAATATAATTAGCCATATATTAAACTTCTGTAGCTTCCTAGAGAAGAGACCAAAATTGATTTCTCCACTAACAGAAAAGTTTCATGACAAGACAAATAATTATCTATTCCGGTTATGTCTTCTAATAGCTTATCATGTGTGTGCTTTGGAATTAGCTGCAGTATCTGCTAGTTTTTGCCCAGACACTGAAAGAGGTGAAAACAATTTATGGGAAGAGCTCTGCATAGAGCTCAATATACTGTTAGAACCTTGGCATCAAAGGAGAACTGCCTGTACAGGAAGCTGGGATTAGTGTGGAAAGTAGAGAATCAGTGATGTGTGACAGAGATTCATAGGAAATGAGCTTTCAGTTCTGTTGTTCACCCAACAACTTTGTTAAAGGGCACATTGAAAGCTTTCTCTTTCTCCAGTCTGGAAAGGGCATTTGGGGAATTGAAGAAGTGGGGGCTTAGTGGTAGATTATTCATAGGCTGAACAGTGAGGGAAAGTATTGCAGCAGATTGAGGAAAAATTAGGTGGAAAAACGAGAGTTTGCAAAATTTTATGAATAAAGTTTTCCTTCTAACTCATTATCTTTTCCTGAGCACTTCATTAATGTATAGGGTCAGAACTTGGCTTGGGCTTGAGTCATGTGTCATTCTTAAACTGAAGTTTTCAGACCTTGTATTCTTTCTTTTGTTCCTGGCAAAATAGGAATGAGGTCTGAGCTTAGTATGACTCCAAAGCAGTGTTGTAATATGAGTTTGAATAATAATAATAATTTCTAAAATGTGTTGATAAGGGATGCAAAAGCTGCTGTAATATTTTCAGAAACCAAGCAAGCTTTTCCTATGTTGGATGCTTTTAGTCATGATATTTTTCTCTGAAGAAACTATTTACATTATATTTTTGATTACTATCATTAAAAACCATTACCAGCTTGGTGTTCACAATTCTGAAGCATAAACTATCTCGCTATTTACTAAGTGTGGAAGGGGAGGACCCCAAAAAAACCCCTAGTTTTCCTTAGAGTGAGTGTTTTGTCCTTGAAAAATCTTTGAACACTTGAAAGTTTTGCACTCCTGTAGAAGAAGAGGTCTTGCACAATAGCTTAGGTGAAATTAGGCTGAGGTGCTGTGAAGACTAAAAAAAATATGTTGGTACAGCCAGAATTAGCTATCATCTTCAATTTGCAGAAGTGTTGGGCCTCAGCATCTCTGTCTATTCAGAGAAAATAATTTAAAAGTGATCTGAACCATCCATTATCCAGGACTGAGACTGTTTTTATCAGAATAAATAGTTTCCCTTGCAATAAACCATATGGTGGTTTTAAGAGCACCCCACTAAAAGTTAAGACTTTTAATTCTATTCCTTAATTTATGGGGTTCTCTGTTTGCTTTTTATTATTAGAAATTGTGAAACTACGAAACACAGTCCTTGCATACATGTCCCAACCCTGAGTTATGTTTTTAGCCTGATCTTAGGAAAGACAGGCATTTTTCTGATCCCTTTTAACTTGAAGAGTCATGCTTGGTGGGATTGTAATCCTGGGCAGTTGCACTGCTGGAGACTGGTTGGGGAACTGGTGAGTAATCTGCCTCCAGTTATCTTGCATCTCTTACTGCACCACACTTCTGGGGTTGGGAGAGGGAGATCTGGAGAAATCTAACTGATGAGCTGCAGTAGGGTAGAGGACATGTAGGCTTCAGTTCCCTTTGGCAATAAAATCTGCCTTCTTTCCTCTAATATTTCAGAAGGCAAACTTCAACAGCAGTAGAAAGGACAGTTGGTGACAAGGCATTCATGCTATGAGAAGCTTGTAATATTTGAGGTTTCTGCTGAGGAGCTGTGTTACTAGATTAATTGACTTTTCCACTGTCATAGTATCGGCTATGAAGAACTTTCTGGGGGAAAAAATAAGTCTTATATTTATTGCCATGGGTGTATAGGTAGTATAGAAAGCCCAGTGGGTGGGGTCCAGTGTTGGGACAATGAGGGTGCAGCCTTCAAAATAAGATATGACATTAAACTGTAGGACTTTGAGCCCAAACAAAATGCCAGCTCATGAAAGAGGGAGTTTTGCATATGGACTGGGATGAACTCAGATCCTTTTAAATCTGAGTAAAGATCTACAGGTCAGACAGACTACGTCTCCTTTTTGAGATGACAGCTGGAGGGTGTAGATACCTCAGTTCCAGTGGACACTGGAGCATGTCTGTGTACATAATATTGAAGCCTAATTGTTTGATTCTTATTGATAGGTCATCAAAAAGAATGAGCTCTTACTAGAACCACAATGCAGCTTAATATGAATTAAAAAACCTATTCCTCTCCTGTCTCAGTTGAGATACTAGTGCAGGGAATCCACAGTTGTAAGCATCTCTCTTAATGTGCATGTATATGTCTGCTCATACTGGATACTGTCCTCATAGGAGCACTGTGAGGCTTCATTAAAGATTTTAAACTGCTTTATGATCCTCAGATGGAAGGAGTTTAGAAATGAACTGTTTGTAATCAGATAAGTTAGTAGCACATAACAAGGCTATAACCCATTAATACTGGCTATTAACAGCCTGTTGGCATCAGAATAATTAATGGTTAGGTTTTTGAAATGCAACTGCCCTCTGAAAAGGAATGTGCATGTTTTGGATATGCTGTGTATTTTTGTGCTCTACTCCATTGTTTTCTGAACTACTGTGCTGCATAACAAACAAACGAAACTCAACAAATCTCCCAAATCAAACAAAAACCCAAAAACTTTTTGTTAGCGATCTTAATCGATATGCCAACAAGAATAGGTAAAGAATTGATGCCTTTCAAATGGTAGTTTAGGGGAAAATTTTCAATTAAAGCTGCAGTTATTTAAGAATTACCCATACAGGCCTCTCTAAATATTTTTGGTTCACTGATAATTTGCTTACTTTCTGATTTAAAAAGCTTTGTCGATAGAACACTGGCAAGGTAAAATTTTATAGCAATTATTTCAACTTGGATACATACTCACTCAAGTGAGTGCTTGCTTCTGAAAGTCATCACAGTATTATCAGCTCCTTGAAGTAAAGGCTTCCAGGACTTCAGAATGGAGAGTTGGCAAACCCTAGTGAAGTTAAGAGGATTTATAGGTCTCAGTAAAACAATTTGGCTTTTGAGAGAGAATAAAGTTGTCTGTAGCTTAATGCATACTGTCATACTCATTGTGAGCATGCATGGAACATACAGCTGCAGTACTTTATGTATTTTTTCAGGAGGGGGTAGCTGTTTCATAGATATGCATTTACATTTGCTTTTATGAAAGTGTGTGAATCGGATGCCTAGCAGTTGGTTTGGATTTTGTCATTAGGAATTTAGAGCGATTGTGGTGTTCTCTTTGGGTTTTGCCACAAATAAGATGTTCCCTTACTTTTCACCACATTTCCTAAATTGCTATGTTTGGATTAGACCAGCCACAAAACACTCCAATCTGCTACATCCAGCAGGGCAATTCTCTGCTCTGGTTTAGGCAGAGCAACCTGAGCAATTATATCCAGCTGCTTCTACTTCATTAAGTACCCCAAAATGCAACTCACATTAGCTATTGCCAGAGTTTCTTGAGCCTGCAGAGACTGATGGTTGCAGTGCAGGCTGTAGTCCTGTTGAAGAAATCCTGTCAGTGGCAGAATCCCCGTTTGAGTTTCTGTACCTTATCATGAGGATGGGAGCAAAATACGTCAGAACCAGAGCCACGCTAGCCTTTCAGGGCCTCTTGCAGAGGCCAGTGGCTTATGTGCTATGATAATACATACTAATGATTTTTATTCTCATTCATAAGACATGCAGCTTCTGCCCCCTTCAAATTAATTTCTTTGGAGTGCCCTCTTCCCTTGGATCTCCAAGTTGGCTTCAATCCATGGTATTGTCATGTATGAGTGATTTAGATGCTTAAAGAATTCCTGTCAAAGTTACTGGCAAAAGCGCCATGTCTGTGACAGAGTTCAAGATGTGTTTGGATAATGCTCTCAGGCACACGGTGTGATTCTTAGGGTGGCTTGTGCAGGGCCAGGACTTGCATTTTTTTCCTCCAGCTCAGAATATTGCTTACTACCTGGATGAAGCATAGCAAGGAAAATCAGATCATAATCAATTTGAAGAAATTTGTGCAGCGACAGGGAACACACACACACACAAAAAGTATTAGTGCAGAGGGTAAGGGAGACCCATTAAATCATGAGGTTCAGAGTAGACCCACTTGCCAGATTTAGCCTCACATTTGATCAGTGGTTTTATGTCTAAAGGATTTAGCAGCACTTAATCTTTGGCTAATTTTACACAGAATGATTAAGTAGAAGTTAGTGTAAGCACAGCAGCAATGTAACTGTGGGTCTGAAATGGCAGTATTCATACTATACTTGCTGTAGCATATTTAAAGTAATTTGCACACACCCAGACACAAGGTTTGTAGGAAGGTGTGCATGTTAAAAGTTCTCCTGGTATTCAGGTGTGTTTTGGCTTTTTTACTTTCTTCATCGTTACATCGCATAACTGTACAGAATTAAAAACTTATATATTTTAAGGGTTCGATCCTGAGGGTGCTCCCCAGAGCTTCCCGAGTGAGCTGTGAGTTCCCTCCCCAGGCACGGTTCCATTACATGGTGAGCTCCAGCATTTCCTACCTGTGTTGGGCTGACTCAGGAGCAGGTCTCCTCGCAGCAGGATCGCCTCACCATATCCTTTTGCTGAACTGTATTCTTTACTGTTTCTGCACATTCAGGGAAACATCTGGAAACATCACGCTGATTTTTTTTTTTTTTTTTTTAATGTTACAAGATGCTGGGATTCTGTGTTTCAGCCGCTGTTAGAGTGGTTTTCTATGGAAATTGTTGGGAAGAGACTGTGGAGCGTCTGCCTAATGGCCGAGTTGCAGCCTGACACTTAAAGCAGGCAAGGCAGCCGGAGAGACCGAGTTTGCTCTGCTGTCCTGCGGGTGTTCCCCCGTCTGGACCTTGGTCTCGGGTTTATGCGTGCGTGTGGTGTGGGCAGTGTGGTTACAGCCTGCACTAACTTTGGTCTGAGCGTGAACCTCTTGTCCTTGAGTCAGGAGGGCGTTGTGCCTAAAATGGGGGTTCCTCCAAGCGAGCGCTGGGGTCGGTGTTCCAGGTGCACCGCAGAACAGCGCGTGTGGCTGGAGGGACTTAACATTCACCATTCGCCGCTTGTCGGCTCTGCAGCCCTAGTGTGGAATTAGCATAATTGGCTGCTGTCTTTTTAGCCGGTTTTAAGGAGAGACGCTCCATCTGCGCCGCCCTCCGTCCTCTCGGGGCTCCCCACTGTACCCTCCCTGTGCCTCGCCTCTGCCCGGCGGGGCTCGGCGGGGGAGGCCGGCCCGGTGCGGGCAGGGCGCTGTCCCTTTAAGGCGGGGGGGGGGGGGGGGGCGGGCCGGGCCCCGCCCCGGCGGTGAGTGACAGCGCGCGCGGGGTCACGTGAGCCGCCCGTATTTGAAGGTCACAAAAAAGCTGCTTCCTTTAGAGAGAGCAGGAGGGAGCGAGCGGGAGGGAGCGCGAGAGAGGAGCGAGCGAGGGAGCGCAGCCAAAATGGCCGACGGAGCGTCTGCTGGGTTCTGAACGTTTGAAATTAAAAAAGAGAGAGAGCAAAAAGCAAACAAACAACAACAACAAAACTAACAAAAAAGAAAAAAAAACCTAAACAAAAAAAAAGCAAAAACACAAAACCATTTTTGGATCTTCTTTTTTTTTTTTTTTTTTTTTTTTTCCTCTTTTTTCATTTCCATTTCTACCTTGTATGCCTCAACTCGCTGGATTTAAGCACTGCTGCACTTTATGAGGTTAGTGGTACGTTTATGTTCTATTGTTTTTACCTATCACTTGATTTCTTTAAGAGCCTGAGGTGACCGTTTCCATCCGTGGTTTGGCAGAGGTGTCTTTTCTAGCACAAAGACTTGCTTCAGATCTTGTCTGCTTGTACGTGTACGGCACTTTTAGTGGATTTTTTGGTTTTATTTTTTTTTTAGAAGAAGCTCTCCGTACAAGCGTAGCGTGGATTTGGAAGGTATTTGTAATTTAAAACACCTAGGCGAATTACAGCAGATCGTTTGTATTTTTCGAACTGGTGAAGTACAAGATAGTGCTGAAAATCTTGTTTTATTTAAATAGAGGCTTTTTAAAGAGAGATTTCTTCCTCGCAGCACCCGCAGCTCTTCAATCTGCTGCAAAAATTTGCATGTATAAAACCGGGCTCGCACTCTTTCTGCCGCTGGGTCGGAGCGGGGCCGGCCGGGGCCGTGCCTTCCGCGGGAGCCGGGCCGGAGCCGCGCCGGGGAGCGCTGCGGGGGCCGGGGCTCCGGCCGGGCCCGGCGCTGCCGCGGGGCTCCCGCGCGGGCTCGGCCGGGGCCGCAGGCCCATCCGGCGTGCGCCAGGTAGTCAGGAATGTGCGGGATGCTGGCCACTGCCGCGGTTCTGTGTTCTACGGGAAGCCAGCGTTCATCTCCACCTTAGTAAATGTGGCCAAAGGACTGCGCTTTCTCGCCGTTTTTGGTTTTTTTTTTTCCCAGCCTTCTGTGTTGCTAAAAATTTAAATCCGAGTTATTTTTACAACTCCCTCCAGAACCAAGCAGAAAATTAAAGGGAAATAGCTGGAGCTTGCTTTCTGAGAACAGGCCCCTCCTCCTGCATTGTAAGAGTGTGATGTAATGCTCCTTTCTGTGGGGTTAAATGAAAAAATTTCTGTGGTGGTATACATTATGCTTCACCTCTTCCTCACAGGCATTGCATTGTGATATTTTTTGTAGCTGAACATGTAAGCAGCAGATAATTCTGCAAATAATCGTCTGAATATACTCCTCATTGGAGTGTATTAGTGTAATGATTGTGGTTAGCAGATCAACTTTGTAAACCTACAACAAGATGGCTCATATTTTATATTTCTTTCGGGCCTTACATGCATACAGTTAAACACAAATGGAGGAGACAGATTTCAATAAGCTTATTGAAAATGTATCTGGCTGTTGTCGTTAGAGTGTTGTACATATTGGGACTTTTTTATCCTGCACTGGCTAGCAAATATTCAGAAAAATTCTGCAATGTGTTGTTTCTCATGGAAATTAAGAGATGGTGTCTTTGGAGTTTTCTTTTTTTATTTTAAATTAGAGGAAGCCAGTAAAGGAGAGCTCTGCTCAAATTTTGTCTAGTGTATTTTGCTGGTAACTTTGGTCATTAAACATTTAATAGTAATGGATAACCCAGTTAATACATGAAGTAATACACGTCCTTTGCTTAGGGTTAATGAACTTACTAGATTCCACCCTCATGTTACTGGCAGGTATCTGAGGAAATGCTATAAGAACGTTCTGTGTCTTTGACATGATGTACCCTGATGGCTTTTGTTATTCAAAACCTTCTTGGGCTCGGTGGAGATGTAGCCAGAATATGCTGAATCTACTTGTTGATTGACAAACAATAATTAGACATTAGAACTGTTTTCAAATGCAGTCTGAAGTAGGAGTATTCTCAGATTTGGTGCTTACTGGACAGAAACATCAGTTACTGCAGTTTATGTGATAATTGCTGTAGAATGGGATGGCTGAACTGAGCAAGTAAAGAAAACCCAAGTTGTGTCCTGAGCTGGCAGTATTGTAGGATGTGGTCTTCCCAGAATCTGCACTTCAGAACAGTACTTGCCTTTTCTGTGTATTTTTTTTTGCCCTCATGCCTTACTGCCTATGTTACACACTTGCAGCATGTGGAGATGTTTGCACATGTAGTTTGATGGTTAAGGTGATGGAATACAGGGTGGTTCCCAATAACTGCTACTGCTCCTGGCTACAGAAGCTCTTGTGGGTCATACAAAAGGCAGCTATTGAGAATAATAGAAATCATTCCAATAAGGAATCTGTCAAACATTTGAGCAGCTTTGTGAGACTGTAATTGTGAATAGGAAAGACCAATTAAAATAATTCCTCTTATAAATATGCTTTTGACCCCTCAGATCTCACTGCAGGCTGTGTTGAGTACTGTGCAGCCGTAGGATTTTAAGTGTGAATCTGGGCAATTCTCAACACTGTTTGTATTCGGTGCATTCCTGCAGTACAGTGGAAACAAAACACTTAAATTTGAGAGACCTGACACGAGTTGCAATTTCTAGATCAGTTTGAAGCTTACAGAGCCATGGGGGCGCAGGAAATTTTTTTGCTTCCTTCAGTTTGTAGTGAGGGTGATGAGTTCAGAAGCTTTATTACATTTTTCTGTTTGCATTTGCATGTCAATTGATGTTGGTATCTACAGGACTCACTCCCTTTCCAAAGCAGACTGTTTTAGAGGGTTGAAAGCTAGAGTGAAGTCTGTAGTCAGCAGAACCCCTGGAGATTTTTGCACTACATCTAAGAGATTCTTGAGAAATAATTGACAAGAAAAGCCTTATTACCATTGAGCTTCAATATACAGGAGTCTGCAATTCTAATGGAAAAAAATTCAGGGAAAACAAGTGACTGAAAGATCAGTATGCTTAGTTTCAGTTGCTTTTCTTTTAGCCTCTTTCTCTCCTGCTGAGAAGGAAGAAAAAGAAACTTTGTAAGATCATGCAGTCCTTGCCAGCTGATTTCAGCTGAACTTAACCTTTTTAAGATTTTTGTGTCTTTCTTATTAATAGGTGGCTTAGTAGAGGAGAAAGTGCCAAATCTATGAGGAAAAAAATCCATAGAAAGAGAGTATTTCTGGAAGAGAATTTTTATCCACAAGTTTTCTAGTACCCCTTTAGAAACTTGTCTTGTATCTTGAAACAAAGTTCATTAATTCTGGTTATTATGGATCTACATTCCTTTTGGACTAGGATGGAAGGTGAGAAGTTTAATTTATAGTTTATTTTGAACATTTCTTGGAAGCTGTATCCTTGGTACTCTCTTCAGCTGGTAGTAGTTCATAACTGAAAAGTTTCAGCGGTTTTTTGCTTTAATTGATTAGGAAACCATCTACGGCCTTCCAAAGAGCTGTTTCACCTTGTTAAGTATTGGTTTCCTGTTTAAAAAACACAAGATTTGAGGCAAGAAAATAAAATCCATAGGATGTTTAGCTCCAAGGACCTGTATTTCATGTCCTGTCAAGGGAATCCGGTGTATCAGGGTTCTAGTTTTGTTACCTTAGATTTCAAGTAGCTAAACTTTAACTGTTGGGCTAACATTATTGCTCCAGAATTAATGGTGTAAAATTCAGGTTAGATTAATACAAAGATGTATTTCTTCTGAAATCTTTAGTTGCTAATGTAATGCTAGCATTAGCAATCTTAGATGGTATGATTGCATGTGCTGTATTTCAAATATTGGACAAACAAGTTGCTTAAAGTTGGGTGTCAGGATAACAGTTTTTGGCCATTTCAGCATTAAAGGCAAATGTGGCGCTATCATGGAGATAAATACTATATATTGAGAATATTTCTATTTTGTTTTTGTGATGCTGCCATAATTGTTCTTTAGAACACAGGAGGAACGATGCCCTTCTCTTTTTGTGGTGCTTTTCTGTATTTGTGGTGAATTCCAACTCCAGAGCTGTACATTTAGCACTTGTCACTGCTTAAATTCTCCTTTACATGTAGGCTTCCTACTAGAGAACACAACAGGGGGTTTTGTGTTTTGTTTTTGTTTGGTTGGGGTTTTATTTTGGTGGGTTTGGGGTTTTTTTCTTGCTGAGACAGAACATATGTTCTGAGAGCAGCATGAATATATGCAAACCCTGATTTTTTTTGTTTGTTTTTGGTTGTGTTTTTTGTGTTGTTTGGTGTTTTTTTGTTTGTTTGTTTGTTTGTTTGTATTTTTGGTTTTTTGGGTTTTTTTTTTTTGTGTGCCATCAGCATGCTTCTGAAGGGAATTCCTAAAGTTAATGGATATTGTTATTTTGAAGGCTGTTTTCCTGTCTGTATACAGTATGCTGGCATTATAGTTTAGGGATGAAATGCCCTGCTGTTAGTACAATTGTCTATTTTTTAATAACTTCTGAGAAGTTGTGTCTTAAGAACTGGCTGATGTGATATTTGGGTGTTACAGCATGACTAAATTGAAGGGCCCCTCAATCAAAATATTGTACTTTAAGGATTACTTTTAATTAGCCTGTTTAGTCGTATTGGAAAACATAAGATACAACCCATGGAGTTTTTTCAGGTACCTAAGAGAAGATAGATTAATAAAACATGAGATGTACTTTAAAGGCAGAACAAACCAAAACGGGTTAAACACTATGGAAAAATGTGTGCTAATACAGCTGGAGATAAACTAGTGAAGGCAGTTTTGTTAAAAAACACAGTTAGTAAGAATGAAAGTTGACTGCTGCTCCCTACAGTGGTACCGTTTGTGTCTGAACTCAATTAAATGGATGTTTGTATATGTTAGGCAGAGAAAATCATCTAATACCTTGACTCTGATAGGTGGAAAAATGCTTAAAAGTATAAAGCATGTTTATATTAATAAAAATGTGTGTTAAATTGAGACAAAGTGAAATGTGACCTTGGAATTTAATACAGCAAAACTGAAACAAGGCATCAAGATACAATTGTGTTTGATTTCATGCCAACAGGGGAATTCTTCTCTTAGGATGGGATGTGTGAGGCCACATTTTAGCAGTGGGGGAGATCAACAAATTTTGAGGTAGCTCCAATAAGAGCAGCAAGAAATAGGAGGTAGTCTATTGAAAAAATACTTCAGCTTTTTTATGTTTATTTTTATAGATACATTCTCTGCAAACAAAGAAGTAGTTGTCTAATTTTTGTCAGAAGAGCATCATTTTGACATAGAGCTCCATTGTAGTTGGGTGTGCTTTGGATAGCATAGTTTCTTCAGCAACTAAAAAGCAGAAAGACATGAATTTTTTAAAATCAAGGTGACCATTCTTTTTTAGTTCCTTAAAATTACATGAAACCCCACTGTGCATGTTAAAATTATAAGGGAAGCATGCTCATCTTTCCCAGTGTGCTTAGCAGATGTAGATTTAAGGCTTCCTGAAGTACAGGTCTGAGTATAGCAGCTGAACCATTTTGAACTAAAGCAGAATATTGCCCTAATTTCTGAAGCAGAGAAGAAGTATTTCTTTAAAAAATAAAACAGGAAAAAATACTTCTGATATTCTCAGTAGGTTTTTTCCACCTTTTTAAGCACAGCATTTGCTGAATAACATAGTCATAAATCTGCTGCCCACTTGTAATCTCAGTGGCTGCTGGGCACAGCCTCTGTGTACATAGGAAATGGCAAAATTTAAGCTGCGGTGAAACTGCTGGAATTGGGGTTTTTAAAATGGCTTTTGTAGTTTCTGAGTTTTTTGAGCTAGTTGACCTATATGAAGATAGGAAAGGTTAAGTGTATAATCTGTTAATGCTACTTAACCATTAATTAGAGTCGAGCTTAATTGTCCCATTTTACATGTGCTCTGTGGCAAATATACACAAATGTGTTGTCATTCTGGTTCGTTGTATGTTTGTGAACTTGGTTGTGCCTGAGCTACCCAGTTTTCCAGGATGCAGTGTCCTGTGTCCTTAAAATAAGTCTTCAGTATTTTCTTTCACTTTTTTCCCCCTGGTTTAAATTTTAGTATTGGTAGTAGAAGACACTGCAACTTAATATTAGGGTGCTAATGTAACAGCATTCACACTCGTGCTGCAGCTTCTGTATTAGTATTTATATTTTTAATTGTATATAATTTTGCTTAAGCAATCATGCCAGATTCAGGGTCTGATTTAAAGCACATGTTCTAATTCTGTGTTGGTACTCTATATATACTTGACTACAAAACAGCTTTATTTAGCAAGAGGTTGGCTACTACGGAGAACTTCGTCAACTAACGTGAAACTGAAATATTCTGATACATCACTTTGCCTGCTAAATATGCAGCATGTTTGTGCTCAGCCTTTTGCTGAGCAGTTCATAGGGAGGATGATTTGATCACAACATACAAGTGAATTTTGGTATTATAATGCCTGGAAATCCTAATCTGGTAGCTCTTGCTGGATTTTTTTTTCCAAGCTGTTCTCCTTCTTACTTGGAGTGAGTTTGAGGACAATAAAAGTGAAAATGTCTACCTTCTATATGCAGGGGAAGAGAGGACAGAAGGTACCAAAACTTAGCATGTTTTTTTCCTAGCTTATTCCTATGAACACTGAAAACCAGTTGTTCTGTGAAGCAGAAAACAGTAGATTGTTTCATTCCCATGTGAATTTTTAAAAATGAATTCTTCTATATCCTAGTTAAGACTATATAAATAAACCTTACCTATTTTGCTAGATGTTACTTGGGTACTATTAGCATTATTACCTCACTGTTTTAGTCAAGGGGTCTTCTATGATAAATATAAGAAAAATACAAAATAATGCACTTAAAACTGGTTAAAAATATGGCACATGGAAATGGAGGATGTCCTGTTGAGGTTATATGTATGCCATTTTATATCTAGCTCTGTTTTTCTTTGCGGATGTCATTACGAGTTCATGTGCACTGGCTGGAATCTAAATGTGGGCTAGGTTCAAATTGCCTCTAAAAATGCTTGGTTAACCTGAGGTAAAACCCCAAAAGCTTTTTTCAGCCTACTATAAAAGAAGGTTCCAGCTGCTACAGAAGTCAGTTGTAGCAATATTAATGGGAATTTTAAATTAAATAGCCTTGTGTTACTGAGTCAAGATTTCTGTTCATTTGCAGGTAATGTTCACATTATCTGCTTGACACATATCAACCAAGCAATGCTGAGGAAGAGTACAGGGCATTAGGGTTATTTTTGTTTGATTTTGTCTTTGCCTGTGTCCTGTAATCTATTCAGAGCATATCTAGATCACCTGGGCAGGAACACTTGCTAGCCAGTACACTGACCTTGCTGTAGCATTCATGACTGCCTTGTCCGATGGAAACACACTGATGGTGGTGTGGGAGACTATAGACAAAATCTCATCTGGGTGGAGATTAAGTCTTCCTAGTAGGTTTGGTTACATGTACTTCTTTAATAAGGCATTTGTCCTAACTTAATTGGAAAATATGTTTTTAAAGCCGCTGAATTATAGTAGGAGGGCTTAGTAAGTGACCTGGGACGGGAGAATCCTAAGCCTTGCATGCAGATAATTTTTCAGCTGTTGGAACCAGTGTAGTCTTCTTGTGCAAAAGCTACCTGAATTTGCATTTAACCACCTCATCTTGCATGGTAGCTGTTCTGGAATGGTGACTTCTGATGAAGTCCTTGAGTGACTGTTTTTATCACAAAAAACCACATTATTCTGCATCAAATTAACTTTGCTGTGTTGTTAATTAGAAGATAGTTTTGCTCTACATTTGCCAGTTACTATAAATAAAATATATATCCTGACACAGAAAAACTGTAGGAAGTGTGGTTTTACTGGATTTTAGGTATAACAAGATGAAAAAGGCAAAAGCTAAACTCTGAGAGTCTAGAATTTACTTTTGCAGCTTAATGTACCCTGAAGCCTCAGTTGCAGAGTTCTTTAAGCTAGCTTGCCGCAGTTTGCCTTTAAAATCCAAACAGGTTAATTTTTGGAAAGTCAGCCTGTCTTGATAAAGTTTTGGGGACAAGATTTTTTCTCAGATGTGAATTTAAAGGTGACTGTTTTAAAGATGATGAGCTGTATTTGGCTGTTTCATGCTCAGAAAAAGTTGAGGTTGGCTGTGTCAGTCTCTGTAACGTTCTGCTTCAGTCAGATAATGTGAAGTGAAACTCTACTACCATGGACTGGCCAAGTATAGGGTCAGCTTAAATTTATGTAACTTCTCTTGGTGTTTTTCTTTACAAAATTTAACCTTTTAAATGATGCAGCTAGTGTTAGATAACTTGGTTAAGCTTAAATGCTTCTTCCCCTTTGTGTTCTTAGGCCATTCTTCTATTGTTTAGGTAATATTCTACATATTAGTTGTTGTTGAGCAATCTTGAGCATTGCTTGCTCTGTTTGTTTTATGCAAAGCTGTTCAAAACAGGATTCATGACTGGATCAGTGCATTAAAAAGAACAAGGTTGCAGATAGCTCTTCATTGTAAGTTGAATTATAGTATGCAACTCCATTTCCTTTTTTCATATTGGTTGTTAAGAAACTTTGAAATAATTGTCTATTTTCCAGCTTACTAGATATTATTCTATTTGCATGTGTCTGATATGGGTGTGTGTATACATACATGTAATAAGTGCATGTTGGCAGTTACTACACTTAAAAACCACCAGGTATCAACTGACAGGTAGAGACTTCTTGGCAGGGCATAGGTGTTCAATACACAACAAAAATGGCTCTCAAAGTCACTTTGAGTTCTGTGTTTGGGAAAAGCCTGCAGAAACGAAGGAAGTGCCTTTCTGTAAGGTAAGTGTACAGACATTAGAGGAGCAGCAGAGAAATCCAGAGGCCACACAGAAAGTCAGAGGCAGAGCCAGACTTGAACTCAAAAGTTCCTGGCTTGTGGCCTGGGGCTAAAGCCAGTCATACACAGCTGTATTGAATTGTGAATAGAATGATGCTTTTTTTTTTTTTTTCCCTTCATGGATTTAAGGGAACAAGGCTGATTTAACAGAAATTGTAATGTGGGTAAAGAGATGGAATTGTGTCATTCACCTTTCTCAAAATTTCAAGTGCTAAAACTTTGGTGTTAAAAGTGGGTTCAGCACTTGTGGGTTTCCATTTGCCAAGGAGCACGATTAACATAGCTGGGTCACAAATTATGACAAATCCTAGTGCAGTGCCTTGAGGTCAGACTAAGGGCTTTTTCTGAGTGTAGAGGAATTCAGGCTTAAAAGCTACTGCTCTGCATGCTACCTTGAGAAACACTGATGACATAAAGAAAATGCCCTGAAATTTGATTTTCTTTGATGTTTTAAAATAGAAGTGAAAACCTAGTTCAGAGATGGTCTGCCTGAAGTTGACTGTTTATTAAACTGAAACTCACATTCTGTATTTAACACTTTTGGAGTTTTTATTGAGGTTTTAAACATTGTTATCCTTCAGTGCAGTATGAAAGAAGCGAGAGCCTGCTGTAGGTTTGCTGCCCGGTATTTTCTTCCTGAAGTAAAAGCTTGGAGTAGCTTCTATTGAATGTATGGGCAGCTCTAGTTAGTTATTTCCAGAGCTCCCTTTAGGAAGAAGGCTTTGATCTAAAATATTATTATAGAATGAACATCACCATTATGAGTTATTTTTCTTTGCTGTTAAAAATCTTGACGGGGATTTTAAAGTCCGTTTCACAGGACTTTAAAGGGACTTCCAGGTAAAATGTCATTAATAGCAAGCTCTAGTAGCAATGTAAAGTTTTTCCTCTTTCTTTTTTTTTTTTTTTTTTTTTGACATGGGGTGACTTTATTAATCTGTGTGCTGTGTCTTGCTAACTGAGGCTTTTTGCAAATGTATAGTAAGGTCATTTTCCTAAATTCTGAACGTGGAACTTAGCCAGAGAATACAAACTAAAAAAAACCCAGAACCAAACAAAACAGAGGTGGTTTTTGTTTGCTTACCAGGAAGTAAGTTTCATTTTGTTTGTTGAAAGTAACAAAACGCTAAATAGTTTTAAAAAGAAGTCCAGGTATCAAAAGCTTAACAGTAAAATATCTCACTCCTGAGGCGTTGAAACACTGATGTCTCCTGGTGTGTGCAGTGTGACTATGCCTTATTCTTTGGAAAGAATTGACTCTGAGTGGTGTGCGCTTTGAGGATGCATCTAAACATTTCATTGGTAGTTAATGAAAATCAGAATAATTAATTTGAGTATTACAGTGGTCTGCTTTTTTATTCACCCTCCTTTTTTATGCACTGTCATGGTTTAAACCCAATGAGCAACCAAATGCCCCACAACCACTCACTCCAAACCGTGGAAAATCCTTTGCGTTTCCCTTTCGGTTTCATCTGTTTGAGTGTTTACAAGTCCCACTTGCCTTTGGCTGTGGCTTCAGAAGACATTTAAACTGTGTTTGTCAGGTTTGTTGCATAAGCCTAGACTACTTCAGAGGTAGATTTTGTTCTGGCAGTTCTTGCTTTATTCACCTATTACAGTTGGTAATATATTGTTAGTAAACTGTGTAGTTCTTCCCAGCAGGTCTTCCAGAAATACTGTAACCGTGTAGTGATGAGTTGCTGAGTTGGAGGTTGCTACGCAGTCATCACCAGTAACAGTGTTATGGGCTAGATTCTGCAGTGGTGAGTGGGAGACCCAGATGAGCTTGTTTCATTATGAGCTGTGTTGCCCCTTTATTTAAGTTGGTAGCATAGCCTCAGTGACTGTGTAAAGTTTACCCCACTGTCTTGTTAAAACAAGATGTTAGTTAAGAGTAAGCATATAAGGGCTGGTTTAACTAAGAATTTTTCCAGTGAAGCCAAATGTATTTTTTCTTTCTTTTATACTCTTTAGAAAGAGTGTAAGAAGAAGTTGGGTGACTCTTACTTTGTGCACTTCTCCATTTAGGTCAATCAAGTGTAGGTCACATTTACTGATAACCATAAGTCCAGTGGGCACCTCCAGCTTAGCAGATAGATTTGATTGAAGCTAAAGGTCTGGTCTTTCACCTAAAATTTGGAATTTTAAATGCTTACATGTGTGACTGAATTCTGTATTGCTTCTACTATAAGGTCATGCTAATTTTCTGCTAAGTAGCATTAATCATTTACCCAAAACAGTGGCTTCACAGAACGACTCTTTGCACTGGCAGTACGTATGGAAGCATCAATAAGCTGACAAATTAGATTTGAGGTTCTAGTGTTTAAAGGGTTTTGCTTCCAGCAGGAAATAGTCTCCCACATCAGCTTACGTATTTTAACCTTCAACTTTATATAGCAGCAAAGAGTTGACCTGTCTTTATGCAGACTGCCTTTCTTAAAGAGGATGGAGAGAAGGCTTAACTGTATAGATCAGCAGTGCAGTGTTTTGTGGAGCGGTGAATATCTTACATCTGTGTCATGATCATACACTGGTTTTGTCTAGTATCTAAAAAAAGGAAACTGCTGTGTTGCACACTTGTGACATTTATCGCTGGTTGATAGGAAGGGTTAGTTCTTAATTAAAGATAAGTCTTCAGATCGTCTGTCAGCAGAGGTCAGAATTACATTCATCACTGGAAAGGTGCTGAACTTAGGTGGCTCTGTGTGCTGAACGCTTTTCTGATTTAGCAGTTTCTGATGCTGGGAAAGAGTGCGCACTTCTAACCACTCAGAAGTAAAGAATGTCTGTTACTCTTTGAAGATTATAGTCTGTGAGTTTTATGCATTTATTTCTTTGTGTCTCATGACATCACTGAACATGAGAAATGTGTGGTTTTGATTAAAAATAATATTGCGTAATGCAGCAAGGCAAAAAGTAACCT